>NC_056728.1:437266350-437635100 GCF_019279795.1 Protopterus annectens | reverse complement strand
GATCAGCCCTGGACTCTGGACCCGATTCCAGATCTACTGATTTATCAATCAGGCAGGTTGCATCAATCCCTCCAAACTCTCCAGCTCACAGCTTGGTTGCTCCACTTCCAACCTTAGCCAGGCTTCCCAGCATTTCCCCGGCTGTACGTGAGATTATTGTCTCCTCTCACAAGTCCACAACCAGGAAAACTTATGCTAGTAAATGGAAACGTTTTTCTTGTTGGGCAGAGGCTAGGAACGTATATCCCTTTTCAGCCCCAGTCCATGAAATTCTGGAATTCCTAGCACAACTTTTTCATTCCGGGTCCGCTTCTGCTATGATCAGGGTTCAATTAGCAGCCATTTCTAACTTTCATGTTGGGTTGTCAAATTCTAACATTATGTCTCATAAGCTCTGCAAAGCTTTTTTGAGAGGGACAACTCTCCTAAGGCCTCCAGTGAGAGATCCCCCTCCTCCTTGGGACCTTAATTGGTTCTAACTTCCTTAATTCTGCCCCCTTTTGAACCAGCAGCATCCTGCTCCATTAAGTTTTTATCTTGGAAGATGCTCTTTCTGGTAGCTATTACTTCAGCCAGACACGTCTCCGAACTTCAGGCGCTATGTGTTCGTCCTCCATACTTGGTTTTTCATAAGGACAGGGTTGCTCTGAGGACTAATCCTTCTTTTCTTCTTAAAGTCTGCTCAGAAAATAATTTAAACCAATCTATAGACCTTCCTGTGTTTTTCCCTAATCACACTGACAAGGCAGAGTACAAATTACACCAAATGGACGTTCATAGACAATTGCATTTTTACCTGCACAGAACTAAGGAAACAAGGAAGTCGGACCAGGTATTCCCTTTTTATGCCTTAGGCAAACAAGGTCTCCCAGTTTCCAAGGTGACCTTATCTAGATGGTTGTCTCATATTATTACTTTTATTTATCAGTTAAGGAACAAAGAGTTACCTATCAAACCAAAAGGTCATTCTACTAAGGCCTTGGCCATCTCTGTAGCCTTCCAGTCTAGGTTGCGCATGGATTCCATCTGTGCTGCTATGTGGGCAACTCCTCATACCTTTATTTCTCATTACAAGCTGGATATGGTCTCTAGGAGCAGAGCTGACTTTGGTTCCACTGTTCTGAAGAGTCTGTTCCAATGAGCCACCCAGGATATTAGGTGCTAGGGACGCTGTCCCAACCAGCAAGAACGAAGGCGAGATAGACAACTTAACATAAAGAAGTTATGTATCTACCATAATGTTCCATGTTAGTTGTCTTCATCTTGCCTTCTTTCTTGCGTTCCACCCTCAGTCCCCCTGTTCTATAGGACCGAGAGAAGTTCTTATTTCACTGGCTGGGTGTTCTCTGGTTTGTTTCCTCTACTGACTTAGAGAATATGGCAGGTATAGTCAACCTATTTGTTTTGGACTAGGTTTTTTCTCTTGCTATGTCTGGAGTTAGCTATTTCAAATGAGATCTGGGTAGCTATTGCTAGGCATCATGGGATAAGGGGTAGCCTCGAGCCAGTAAACAGCTCTTGGGCTATTGAAGATGGCCGAGTCGGAGCCGAGGATTGGCTCTGATCCCAAACAGCAAGAAAGAAGGTGAGATGAAGACATCTAACATGGAACGTTATGGTAGGTACATAACTTCTTTTTCGTGCTTATAATATAGACCCAATTTTCTTTCATGACCTCTGTATTTCTTTTTACCTGGCATTCAGTCAGTGCATTTCCTTCTTCCTTTTACCCTCTCCCCTGCACTTTTTGCGGTGAAGTCTGGGATGGCTGGTGCAGTAGTAACACACAGCATTTTGCCCCACATTTGCAGCAGCTCAGCAATGCCACCACTCTTTTTCACCTTTAGGACATTGTCCCTGATATGACATCCCCATCCTCCAATAGGGATTGCCATCAGAGACACCCACAGGATTCCTCCCCATAGATGCCAATGTCCACATTTTTCCTGCTGCTCAATCAGTTGTCTGAGCTACAGATCAAACCTGGCTCTGCTGGGTCAAATTTATCGCTTTATCCCTCTGCTATTGGAGTGACCAGTTGTCTGCAGCATTTAAAGGAAAGAGGATATTTTCCCCTGCAAAATATCAGGACATCTTCCATTTTTCATGTTACTCAAATCAGTACTGCCCTTCAGAAAGAGGGGTAGATGGTAACTTTAGCAGACTTTGTTGATGTTTGATCCTATGTAGCCATTATATACCACTTAAAACAGTAGGATTATATTTCAAAACCTGACAGAAAGGCACCTAATATATAAAATTGTAGGTTTAAACAGTGGTTTGTGCATGCAGTGGTAGGTTTAGTTATTATATTGTGAGATATGCAGCAAACAGTTGTAGATGGAGTTAACCTCATTCAGTTTCTGGGTGCGTAATGAACTCTGCATAGGAAGTAGAGGCAGGTGCTGTGACACCCCTATGCCAAAAGATTAATTTATTTCCCTTGACCTGCTCTGACCTACAGCTTATGAGGAAAGGAAGGGTGAGGCCATGAGAACCTTGGCAGAGGAGAATTCTGTAACACGGTCCTCCAGACACCAACAATGACTGAATGCACAGGACAGAACTGTACCAGAACTGAATGAGTTGTGATTGAGAACATGCAATGATTTTACTGTTGGAGGCAGGAGATGGACTACAACTAGCGGAAGTGATGGACTGTCGTTTTGCCTCTACTCAGGTGCCCTTGTTTTCAAGTGACTTCTTTCCACTGGTTACCATGAGCTTGCTGGTTCATCTCTGTTAGGGGGGTGATCATGGTAAGCAAGGTGTAAGTGACTTTGCTTCTTGCCTGCACTTCCAGTAGTTTAGTTCATGCAGATTGTAAGGACATGTTCCCATTTAAGTAGTGATAAACACTGAAATACCTGCTTTTATGCTTCTGTGGATAATGTCTGTAAGGAAAGAGTAGAAGGTTCTGGCAGTTTTACTGGTATAGAATGTTTAGGATGTCTGTGACTACATAACCAGACACGCTATTAATCAGCTGAATGTATATAAAGTCATTATTGAAATTCAGTACCACTTAAGAGTTAATATGGAATGGATTTGCAAGTAGAAATTTGATAACCATCTCATTAAACATTTCAAAATATACAGTATATATGCGAAACAGCTGTATTGTAGCTTTAGACGTTGTAATATAGCTGAAATGCAGTACTTCGTATTTATAAAGTAGCCGACTGATGCATTTTTCTCTGATTATCTGTTATTTGTTGCACTTTATACCTTTATGAAATGTACTTTCAAAGAAACTGAAACGTAATTTCAAAGAAATCTACCAAAAATAGAAAACATCTTGAAATTCTTCAATTAAAATCATACCTCTCAACTGTCCAGATTTGTGCCTCATATTTTTGGCATGTTTCTCATAAAATGTGTGGTTTTCTACCAGTCACTGAGGATTGAAGTTGAAGTTGAGAGGTCTGATTAAAATTTTGAAGAGGAGAGCAATATACATTCTTATTTCTCACACAAATGGTAAATAACTAAATAAAATTACTTAAAAAAACACAGTTTGATACTCTAATCTAGTGCAATAATTTGAGTTGCTATAAAGTAATAGATGAGTGGTATGTAGATACTATATTGATACTTCAATTAAAAGTTAGCAGTGTGCAGAGTTTTTATGCTGCAGGAGACTCTTCTCCAGCACCCCCATAAATTAAATATACTACCTGAGCCCATACTGCCTCAGAAACGCGGGGAATTGCTGGTTTACTTGAAAGTCATGTGTTTCCTTTGTCTCAGAGAGGTGGTGCATTCTCTGACTTACTATATTGAGTTTCTGGCGCTGTTGCGAAATTAACCCCCTCACCCCCATAACAAGGTGTGCAACCCCTCTCAGCAGTACTTATTAGACTGTTGTTTTGATATATAATTGTATGATTTTAAATTGTTTCATTTTCATATTTTCCTGTTGACATTTCAAAATTTGTGTAAACAAAATTGCATAATTGGTAGTTAACTAATACTTGTGTTCCCACGTGCAGTGTACTAAGTACACAGTGTGTTGAGCACTTTTTAACTTTAAGAAAGTATATTTTTGTGTATTAATACAAATTTGTCTGCAGCATTTACAGGGGTTGCAAGATAATGCTGCATGTATTAAATAAATTATCCACAAAGAATGTAATAAGTTGCTTATGAACATGTTGGCGATCTTCTTAAGTCATTTGGAAGGACAATATGGCCATATACCCACAAGGTTTAACATAGTTTGACCTTTGGTCATGCTGTTTCAATATTCCCAAGTAGCCATTTTATCTGTCAGACTGTTAAATAATTAGCCACAAACAGTATCAGCAGATTCATTTCTTCTACTGCTACTCTTACAAAATAGCCAGGGATTATGAGGTACAGAAGCCAGACAGTGGTTTAAAAATTTTACCCACCTTGTTGAGGTGTTTATGACTTTTATCTGATTTAATTTATATTCAGCCTCTTTGTGCTTCAGCATCAACTACAGTGTGCTGCATCTTTCTCCTGCTGTGCCTCTCACACACACTCCTTTTTGCACCTTTCAAAGCATATGTGAGTCAGTAAACAGCTGTGTACAGCAACATAAGGAGTGCAAAAGGGGAGTACTGTCTGCTGACAGACGCACAGCCTGCATTTACATCTGAAGCCTTTTTCATTGTACTGCATACTGAAGCTCTAAGTCAGGGTAGAACTAGACAACACTTAATGGGAAAATTGTGATTATATGCAGCCAGGAATAGAAAGTTGAGACTGCTGATATCCCCTCCCTTCATGTGCCACACCCACACACTGCAGGGACAGTAGTTATGTTTCTGTCATGGTGAATATAGTTGGAACATAAATAGCTCCTTGTCTTTTAGGTGTGAAACATCATTTCCTGGTCACTTAATTGAAGAATTTATTTTATTCTGTGCATATTGAATCACATACAGAGATAACTAGATTGATGTGAATTTGCCTTTTCTAGCACTAGTACATTTTGTTGTGAACATCGGTATTTTTATATACTTCATAGGTTGGTACTAGGCTATCGGTCCTAGGGCCTATACAAGCCTAGCCATAACAGTTCCCTGGATATTTCTTCCCACACTGTTTACTTCCCTGGACCCCTGTCTAGCAGGGCGATTGACATGATCCCCGGTGTGAATTTCCTATTTCTCATCCAATCGTCAAGGTTCCTTTTGATGAGGGCCAAGGAGGCGCTCTGCTTGACATGTATGGGCAGTCTATTCCAGAGTATGGGGAGTTTCTGGGTCAGGAACCTATCACTCCAGCATGTTTTGTTCATTGTGATGACAAGGTTTACATTCCTGGAGCATGTGGCTGTGAGGGATTGGGATTTCTTTAAGTGGAGCATGTCCAACAGCTCATGGTTTGACATGGCCTTGTATGTTAAGCAGGGATCGCCTCTGATTAGATGATCTGCCACAGAGTATAGCTGGAGTTTTTTTAGATGTCAGCATAGGGCATCTGCTTTAGGCCTGTGATTCTTTTAGTGAGTTATTTCTGCGGCCTTTCCAGCTGTTACAGATGTCTTGTGAGGTACATACCAAACGTGGTGTTGTACTCTATAATGGATCTAATGAGGGATGAGTACAGTGGGATAATGACCTCCTTTTTTCTGGATTAAAAGCCCTTAGTGATGAGGTGTGCCACATAGAAGGATTTCCTGACTGTTGTGGCGATGTGGTTATTGTAGGTGAGACCACTGTCCCACCTGTGTTCCTAAGTCTGTCATCACGCTTTAGGTGTTTAGTGTACTGCCACCTATGTGGTAATTCATGGGTACATGTTTTTTCACAAAGGGGATAACTATACATTTCTTGGCATTAAGCATGAGCCCATGGCTCTGGCACCAAGCATCCGTTTCTGTAAGACTCTTTTGTAGAATATCTACATTATTTGAGGATTCAATAATGGCTCCCAGTTTGCAGTCATTACAAACTTTGTTAGCCAGAGTCCCTTAGTGTTGGCCTGTATTTCAGAGAAGTAGATGCCAAGCAAGAGTGATCCCAGGAGTGAACCCTGAGGTACTCCACTTGTCTGGAGCTGGATTTGGAGTTGGCTACTTTTACAGTCTGGGTTCTGTCAGTAAGCCAGTTGGCAACCCATCGAGTGACGTAGGGATTTATTTCCAGCTTAGTAAGTTTATCTATGATTCCAGAGTGGGGGATGGTGTCGACAGCCGTGGTGAGGTCCAAATAGGCTGTGTGGACCGCCTTACCCTCGTCCATAGCTCTGGAGACTGATTCGAAGAAGTCAGTCAGGTTCAGGAGACCAGATCAGCCCTTCACAAACCCAAACTGGGTGGGGTCCAGTGTTTGAAGGTTGCCAATGTCTTTGTTTATAAGTTCCATGATACTGCATTCCATGCCCTTGCAGATCAGGCTCATCAGACTGATGGGACAGTAGTTCCCGAGATCCAAGGTGGACCCCCCCTTGTAGAGTGGGATAACTGTTGCTGTGCACCACTCAGTGGGCATGAAGCCTGAGGTGAGGCTATGATTAAACATGACACTTAGGTGAGGTGCCAGTTCATTTTGTAGTTCATATAGTACACAGCCTGGGATGTCATCTGGTCCCATGGTTGCTGTATTCTTAGTTTTGGAGAGTGCGGTTTCTACCTGTGTGGCCATGATTACCGGAATTTGGCAATCTTCTGGTATTGAGATGGGCCCTTTAGGGGGTGAGAGGGGGGTGAAGTTCGGATTAAATCGATCTGCCAGGAGATTGGCAATATCCTTGGGATCAGTATATTTAATGCCATTCTGTTGTAGCTCAGAGCATATCTGAGCATTGCCATTTAGATTCTTGACATAACTGTAGAATGCCTTGTGGTTGTCTTTGGAATCTTTGGCAATTTTATTTTCGTAACTAGCTTTGGAGGATTATATGAGGGATCTCATGTTCTTACGGAGGCTGGTAAGGGAGTTTTTTTGCATCCTAGGATTTTCCTGTCTTCTGCAGCAGTTTCTTTCTTCTGTTGTATAGTTTGTTTATGGCAGGGAACCACCAAATTGGCTTCCTTTTTTTGGAGAAGAGCATCTTGGTTCTATTTGGGATAGCACAATTCATGCACAAGTGGATGTACTCGTACAGTGCCTTATTGTAGGATTCAGCAGTCGAACTTTCAGCTCCCATCTGCATGGGTGCCATGAAGTTTGTCACTTCAGACTTGAATAGCATGAAGTTGACATTGGAGAAGTTTTTTACGGAGGTTTCCTTACTGGGGGTGGGGGTGGGATGTGGATGTCAAGGGTGATTTGCTTATGGTCATACCTGACCAATGAGGGGGTGACCACTGGTGTGGAGCATCTATCTCCCATGTTGGTAATGACCAGGTCTAGGATTTTGGAGCCCCTGGTGGGACAATGGATTAGTTGATCCAGGCCGTTGGAATTTATGAATTCCAAGAACCGTTGGGAAAAGGTGTTGGTACCGGTGTAGTTTTCCCAGTTAATGGCAAGGTAGTTGAAATCACCCAGTATTAGGGTATTTGGTTGTATCTTGATATTTTCCAGTATGTGTAGAATGGTGTAGTGAGAATCTTGGAGCATGGTGGGGAATCTGTAGTTACAATTTGGATTGCAGTCTTACCTAGTGTTAGTTGCACCTGCAGAATTTCAGATACGTTGTGTTGGGCAACTAGCCTGGAGGTGTGAATATGGACACTCTTCCACCTTTAGTGTTTTGGTCTTGGTTTGGTGGCCGAAAAGTGTGGTAAGAGTTTTGTAGCCTAGTATTGCAGGGGTGTTCTCTGGAGCCTTGAACCAGGTCGCAGTTACTGCACAGATATCGATGTTCTCCATTTTTAGGAGTGCCTCCAGAGAGTGCATTTTGAGGTTTAGACTTCTAGCATTTAGTAGTATTACCTTCAGAGTTTGCATGCTTGTATCTATTATGGTGGTGGTTTTGTCCTTTGAACCTTGCCTAAAAAAGGCACTATAGGGGTGGCAAGGGCTTTAGCCAGTAACCTGAATCCCAGGGGTGACGGGTGCAAACCATCTCTGGCAAAGCATTGTGGTTTGTCGAAAATGTCATCCCAGGCAGACAGATACTGGATCCCCTTTTAATGACACCAGAAGCTTAGCCAATTGTTGAAGTCAATTATTTTGTCCTTATACTGTGGCATCATTCTGGGCGAAGGCAGGATGCTACTCAGGGCTAGGGTCATACCTGCTTTGGGCCACATGATCCGAGAGCTCTTCCATGTCTCTTTTCATGTAGTCCAGGGAGGTATGTCTCAAGTCATTCACTCCAACATGGACAATGACAGAGTCGTATTTGTACTTGTTGTGGAGTGACTTGAGTGCATGTATTGTGTGGTGGATCCTGGCACCAGACAGGCAACTGATTGTAATTTTCTCCTTGTTCATCCTGGTGAGTGCAGTTTGTTCAGAAATGGTAGAGAAAGAAATAGGAGTCTATTAGACAGTTGCATGGAAGACAGTGGCAGTTTGCATGTGGAGGGCTAAACCATAACTTGCTTATAGTACATAGTTGGTGGCTGCTCCCTCACCTCTGCCTGTTATTGGCCCAGGAGGTTGGGATTTCTCCTTTTCATACAATTATAATAATGGTGGTGGCATTACTTGTCATTTCTTGATATGCCAGTGGCACAAGGTACCTTTTTTGCCAGGCTGCTCCAGGCCTCTACTTTCTAATGAGGCCCATGGTAGTCTTCCTCAATGTGCCTTGACCTGTGATACTGGTGAAGGAGCAGGAGGAGAAAGATTTTGAACTCCTCTGGGCTATGAATTCTGCCCAAATCCAAACTTGCCATGCAGAGATTCATAACTAACAAGATCACTGGCCTAAAAATCTTAGTTATTACATCAGACTGGTAGCCAGCTCTATGTACTCAGTGTCTATATTAAAGAATTCTCCATGGAGATCTGTGTCTAGCCTTTCAAGCCAGGAAAGAGCCATATCTCTGACTTCCTATTCCTTCATAGAACAAATGGCATCTCAAATACCTGGTTAAAGGAACTAAACATTTATCATCAGATAAATAAGACATGTTGGTGTGTGAGATTCATATTACAACGTATCCCTCACCTCTGGAACAAACTTCCGCTATGTGTCAAGCAGAGTAGAACCCATGTGACCTTCAAGGTAACCATAGATAATTGGATGGGCAGGAAATTCTCCCTTGGTCTACCTTATCGTGTCCTCATTGAGGTTGGAAGAAACTCTTGAGTAGGGTTTTTTTTGGCTAGGTTTGTAATAGTCTGTAGATTCATTACCTAGTACTTAACTATGAACCTATAAGTTATCAAGTCCACAGCACATACATTAAGTTTGTGCACTTTAAAACACATGCTTCTCTTGAAGCAGGGAGATACTGTACTACAATGTTGCATACAACTAGAGTCAGGGGAGGCTCTTTACCAAGCTCATCAGAAGTTTCTCTAGACCAACCAAGCTTTAAGCTGCATCCCATTTTTTTGTTGCCCCACTAAGTCTTCAGCAAGAGACTAATTTGGATTTCTTCAGGTAAGAAAGACAGTAGACTAAGGTAGATATGAGTAAAGGCTTTATGGCAAATTACATTTATACTATTAGTAAGAAGACAATTATTGCAACTGCAAGGAAAAATTGGTAGCTGACTTCCAACTGTGTTACTCCTTCAAATGCATATCTGCTGAATACTATGCTAGATAATTTAAGTGGATATGGGGTGTGCCCAGAAACCCAGAAATCTCTCTCTCTTTTTTTTTTTTTTTATTGCTCACAAAATCATATCCATTCCCTATCTCAACTCCCTACCTTATCATGTAAAAAAAAAAGTACTTTGTAAAAGTTCCTCTTAAATGTTTAACAAACACATGCATCAATGCAAACATAAAAATGTGTTTATAGATGAGTAATTCTGTCTGTAGTCAGTTTATTTACAGATTGGTATTATAGGTATTAGCATATAGCTGAAGACGTAAACTGGCCTCTAAATTATAATATTTTTGAAAGAGGTTCAAAACCTTACTTCAGTGCCCAGAACAGAGTATATCTGGCTACACTCTGGACTGGAAGAAATATTTCCCCTTGTAACAATTCAGTCTAACAGCAGTAGCTGATACTGGCAAAGGCTGCAGTCAGATACTCTCAGTCCAACTGTAACGGCTTCATTCTGAGAGGTCAGACGATTAGTTAATAAGTAGTGTCCTCAGCAAATGAATGTGGCCGCCGTTTTATTGGCACTCACGTTTTCTTAGAGCCGGCAAGGTCTGTTACTGAAGTTGACAGTTTTGATCATGGACTCCCATTGCAGGCAGAGAAGTGAGGAAGTTTGTTGGCAGTTGATGCTGTAACCACTGTGCTTGGTGTGCAGCAAACTTAGTCATTCTTTAATATTAGTGATAATATTTTAAAAGCCTTATGGCAAGAAAATTTCAACAAGTGTCACGTGTGATGTAACTGAAGCATTATTATAGAAAAGTAGGTTGGGAAAGCAGCCAAGTAAAAGCTTATGTCATGACTAATATTTGATTGATTTAAAAGTAAACTTCAGTGTGAAGTGTTTAAACTGAAACTTTCACAATGTAATGAGTCATAATGCTGTTCTGTGCATAAGTAGTCTGCCAACATAAGAAATACGGGTGTATAGAAAAAGAAAAAAAAAACAACTTTAGAAACACGGAAATGTAGTGAATCCCTGGTTTCACCATGAATGCATGCCTTATGAGGAAACGGCTGTACATTTTTTAAAGAACTGAATTAGGGCTAAGTTGAAGGCCAACTGTTTTCAGAATTCCAGAGTATTGATAACATCTGTGACTACATACCTTTCAACCTCCCAAGTGTTCAAAATCACAGCAGGGGGGGGTCTCAAAGATGAGCAGATCCTTATATTTCACTATAGAAGGTCTTTATATACTATACCTTATATAGTTAGTGCTAGTGATCTATGTGTAGTCTTGGTTCATTTATTTATTTAATAAGGCATCTACCCATAAACAGGCTTGACTTTAAGAAACATCAGTAAATCTAGGAGGAGCAAAGCTAAATCTTATGGCCAAAATCTTAACACAGTGACTAAATCATAGCAGAACAGAGGTATACATGATGGAGGTAGAGCAGAGGTGACTAGGACTATTTAACGGTCATCCAGTGTACCTGTGGTATTCACTATGCTTCATCACCTGCCTTCCCTTGATTTTTTGTTTGGCACAGCAAACAGATTTTAATTCTGTAGTACAGGCACTGGAAAATGTTGATAATTTAGGCCATCTGCTGAGATATAACGGACACCAGTGCAAACACAGCTCTAGGTTATGCTGGTTACACCAGCTACATGAAGCATCATTTGAGATTGCAGTGTTAAGTCGGATGCCACATTCAGACAACAGTAATGCAGCTGTAGCTGTTGTGTGTGCAGTCCAGTAACAATAACTTGACTGCTAATATACACTCTGCTGTTCTGAACTGGGCACTTCTTTACCAGATGCACAGGTTATCAGTGAGATACATAATGAAAATGTTGAACTGCAGAGCAGCGGAAAAAGCACAGTATTGGGTAGTGGGTTGCCTCCCAAGTTGTTTAACACAATAGTATTATGTAGTGTATAATGTGCATTCAAAGCAGTCGAGAAATAGGGAGATGCGACCCTGGTTAATACTCAGACAGCCTGAGAGTGACTAGAGACCTGGGTGCTGGAGGTGCTGGACAGGATGTAGTGAGAGTAAGCAGCCAGTGTCAGCTCATCCATCTTAGTGAAAGGGAGGCAGACTGACTTGCTGCAGAACAAACACCTGCAGGAGAAGGAGGTGGTTGGTATACAACACTGCGGGCTGAAGATGTACCCGGCTCTTTCAAACCTCTGTTTTGTGCCAGCCTTCATAGGGCATGAGTGAGAAAGATAATGGCTGCAGGGAGGGATGTGTAGCACATCCTCAGGGCAAGGGGTGAGGCCAAAAAAACAGAAGACACCACCTGGCTGCCTGGATGACAGCTGTGTTACAAATGGCTATTGCCCCCAACAGTGGGGAACAAATGGATGACATGGTACCCAGATGTTCAGCAGGAACAGGGGATGGGGAAGATTCTATAACAAAAACAGGCAAGCCATTGAAGCAGAGTGGTTAAATTTAAGTGATATCATTCTGAGTTTCTCTTATTAATGCTTGCATTTCATATGTATCACTGGCTTTCCATGGCATTACTATAAAGTTATACCCCAATGTCTTCTGAACAGAGTTAATTAATTAATTGTTTGGGTGGGTGAGCCTGTCTGTTGACCCTTTGTAGTTATGACCCAAGTACCTAATAGGTACAGCAGAATAACACTTTACATTGGAAAAAGAAACCAGGTCTCTCAACTGTACTGTTTTGGAGAAAAATAACTATTTGTATGGCTGATTTACCTGTGAATATGATGTACCTATTTTTGGAGGTTTGCCCCTATTCTTAGGGTTTGATTTTTTCCCCTTCACATGTGATTTTGGAAACTGTCTTATACATAAAAAATACATTACACGACCAACATATTAGTGGCATCAATATTTAAAGAAGGAAGATACCCATTTTACATCCATCATTTTTAGAAGTAAAAATAAATGCCCTTGTATGGTAGAATTTTGGGATATAGTTCATTAGGGTGTACATATTTTGTACTCTCGCTCTGATAATGTGCTTATATTTTTCTATACTTTTGTCACTCTGTTTTTTAAGTGGGTTTCTGAGTAGTATTCCACATTCCTGAGATAAGAGTTATGTGCAGTTTGTTATTCAAATATTACACTAAATAGTTATCCAGATTTTTGACTAAATGTACCTACTGTTTAAGGACCTTTTGTACCTGTTTTCAATGTCTGCAAGTTGAGCTGTATGAAAAAATTATTGAATTTAGCAAATGCACATGTGGATATAAGAATATGCACTGGATATAAAAAGTTTACACACCCCTCTCTAAATGCCAGGTTTTTGTGATATAAAAAAATGAAACCACATTAAATCATTTCAAAACTTTTCCCACCTTTAATGTGACCTATAACCTGTACAATTCAACAGAAAAGCAAACAAATCTGTTAGGGAAAAAATATAAAAAAATAAAAAACGTACAATACTCTGGTTGCATAAGTGTGCACACCCTTAACTAATACTCTGTTGTGTGCGCACACTCTTAAACAAATACTTGTTGAAGCACCTTTTGATTTAATTCTGTATTTCTGGCAGCACACTGGCTTGGCGGTTAGGGTTTCTATTGCACAGCTTTTTGAGATCTGCGAGTTGAATTTGACCTCTTGTTGCAGTGTTTCCATGATCTCCCCATGCCAATATAGATTTTTGTCAGGTATTCAGAACTATTAGTAGCCACTTCATATTGCAGTGCTTTTGGGCTTCTGGGAAATTGAGATAGGCACCCCAGTGGTCTTCTGTACTGCATGTTTTTAACTGCTTATCATACATCTCAACAGTCCAGAATTTTATAGAAAGTCCAGATTTTTGCCTCATATTTTTGGTCACTTCCTCAAAAAAATTGTGGTTTCAGGCAAATTATTGAGGATTAAAGTCGGTAAATAATGACATACCTTTCAGAAAATACATGCTTCTAGCAACCTTCTAGGTTTGTAAGAGCAATATTTAAAATCCGTCCCTGGTTTTAGGTCTTTGCCCCCCCCCCCCCATCATTTCTAGCTTTTTCAGAGGTTGAGAAGAGATATAATGCCTATAAAATCCAAACCTAAAGGGGTAAGACAGTCCTTTGTCTGTATAGTTAATAATGTATATCCAAACACACAAAGCACTTTACCACTGTTGTCAGTATTTGGAATCCTACTCAGCAAAGGGCAAGCCATCACTCTTAGTTTTCAGAGCTACTGCTTGCCTTATTTTATCCAGACATTTCTTAGTTTACATCAACTACTATGCCTGATAATCTTGCCTTCGTAACTGATTATTTGGTGAGACATTATTTTCAGTAAGGTTATAACTTACATAATGATTGTTGCCCAGTCTGGCAGCATGTACACATATTTCTTTTTGTCTTTTTTTCCTTCCCCACTGTCTGCTAAACCCTCATCTTGGCTAACTGGCCCATTTATCCCCCCTCCACTGTGAGCAAGAGCTGGAAGAGGGGTCGCCGTTTAGGCAACCATCAGGGGGCTTCTCTATATTTAGCCCTAACCGCAGGGCACATTAGTATGGGTATCTCACTCACTTCTGTAAGTGATATAACCCCCCAAGAGCCAGTACACCATGCAGTCTCCTGTTTTCACAGGAAAGACTACCAGGGGTCTGACCATTAAACCCCATACCATTCTGCCAAAGAGGGGTAAGCTGGCTATGCTGCATTTCTTTTCCTTTTCCCTGCCATCTCCAGCAAGCGACCAAGGCACTGATCAAACTTGAGTCACCTTGGTCGTAATTGGGGCCTTATCCTTCTATATCAGTGGAGCTAACAAATATGTAAATGTTTTTACCCCGTCTCTCCATAGGGGAGCTCTCATTTTGTCATTTGTTTCATAACCTCTGTTAACCATTGTTAATGACCTGTGTAAATTCAAAATTAATGTGCGTCTCTCTCTCTTTTCATTGTGCAGTAATTAACACTCTTAATATTTCCACTGGTACAAACCACCACCTTCTAGTACTGAAGAATTCAGTCAACAGAAAGAAAGTTAGCATATTGTACCGTTCAGCCAGCCATACTAGTTTTAGATTATCACATGTGATCTCAAGAGATTCTAACATGGCTTTCTTTTGTGGAGCTTTGTTAACACTTTCAGGTAAGACTGGCTTAGTAAGCTTGTGTATTCCCCACGATTTAAATACTTTTGAGCAGTGCCTTTTTATTCTTTTATGAAATGAGGAATATAGTAAATCAAGACAACATTAATAAACTACTGATCAAGTTGTAGTCCCTGTTCATGTTCAAATAGCACCATCTACAGTACAAAGTGTAAAACAAACCAGCTTTAAAACATACAGAAGCACTTTTTTTTTGCTTTATTTATTCTGGTGCTTTGCAGATGAGATACATTACTTCTTTACAGATAAAACATGTATCTAAATATTCAGTAACCTCTTAGTGATCTCTGAAGAAGTGCTAGCTGTATATAGGGCTACGTATTCAGTAATCAGGTGCGTCTGAATCTGGGCCATGACAACATCATAATTACAATCTGAGTAGTATTCTCAGACATGCTGAAAATAGTGAAGATGTTGTGTAAGTGCATCTTTCCTAAACAGAATTATTACCAACAGTAAAATAAATAAAATCTATTCTTTTCTGTTGAAGATGTGGATGGAAAGATCAGAAAGTGAGGCTATGTTTATCAGTCTGGCTGTACTTTGTTCTTCTTTCTGATTTTAAAAAGTGTCCCTTTCTGTGACTCCTGATAAACTTTCACACATTTGTATGTTTCTTGTGTGTGCAAGTTTACTGCCAGTACTACTACATCATGGGGGATCTCTCTCTCTCTCTCTCTATATATATATATATATATATATATATATATATATATATATATATGTCTCCCAAATATGCAACAATGTCTAAGATTTAGGATCGTTGTTTGGAAGTGTTTACATATGTATTTATACCCAAACAGACTCCAAAAATTTTCTTCAGTTAGATAGCAAATGTTAAAAGGTGTGATGGGGAAGGAGGAGGTAAATGGGAACATATTTTTGGGGAGTGTAGTGAGTTCACAGACTTTAAAAATTCTCTGCAGACTGCTCTGTCAGGGATACTGGGTGAGCAAACTAGTATCCCTAAAGAAATTATTCTTTTTAGCTATGCTACAGAATCGGAATTGTCTAGACATAGTAAGGCCTTCGCGAGTCTAATTATGGAGGCTGCCAAAAAGCAATTACTAGAAAATGGAAATCAAAGTTTAAAATTCTCTTTTAACCAGTATGATGACCACAGTTTTATGTTGTCACCTTTAGACTGCTCCAGGATTGCTGTATGCACTCTAAATTCTGAACCATACATTATCACTGGCTGGAGGCTGGTCTACGTTGTCCCCTTCTTTTGACTGGTTCTTCCTTTGTTGCATTAACTTTTTTTTTAAATTTCCTTAAAGGATTGTTTAACCTGTGTGAAAGTTTTGGGTACACTGTGGAAGAATGTCTTAGGAATAAGTGTATTTACAGTTTACATCTCAGTCCAGCCTCTCTGCAACCTCTCATTACTGGAATGTATTTGCTTCTTTACTGCCTTGTCTGTGCAAAGTATTAATTCTCTACAATACTTTGGTTTTTCCTATTTACATAAATTTTCCTTTCGGCCACATGGAAAGTAACAGCTTCTGTTACTAAGTTTGCGGCTTTACAAATATAAGTTTTGATTGCTGATTGCGTCCTAGTCGCCAGTCTGGGAGTTTATACATGAGATGCCTTCTTATTTGCGATCTTCTGCTGGGGAATACCAGACCAGCTTCTTATTTAAAATTTCCTTCATTTTTTTCAGGAATGGCAGAAAATCTAAAATGTTATCTTACTGATCTGTTTTCCAAAACTATCTTCTGCTTTAATTAAATTCTTTCTTTCATTTCAACTTCTGTTTTTTAGATTTTGATTAGGTCATTAGAGTGTGTACTTAATGCTTCTTTAATATCTTTCTATATTATTTGACCTCATATATTCCTCCACGTCTCCACTTACTTTAGAGCATGGGTTATTCTATTTTGTCCCCGAATGTATAGTGCAATATCTGCAGTCTGGTCTGTTCACTGACATTTTGCCATGATATTCTTCACAGGCACTGTTCCTTTCTCAAGTTTTTGATCAAATTTCTTCTTATTTTTGCTAGTTTTCCTTTTTGGAGACATCCAGCATTTGATTTTCTTTCTTTTTTTTTTTTTACCAGAACCAAATATTTCCAAACATAGTAACAAGAACAGTTATCAACGTTATTGTTCACTTGTCAGTTCCTATGCCAGGAGAACTCTTTTCATTGTGTTATTCAGGCAACTTGCATCCTGGAATTCTGTATCTTTGCATCCTTCCTCTGATCCTTTTCAATCAGTCATGCTAGCCTTATCCGTAAAGCCATAGAACTCATTGTTGTACAACTGATCAATAAGGACATACAAGATAAGCAGACTCCAGATCACTTGCAGTTTGATTTTGTCAGTGTAGATGCTGCCTTTTTAATCTTTAGTTCCCTAAAAAGTCAGTAAAAGCCTTAGATGAGGGACTTCCTGTTCTCACTGCTTAACTGGACTTTGGAAACACTTTCGAAACCATTCCCCACTCTGGTATTGTAAATAAGCCAGTGCAACTAGACATCACCCGCTTTGTAGTTCAGGTGGGTTGCCAACTGGCTTTCAAACAGAGCAGTCTTAAACAAAATAAATGATACCCTCTCCAAAAGAAAAAAATGTAACTAGCAGTGTCCTTCAAGTTTCTGTCCTAGGCTCTCTCCTCTTTGTAATCTGTTTCTCTGAAGTTTAGGCAAATGCTAATAATATTTAACTAATTAACTTTACAGATTACTGCAAACTAAGAATCATCCTAAACTTCTCCTCAGCATCACTAATGCTCCAGCCAGGTCTTGTTCACACTAATAACTGGTGCTTTGGTCATGGTCTGACCTGAAACACACACAAACACTAATAACTGGTGCTTTGGTCATGGTCTGACCTGAAACACACACAAATACAGTATAGTCACCTAAATGGTAGTCCTGCGCAGTATCCCATAAGTGGAATTCACCTTAAAACTGACACCACAATCTAGGATGTAGGAACTTCCATAGACAGTGAGCTGTCCTTAAATCAACATACCTCCACTGTTGTCAGGAAATCCTTCTCTGTCATTTCACCTGTCATGGGCTCTTGTCCAGATACCATTCCATCCTAATTATCTGTTCTCATTTCCTCCTCATAGTATACAGTATTCCATTTAACATACATAAATCTAAACAACTGTCCCATCTCAAAAGATGCCAGCAATCTTGTAACCATAAGAATCCAATTTTAAAGAATCACTGTAATTTAGAGAGAGTAAAAACCCTGTCCTTTTCCTGTTTCTCTTCTCTGGCATAATTCAACTTGAAAATATTATTTTTGTAACTGGCAAGTTAGTTCTGCCTGTTACCATCATCTGAACTATTAGCTAACTGTAAAGAGTTGTTATTCTTTGGCATTGCTGAATAAGCCTACAGTTGTTGTCATATTGCTAGAGTAGCATAAACCTGTGATTAATAAAATGTACAAGATCTGAATGTGAAAATCTACTGCCAATCATTAGCGGACCGGAGTTCCGCTGTGGCGACCCCTAACCGAAAGACAAACAACAACAACAAGAAGATCTGAATGTGTTCACGAAGTGGCAGTAAGGCTTTGAAGAAGAGCATCTGTCTATATCAATCTATTTATTGCAGTTTGATAACCAGGTAAAGTAGCTGGTCATCGGGTCATTTTCAGCAACAGCCCAGGCCATATGGCAAGTTGACATTAAATGGAATATAAAAGGTAGAGGAAAAGATAATAACAGATAGAGAATGTCCATAATCTGGCAACAAACAGAGAATATGTTGGTAGTGACACTTGAATAGTGGCACTTAAATGGATATTATTTAACCTTGTCAAGAAGCAACAGCTTGCAAGCCAAATCGCAGCGAGCTGTCATTTGTCCGAGGCAGGTCAGCTCGGATTCAGGTTTCAGTGGGGGGAGGGGGGTGGGGAACAGGTAGGGTCAGGATAGGTCGGAGGGTTGACATGGGATGGGCTGTCTTGGGGAAGGACTGAAATGGCTGTTTACAAAACAAATCAGTCTTTTGGATCTTTACCTTGGCAGCTTGTGGATCTCTACTTTAGCAGCTTTCCCAGGTTGAACAATGTGGGTGATCTATCTGAACAAGGTAGGGGTCTTTTTGATTTTGTATGAGAGTCCAGGTTAGGAGCCTTTGATGTTTTGTATCAGAGAAAAGGCTAGTTATGTTATTGTTGACATTTAAAGACATTTTTGTTTAAGAGCATGTCGGCAGATTTTTTAAGTTGCTATTTGATGTAATGGCTTTAGATTTGTGTAATCTTGTAATTCAAATCAGCTATATTTTTGAAATGCCTGGAGATAAGGTTACAAACAGGCTAGAGGGTAAAAGATGTACTTGAAGGTGTCAGACTAAATTTAAATGACAGAATAGGTTTAAATTAATACTTCAAGTGGGGTTTGCTATGGGATTAAGGCTCACGGCATGAAACAAAGGCCTAAGTGTGGCCTGAGGTTTAGGGACGAGATGCAAAAGGTTTTAGCAAAAGCTGAAATTGTTTTTCTTAGCAAGCTAGCAAGTAATAGTTGTGGACTGCAATTAGATGGCTGGGGTCAGTGAAGAATCACATGGCAAGGCTAATGAGCTGTGGCCTGCTTATATGCTTAATACAACATAAATCACTGGTTCACTAACTTGTGCTTAATGCAATTAAATCATGTCAGGTTAATTTCTTAGAAAATAAAATGAAATTAATAATAAAAATAATAATACTACATAATTCAGCTGAGTGGGCCATTAAAGTTAATCTAGGTTTTATGGAATTTACAGCCATTTGCAGGTTGTAAATGAGTACATTGAGTAATTGTGGATAGAAAGGTTTGGCAAAAAGTGGAAACTCTTTTGTTCAGGACTGCAAAGCCAATGCTTACGTTTGATAACCCTGTATATTTATTTGTTTATTTTACCTGCTAACTAACACATTACTAAACCTTGGTGGAGTAAAGAGCAGTTGGTTGGCTGGGATTCTGTGGCTAAGAAGCAGAATATTGTAACCATTTCAATTTTAGTGGTGTTACTTTCTTTAATAGTTGTGGACTGCAAGTAGAAAAAGAAGGGCAGAAAGGTGGGAGGAGGTAATGGGTCAGTGCACAGAATTTCTTCAGGAAAAGCTGAAATATTTCATATGAGGTCAAAGCTTTAAATTGTTGGTAATATTTAGTTGGGATTTTAGTTAGCACTCTAAAATGGCTGGTGGAACAGAAAACATATTTCAAGCATTTTCCTGTTTGAGAAAGCAGGATTATTTCTTAATGGGCAAAAGTTTAATTTTAGCTGCTAATTCAAGCTAGGATCTTAACCCATGGCTGCAAAGTTTTCTGCAAGAGAAGAAAAACTAGCTTGTATTTGCTGCAAGCAGATCGTTTTCTCATCCCCTCCTTCTTGCAGTTTTTTATAGGGGTAGGTTTGGTGGAGACAAAACAGATCAGATAGCACTGTGCACTTACAAATGGAAAGAGTGGGAAGTTTTATGGCATTCCACTTACAGTTCTTGGGAGGAACGCTTTAAAGCCTTAGTAAAACCTTTGAAATTTTGGGGCACTGTAAAGGCCTTGAGTTGCAAAACTTTCTTAACAGTCACTTTCTTAGCTCGCATATTTTTGTATGTTGGTAGTTGTGCAAATGCACTGTCTTGCCTTTAGATATCCACATCAGTTGGGTGGCAAGAATTCAGCAATACAAACAAGAAAGCATAGTCTGGTAAAAAGAGGTAAATGATCATTTTGAGTACTCCAGAATTGCTTAGAAACTTAGAAATCTGGAGGTATGTGAAGATGTTAATAATAATAATAATAATAATAATAATAATAATAATAATAATATAAAATAAAATAATAAAATAATATTAATAACACTCCAATCTGTTTAATAATAAAAAAATAATACTCCAAAATAATATTAGTAACACTCCAGTGATGATGATGATGATGATGATGATGATACTCTAATGTGATAGCCAGAAGGTCCTCTGTGTCCTTAGGTAGAGGTTGCAGCATTCCTTTCAACTTCTTGGTTTAAGAATTCTGGTCAAAACCAAATAAATTTGTAAGTATTAATGAAATTCACCTAGAAAGTTGTTAGAGGACCATGGATGCTGTGGCAGTGTGCATTTTCTTAGTAAAAAAAAAAAAAAAAGGAAGTCACGCTAGAATTCACTTCAGGTGTTGGGTGTGATGGTTTACATGGTGCTAGTATGCACTGTCATCGTGCAGGTTGTATGGTTTAGCTTGCTGTGTACTAAATTGCTACTCAGTAACAGCCTGTTAAGATAGAGTGTCAGCATTTGTGAATCATTTTGCATTATTCTGCAGATAACTGTTTGGAGATATTCAGAAAGATTGGTCAGGGCTGTATACATTCTGATGACCTTCCCTCATTTTTTATTAGCAACCAGATGAATAAATGTTTGCAGGAAACAAAGTGGTTAAAACAAATAAATGACATTTCAGTGTGTATGGTAGCAGATATGTAGACAAGCACAGCTGTACTTCATAGTGGCCACATCTTGCAGGTCAGTGGATGGAAACTTGGAATGGTGTATCAAGTGGTGATGAGGATGAGGTTGATGATAGTAATAATAATTAATATTACATCATGTTAGCAAAAAGCAGTATCTAAAGATACATTTTATACTTCTGAGGATAGAAATGTAAAGTAGTGCAATAAACGAAACCGGCTTTCAGAAGGGAATGAAAACTTAAATTCTTAAAATCATTTTTCAGATTTTAGTAATGGAATAACCCAAATGCTGCATCTGATATCCAAGTACAAGGAGCATTTTTATAAAAGTGCACGTGGGTGCATGTGTGTATGTGTGTGTGTATATATATATATATATATATATATATATGTGTGTGTGTGTATATATATATATATATATATATATATATATGTGTGTGTGTGCTTGCGTATGTGTATAGATATATAAATGTGTATGTATATATATATATATATATATATACACACACACACACACACACACACACACATATATATATATATATATATATATATATATATATATATATATATATATATATATATATATCTAGGACAGTTGATTGAAAGACCAACTGTCCGAATCCAACCCTACCGAATACCGTTTACCGAAACTGCTTTGACCGAAAAAGCAGTTTTGGTAAACGGAAGGTAAAACACACACACACACACACACACACACACACACACACCATGTTTACTCAGGGGGGCTTTGCCCCCCTGCACCCCCCACGTGCCCCCCATGTTTATATTCTCACTCCGAAATCGCACTACTGTGGGGATAAGGGAATATTCCCTTATCCCCACTGTAGTCCGATCTCGCCCACTACCACTTCCCCCCGATTCCCTGTACTTTTATGAAAGTTTCGCGAAAGCACTTTTTTCGATAAAAAGTGCTTTCGCGAAACTGTGACAGCCCGTTTCACTTTCGGTGAAACATCTTTCGGTAGACTGTCCTAGACCCATATATATGGGGTTGGGAGGGTGGCCTAATGGTTAAGGTGTTTGCCTTGCAAGCACAAGGTGCAAAGTTTGAGTCTCACAAGGGATAATTGGCTAGGCTTAAAATGGCTCGCAAGGGCAGTTAGCTTACTACTAATCTATGACCCTATAGATATCTATATATGTGTGTGTGTATTTATGCATGTGTATAGATATATATATATATATATATATATATAACAGTCAATGTAAATAAAACCAAAGGGAACAAACCAAAGTGCCAGTTCCAGTTCCAAAACAGCATACGTGTCTCTCAAGATTCAGTAAAAATACGCTGTAGGTCAAAAACTTGTAAAAAACATCCAAAGCTTTAATTCCATTAAAAACCAGATTTCAATAGGGTAAGCGCTTTCGCCAAAGGCTTCTTCAGACCCAAATGCACAATAAAACCTTAGAAACTGTAAACATTTAAATAGCAGCAATGGCGGGAAAAATAGAAATCATCAATTAACTTAAAGCAGTAGCACTTGAAATGCAGATGTCTATCGTCTCCAAACAGAAATCCTTGCAGCATATACATAAAAAATCATCATAAAAAATCATAAATAAAACATTCACATTTAATATAACTAAATATAAAAAGCAAGTATTCAACAATGAAATACATATTATTTATATACATTATTTACATAACCTACGAGATTTAAGAAATGGTTTTATTGGGACCATCGAGTTCAGACCAGGAAAAATATCTGATCTGAATCTCATGATCCAAATGGCCTCTCGGGTCTCAGTATATGTGCGAATATCCCCTCCTCTGGGTCCCACTTTAATCTGTTCTATCACACGAAAATTAAAGATATGTGTCTCACCTCCTGCTATCACATGTTTAGCCAAGGCGCTCGTTTTATTACATGTTCTAATATTATATAAATGTTCACGTACTCTGTCTTTTAACAATCTATTAGTTTTTCCTATGTAGTATGCTTGGCATCCTTCACAGGTAGCCAAGTATACTACATTTGAAGACAGACAAGTACCACTCACTTTAAAAACAAAAGTCTTATTGGTAACTGGATGAACAAAAGTATGCTCTGAATTAATGTGGCTGCAAAAATTGCACTGCTCACATCTAAAGGTACCATACCTGGAGATGGAAGGAGAATGTATCTGTTCATTCGGATAGCACAAGAGTCTTTTTAAGTTCTTCCTATTTTTATATACAAATTGTGGAGTATCTCCAACTATCTCCTTTATTGTGGTATCAACAGTCAAGACTCGCCAATGTGTCCTGACGATATCTTTAATCATACCCACATCATTCGTATAAAATATAGGGTATACTATTCCTCTATTTACTCTATTTATTGTTATAGGGGCCTCTATTTCTTGTTCTATAAGTCCAGCTCCACTAATATGATTAATCCCAAAATATGGGGCAGCACACTCTCTCCTAAGAGTATCTATATCCTTAGTACCCTTGGAAATATCACTGCTAGAATAGCCACGTGCCAAAAACCTATCACATAAATCATCTAATTCTTCATGAAAGCCCTGATCTGTAGGATTATATCTTGAGATTCGTATTGCTTGTCCTTTAACAATATTACTATACACATAACCTGGGTGCATACTGGTTCTATGTAAAAGTACATTTTTGTGACAGGCTTTCCTAAAAACTCCAGTATTAACTAATCCATTTGGAAACTTCTCAACATAAATATCTAAAAATGGAATTTTAACTGGAGAGAATTCATACGTAAATTGTAAATAGGTGGTAAATGAATTCAATCTACAAATGAAGGACTCTAGTTGAGAAGATGAACCTGTCCACAAAAGGAACAGGTCGTCCACAAATCTTCTGTAAAATGGAACAAATTCTATGTATTCCTGCATCGTAAATATGAATGTACGTTCCCATTCTGCCATAAAAAGGTTGGCGTAGCTATTGGCACACGAGGTGCCCATAGCCACGCCATCCCTTTGTAGAAAATACCTCCCATCAAAATAGAATATATTAGTCTCCAGGACAATTTTCAAAAACATAACCACTAAATCTATTTTACCATTTGACATCTGAGTCTCCCTTTTCAAGTATCTCTCAAGCATGCAAATACCTTCTGCATTAGGGATAGTGGTAAAAAGTGACTGTATGTCAAGTGTCACAAAATAGTACTCAACCAAAGATGTACTATTATTAAAGAAGTCATTCAAATCTAATAGAAATTCCTTAGTATCACGTAATATGTATTCATCTAATTCAACAGTTGGTCTAAGTTGTTTCTCTATATATATAGAGAGTGGTTCTGTGATCCACCCTCTACCTGCTACGATCGGTCTTAGTGGGGGATCATCTCTCTTTTTGTGGATCTTAGGCTGTCCTTGAATAATGGGAATAAGTGGATGTTCCACAGTCAAGAACTTAAATAATTCCATGTCAATTAGATCACTCTCATAAATATTCCTCAAAACCATATGTATATTAGATATCATAATATCAATTTCATTTCTTTCGATGTTCCTGTAAAAACTACTATCAGACAACATGTTATTCATTTTGTTGACATAAGACTCCATATCCATGAGTACTATCCCACCTCCCTTATCTGCTGGTCGAATTGCTAATGTGGGATCATTCATAAGGGAGTGTAGTGACCTGCGTTGTTGAAAGGATAAATTGAATTTCTTATTATTTCTTTTCTTTAATCTAAAGAGATCATCCTCAACTAATCTACTAAATGCAGCTAATAAAGGATGTAATGGAGGTGAGAAAGTACTAGGTTTCTTAAGGTTGTTGGTATCTACAGAGACCTGACCATTAAAAAAGATTTTCAACTAGGTATTCCTGACAAACAATTTAAAATCTCGCAATGTCTCTTCATAGTTACTACTACTAGTAGGAATGAAAGACAAGCCTTTACTTAGTAGTTCTTTTTCAACTGTTGAAAGTGTGTGTGATGATAAGTTAAATATTATAAGTTCTTTCTCCCTTCCCACATTCTCTTGATATTGTAACTCTGAGGATGTTGTGGGGAGAGCTTCCTCTTCTGTCTCCCCCTGCTGGCTGAACGTGTCCTCCCTTCCTTCCTCTCTATCCTGATGGGGAAAGGGTGTGTCGCACTAAAATCTAACCCTCTTTCAGTCCCTATGGTTGTCCCATGACTATTTAATGATCTATTGTTAGTATGGGATATATTCCCAACATTGGTTTTCCTTCTAACTACAGCGTCAGATGGAACAACTACAGCAGTATTAGTAGTCGCTGTACTAGTATCATTAGTCTCTATACGAGTGTTAACTATGTCAGTATTTAAAACTTGCTCATCAACTGATACAGAGTGGTTATCAGTTTTCCCTCTAACATTTACAGTATCACCATGCACAACATTATTAGGAACACTGCGTTGATTCAAAGGACTTTTACAAATAATATTATGCTCAGAGTCCATATTTAAAATGTCAGTCACTGTATCAGCAACAACAGGTCTCCCCTCCGATACACGCTCTTGCACTACATCCTGATTCGTCTTCGGCCAAGTGAAGATATTCCCTCTACGAAAATCTAAGATGTCTCGTTGCAACTTAGATCTTTTCTGGTCTAGTAGCCGTTTTTCATATTGGCATACATTATCTAATGTCTTACAAAAATGTTCATCAACAAATTGCGCCGGAAACATATCATATAAATCAGCCTGTTGTCTAGTTACACTTGTCTTAAGTGCTTCTTCCAATGGAAGAAAAAAGTCATTTAGCAATCTCATATAACTCAAGCTCATTTCGATGTTAATTTTCTGCCATTTAAAAAGAAGTTCAGGGTACTGTGTGCCTGTCGTTGGCATTTTCAGCACCCTGAGACCTCTCGGTATGATACGTCGTTGTAGGCAAACCTCAAAGTGTTGTCTTTGAGTTTGCATTCGCTTGAGCTTACATAAATCACTATCAATACGCTCCAGAGAAATACGGAGACCCTCATAGTCTAATAAACCAACAGATAAATTGTTCGTATCCATACCTTCACTATCCACTTCATATAAGGCCAAAGGATTGTATTCCGTGTTAACAACTTGCGAAAACCTCTCTGCTGTTAAACGCTCAACATTCAAACACTCAGAATTCGTAGTCACTCCATCTTTCCTCGTCGCTTCATTATTACGTATGGTATATGGGAGTTCCACTGAATCAACATCGGCACTATCCATGTCTCCGCAAATGCACCGGTGAGCAAAGTAGTAAATAACAAAATCCAATAAGTGCTTATGCGGAGTAAATGTCCCTTTGTAAGCAGCAAATATAACAGTCAATGTAAATAAAACCAAAGGGAACAAACCAAAGTGCCAGTTCCAGTTCCAAAACAGCATACGTGTCTCTCAAGATTCAGTAAAAATACGCTGTAGGTCAAAAACTTGTAAAAAACATCCAAAGCTTTAATTCCATTAAAAACCAGATTTCAATAGGGTAAGCGCTTTCGCCAAAGGCTTCTTCAGACCCAAATGCACAATAAAACCTTAGAAACTATAAACATTTAAATAGCAGCAATGGCGGGAAAAATAGAAAATCATCAATTAACTTAAAGCAATAGCACTTGAAATACAGATGTCTATCGACTCCAAACAGAAATCCTTGCAGCATATACATAAAAAAAAATTATAAATAAAACATTCACATTTAATATAACTAGATATAGAAAGCAAGTATTCAACAATGAAATACATATTATTTATACACATTATTTACATAACCTACGAGATTTAAGAAATGGTTTTATTGGGACCATCGAGTTCAGACCAGGAAAAATATCTGATCTGAATCTCATGATCCAAATGGCCTCTCTGGTCTCTGTATATGTGCGAATATCTCCTCCTCTGGGTCCCACTTTAATCTGTTCTATCACACGAAAATTAAAAATGTGTGTCTCACCTCCTGCTATCACATGTTTAGCCAAGGCGCTCGTTTTATTACATGTTCTAATATTATATAGATGTTCACGTACTCTGTCTTTTAACAATCTATTAGTTTTACCTATGTAGTATGCTTGGCATCCTTCACAGGTAGCCAAGTATACTACATTAGAAGACAGACAAGTACCACTCACTTTGAAAACAAAAGTCTTATTGGTAACTGGATGAACAAAAGTATGCTCTGGATTAATGTGGCTACAAAAGTTGCAATGCTCACATCCAAAGGTACCATACCTGGAGATGGAAGGAGAGTGTATCTGTTCATTCGGATAGCACAAGAGTCTTTTTAAGTTCTTCCTATTTTTATATACAAATTGTGGAGTATCTCCAACTATCTCCTTTATTGTGGTATCAACAGTCAAGACTCGCCAATGTGTCCTGACGATATCTTTAATCATACCCACATCATTCGTATAAAATATAGGGTATACTATTCCTCTATTTACTCTATTTATTGTTATAGGGGCCTCTATTTCTTGTTCTATAAGTCCAGCTCCACTAATATGATTAATCCCAAAATATGGGGCAGCACACTCTCTCCTAAGAGTATCTATATCCTTAGTACCCTTGGAAATATCACTGCTAGAATAGCCACGTGCCAAAAACCTATCACATAAATCATCTAATTCTTCATGAAAGCCCTGATCTGTAGGATTATATCTTGAGATTCGTATTGCTTGTCCTTTAACAATATTACTATACACATAACCTGGGTGCATACTGGTTCTATGTAAAAGTACATTTTTGTGACAGGCTTTCCTAAAAACTCCAGTATTAACTAATCCATTTGGAAACTTCTCAACATAAATATCTAAAAATGGAATTTTAACTGGAGAGAATTCATACGTAAATTGTAAATAGGTGGTAAATGAATTCAATCTACAAATGAAGGACTCTAGTTGAGAAGATGAACCTGTCCACAAAAGGAACAGGTCGTCCACAAATCTTCTGTAAAATGGAACAAATTCTATGTATTCCTGCATCGTAAATATGAATGTACGTTCCCATTCTGCCATAAAAAGGTTGGCGTAGCTATTGGCACACGAGGTGCCCATAGCCACGCCATCCCTTTGTAGAAAATACCTCCCATCAAAATAGGGACTGAAAGAGGATTAGATTTTAGTGCGACACACCCTTTCCCCATCAGGATAGAGAGGAAGGAAGGGAGGACACGTTCAGCCAGCAGGGGGAGACAGAAGAGGAAGCTCTCCCCACAACATCCTCAGAGTTACAATATCAAGAGAATGTGGGAAGGGAGAAAGAACTTATAATATTTAACTTATCATCACACACACTTTCAACAGTTGAAAAAGAACTACTAAGTAAAGGCTTGTCTTTCATTCCTACTAGTAGTAGTAACTATGAAGAGACATTGCGAGATTTTAAATTGTTTGTCAGGAATACCTCGTTGAAAATCTTTTTTAATGATCAGGTCTCTGTAGATACCAACAACCTTAAGAAACCTAGTACTTTTTCACCTCCATTACATCCTTTATTAGCTGCATTTAGTAGATTAGTTGAGGATGATCTCTTTAGATTAAATATGAACAAGAAAAGAAATAATAAGAAATTCAATTTATCCTTTCAACAACGCAGGTCACTACACTCCCTTATGAATGATCCCACATTAGCAATTCGACCAGCAGATAAGGGAGGTGGGATAGTACTCATGGATATGGAGTCTTATGTCAACAAAATGAATAACATGTTGTCTGATAGTAGTTTTTACAGGAACATCGAAAGAAATGAAATTGATATTATGATATCTAATATACATATGGTTTTGAGGAATATTTATGAGAGTGATTTAATTGACATGGAATTATTTAAGTTCTTGACTGTGGAACATCCACTTATTCCCATAATCCAAGGACAGCCTAAGATCCACAAAAAGAGAGATGATCCCCCACTAAGACCGATCGTAGCAGGTAGAGGGTGGATCACAGAACCACTCTCTATATATATAGAGAAACAACTTAGACCAGTTGTAGAATTAGATGAATATATATTACGTGATACAAAGGAATTTCTATTAGATTTGAATGACTTCTTTAGTAATAGTACATCTTTGGTTGAGTACTATTTTGTGACACTTGACATACAGTCACTTTTTACCACTATCCCTAATACAGAAGGTATTTGCATGCTTGAGAGATACTTGAAAAGGGAGACTCAGATGTCGAATGGTAAAATAGATTTAGTGGTTATGTTTTTGAAAATTGTCCTGGACACTAATATATTCTATTTTGATGGGAGGTATTTTTTACAAGGGGATGGCGTGGCTATGGGCACCTCGTGTGCCAATAGCTACGCCAACCTTTTTATGGCAGAATGGGAACGTACGTTCATATTTACGATGCAGGAATACATAGAATTTGTTCCTTTTTACAGAAGATTTGTGGACGACCTGTTCCTTCTGTGGACAGGATCATCTTCTCAACTAGAGTCCTTCATTTGTAGATTGAATTCATTTACCACGTATTTACAATTCACGTATGAATTCTCTGCAGTCAAAATTCCATTTTTAGATATTTATGTTGAGAAGTTTCCAAATGGATTAGTTAATACTGGAGTTTTTAGGAAAGCCTGTCACAAAAATGTACTTTTACATAGAACCAGTATGCACCCAGGTTATGTGTATAGTAATATTGTTAAAGGACAAGCAATACGAATCTCAAGATATAATCCTACGGATCAGGGCTTTCATGAAGAACTAGATGATTTATGTGATAGGTTTTGGCACGTGGCTATTCTAGCAGTGATATTTCCAAGGGTACTAAGGATATAGATACTCTTAGGAGAGAGTGTGCTGCCCCATATTTTGGGATTAATCATATTAGTGGAGCTGGACTTATAGAACAAGAAATAGAGGCCCTATAACAATAAATAGAGTAAATAGAGGAATAGTATACCCTATATTTTATACGAATGATGTGGGTATGATTAAAGATATCGTCAGGACACATTGGCGAGTCTTGACTGTTGATACCACAATAAAGGAGATAGTTGGAGATACTCCACAATTTGTATATAAAAATAGGAAGAACTTAAAAAGACTCTTGTGCTATCCGAATGAACAGATACACTCTCCTTCCATCTCCAGGTATGGTACCTTTGGATGTGAGCATTGCAACTTTTGCAGCCACATTAATCCAGAGCATACTTTTGTTCATCCAGTTACCAATAAGATTTTTGTTTTTAAAGTGAGTGGCACTTGTCTGTCTTCAAATGTAGTATACTTGGCTACCTGTGAAGGATGCCAAGCATACTACATAGGAAAAACTAATAGATTGTTAAAAGACAGAGTACGTGAACACTTATATAATATCAGAACATGTAATAAAACGAGCGCCTTGGCTAAACATGTGATAGCAGGAGGTGAGACACATATCTTTAATTTTCGTGTGATAGAACAGATTAAAGTGGGACCCAGAGGAGGGGATATTCGCACATATACGGAGACCCGAGAGGCAATTTGGATCATGAGATTCAGATCAGATATTTTTCCTGGTCTGAACTCGATGGTCCCAATAAAACCATTTCTTAAATCTCGTAGGTTATGTAAATAATGTGTATAAATAATATGTATTTCATTGTTGAATATTTGCTTTCTATATTTAGTTATATTAAATGTGAATGTTTTATTTATGATTTTTTATGATGATTTTTTATGTATATGCTGCAAGGATTTCTGTTTGGAGACGATAGACATCTGCATTTCAAGTGCTACTGCTTTAAGTTAATTGATGATTTTTTATTTTTCCCGCCATTGCTGCTATTTAAATGTTTACAGTTTCTAAGGTTTTATTGTGCATTTGGGTCTGAAGAAGCCTTTGGCGAAAGCGCTTACCCTATTGAAATCTGGTTTTTAATGGAATTAAAGCTTTGGATGTTTTTTACAAGTTTTTGACCTACAGCGTATTTTTACTGAATCTTGAGAGACACGTATGCTGTTTTGGAACTGGAACTGGCACTTTGGTTTGTTCCCTTTGGTTTTGTTTACATTGACTGTTATATTTGCTGCTTACAAAGGGACATTTACTCCGCATAAGCACTTATTGGATTTTGTTATATATATATATATATATATATATATATATGTATGTATGTGTGCGAATAGGTACGTAGGTGTATGTATGGGTATATGTATGCATATGTGTTATATATTTGCAATATATATATGTATAGTTATAGCTGTGAATATGGTGTGTGTGTATGTGTAATATGTACATATATGTATGGATACTTTTGTATATATATTTATATATGTACGCATATATTATATAGCTTTGTGTTTATAAGTATGTATGTGTGTGTATGTACATATATATGTGTGTATATGTATGTATACTTATTTTCGGTAAGTTAACTCAACTGGCAATTACTAGAATCAATTACAATGTAAATTTAGGCATCAGTGCTTGGCATCCAGAAGACAAATTGCGCATGCAAGGCATGTTTCATCTCTCAGGCCCCCAGAATAAACTTTTGCATGCCACATCCCTTTAAGGGGTATACAGGACCCTCTTTTGGCTTCAGTAAGAGGGGACATTTTAAGTTGGTGGCTGAAGGAGTATTCAGGTAGAGAGGCAGCGGCATTGTTAGATGAAGGGTTTGTTACGCGGGTTCAGGATACCAGCAAAAGTAAGAAAAAGGGGGTATTGTTAAGACCTGGAAATCTTTAAAAGACCATCTGGATATAGTTAAGGCTAAGCTAAATAAGGTATTAGAAGTGGGCAGATTGGCAGGCCCATTTCCTCATCAACCCAGAAGAGCAATCAAAGTTTTCACCTGCAGGCATAGTCCCCCAAAACGTCTCAGTCATCACCTGTCATATCCAGAGGGGAAATCTTGGATTACATAAATGGGAAGGGGCTTTGGTGCTTTATGCTTCATTGATGAAAGGGTTAGGAAGGTGAAAGTGAAAGGGAGAAGGGGACCTTATGGCAAAAGTGGATATAGATTCTGCTTTTAGACTTTTACCCATTGCTACTAAGAGCAGGGGTGGTTAGGCTTGGTTTTTGAAGTTCAATATTACATGGATCAGTGCAAGCCAATCGGTTGTTTGTTTGCTTGTGTTATATTTGAAAGGTTTAGTAGCTTTTTGCTTGGCTGGTGGCACACAGGTTAGGGGAGGACAACATTGTTCATTACTTGGATGATTTTATTTGTGTGGAAGAAAGAATGGGGGAATGTCAGTGAGCTGCAGATACCTTTATTCAAATCTGCAAAGATCTAGGGATACCAGTAGTAATGGGTAAAGTGGAGGACCCGAGAAATAGATAACCAAACATTGATAATTCATTAACAGACCCCCACCTTTTTTCTCTTTTACAGTGACAATGGATCTGGTTGCTATCTGTAAATGCAAAGCCTACTCCAGATTGAGTGCCAGATCAGTTATGGGTTTTATGGGTAGATGAGAATGATGACTATAATGCAATGCCCTCAGTGGAAGGGCAATGGCAAGTCATAATAAATGCATACAGCAATTTGGTAGACTAGAATATCCAGAGGCTGGGAACCAGCATACCCAATTCCACATCTCCAATCAGGGATGACAGTTTGGTAATGAAGGAAAGAGGTTGGAGTTTTATCAGCCTTGAATTGGTTTCATCAGGTTTTGGGGTTAAGGGACTTGGTTAAATCATTTCAAGTGCAGTCAGTGTTTTAAAGGCTGGGGGAGGCAAATGCCCAAGATTCTTGACAAGAAGTACCCCATAGGTCCAGCTGTATTACGCAAACTATGGCTTGCTGTTTCAGATGTTTATTTTTCTTCTTATGAGGTAACATTGTTTAGGGCTGCCTTTTTGCGGGGCATTTAGATCGCTGAAATTGTCTAACCAAACAAGAAGAAAGGCCAGCGGACAGTCTTACCTTTGGCACATGTGCATGTCCTGGGGGAGGACACTTGGATTTATGTGGCTGAAAACAAAACAGATCAAGAAGACAAAGATAATTGGGTAAGAGTGGCTACCCCAGAGGGTTTGGAATGGGAAGTGAATAAAGTGATACTTGAGTACCACAGCTACAGGGGTATGTTAAATGGTCCACTCTTTTGCCAATAGCAAGGTGAACCTCTTACACAAAGTCAGTTTTAAAGGAGGCAATTAAGTCAAGTGGCTTAGACACATAGGTGTACATTGCATTCTTTTTGGATAGGTGCAGCCTCATATGAACATGCAATGGGGGCTTCACAGGCAAACATTATGAGAATGGGCAGGTGGAAGTCCAATGCTTATAAAAGCTATGTAAACAATGTTAACTCTTGTCCTTTGTGTTTCCACTCTTACATCATCGGACCAGAAATACATCTGGAAAGTTAAAATAAAAAAAAAACAACGAAATCCACCAAGCGCTCTCTCTGGATTAGAAACAAAATTTATTCAAGCTTAAAAACATAAGCGCTTTCGTCCCTAATTATAGTTAATACAGGAACTTCATCAGAAAATAATAGCCAAGTACCACATCCATTAAATACTTTAAAAACATATGACATCACTTCCCCGAACGTTTGTTAAAGAAATATGATGTCTAAAAAACGTTATATTTAAAACGATATCAAAAAGTTCGTTAGCAGCAATCATATACACAATCATTAGAATGTATAAAACAATCATTAAAACAAATCACCCTCTCACCAACAAAGCACTCAACAGTGTGATAATAACTCAAGGACATGACCTAAAGTCAAACAATATGTAACCAAAACAGGTGTGTGTGAGCTATTACATTTAGTGACGATTCTTTTATCTTTGCAAAGCTTTCAATTTTAAGAGACTAGTTATAGATGCACTCTCATTTAAACCTGGCCAGTGGGTTGAATCTAAACAAATCTGCCAACTAAGTTCGTCTTTTTCTAATAACTATGGCCATACACCCCCACTAACTGTGGGGCATATCATTTCCAAGATAATAAACTTGAATTTTTGCTCAATGTGTTGAGAAATATGTTTGGCCAAAGCATTAAATTCACAGTGGTCCCTAATGTAACTAAGATGTTCACTAATTCTGTTTTTAAGTTTACACTCGTTTTTTCCAACATAAAAACACAAGCAAGTTCCCAAAGGGCACAGTAAACTACTCTTTCTGTATTCCAACAAAACCTGTCTCTAATTTTTAGTCTTACTCCATTAATGGTTATATCATAGGACTTTACTGAATTTAACAACACGCAACCTAACATACGACTTATGGAGAATGCAGAAGGATCAACCCAATCATCTAATTCAACGGGTGAACTCGGAACTTTAATTCACCAGCTCATGGAGAGAATGGAGCAGTAAGAACAGTTGTCTCTGTCACAACTGTCGGTTTATCTTACCTGTGGTACCTCCTATACACCCGCAGTTCAAGAAATATTGCCTGGCTCCAGTGGATTAAATGTGCACCAAGTTTTAACTCCGAGACCTGATTTACGAACAGGACTACAGTTCAGTGGTATTGTGAATAACAACAAACCTAATAAAGACACTGTTACTAATTTAAGTGAATGGTTTTAACGGCACATTGACAGACTGACTTAATCACATTTGTAACTTGCTCGTTTAGTAACAGAACAGGGGAGAGAAATGCAGACCAATCCTTTAACAACCGACTGAATGATTTAGACCATATTTTATTAAAAATTAAGAAATTACAAATGGACAATAGCTACTTTAGGGAGTTATTATAAAGAGAATTGTGCCGAAAGATCTTCGTATGTGGTGCTATTCCACTGGCTTAATAGCCAACTCACAGTTCCATAAAGAACTTATACAGCTTTTTGACCATTTCGGACATGAGTACATGGACATGCTTGTGAAAAACAATGAGGCACAGATAGACATTTTGGGGCAAGAGGTGAAGGTGTTGGATATTAAAATTACACAGGATCCCTTATTTTCCTCTAATAAGTTTGAGTATACTCGTATCTTTTGCTCTATCGAAGAGCAAATGGATCAAATAAAAAACAAGAAAATGAAAAAGATACTAAGGGACGAGAATGATTACAACACCAATTGTGCATACCCCCTCCCGCCCACTCTCAAGAGTGGACTTATAACAAAAGACCAATGCAGGAAAATGAGTCGGATACAGTTTGGATAACCAGGACCCTATTAGCAATAATATGGCTGAGTCTTTTTTAGGGGAAGAATTCCCTGCTCTGAGATGCTCGGAGCAGATCAGAAATCAACAGACACAGAGAATGAACAATTATGGGAGACAGCAGGCATGCAATTACCAACAAGGGTCCAACAGATCCAACAGTGGACAAAACAGGTGTTCTTAGAGGGGGGAAATGTGGGAGGTACTAAGCCCAGAAATCTCAAATAGTGAAGGAACCAACAACACGACCATTGTTACTGTTAAAAAAAATGTACTACCATCAGTTTCTATCCATTTTAATAATGATGGTGATTTTAAAGTTTATAACTTTACTAATATTGATTTAAATGTTCCTTTGTGTAATTTACTTGCTAAAGGATTTACTTTTACACCAAATAGACCAGTTAACCTGGTACACACACTTATGGATTTAAAACAATATACAAAAAAACTCAATTTGAATTTATTATTTCAGGGTGTTGAAAACATCATTCATCCTTTTAAGATTTCAAGTACTTACAATCCTCCCGTTCACCCCATTTTAGATATTTTTGAAAGAGTTTGTGAGGTAGATATTAGAACATACTGTGAAGCCACTAAAAGATACAAAATTAAAAACAATTTATGTCACGAGAAAGTAATGGAACTCGAATATCTTTCCTCTAATACCAACCTGAGGGTTATGAAACCAGACAAAGGGGGTGGTGTGGTCCTTATGTAAAAAGATGACTATGTAAAGAAAATGGAAGAAATTCTGGGAACCACAACATATGCCCAATGCTCATTAAATGAACTGAATGGTGCATATAGGAGAATTAGGGGTTATTTGCAAGACCTTTTCATAGATGGTCTCATAACCCTTGATGAACACCAATTTTTATCTATAGACTTTCCAATTATTCCTCCCATTTTTGGAATACCAAAAAGACATAAGGATATACACGAACTGCTAGAGGTTCCATTACTCACCCGTTGGCCAAGTATTTAGATGTAGAAGTTAAAAAACTGTTAAAAACCGAGCCTCTTTTGTGTATTGATTCATGGGATTTTTTGAAGAAGATTAATTTGGTCACCTTTGACATTGCCTGCACATTTGTAACAGTAGATGTGAGGGATCTTTATACTGTCATTCCACATGATCTTGGGATACAATGTTTTTGTGACTATCTGGTACATAAAGGGGTACTGCAGGATAGAATTAACATGCTTGAACAATTGTTAGATATGGTCTTTAAAAACACTTTCATACTATTTGAAAAGAAATATGTTCAAAAAGAGGTTGTAGCAATGGGTGCAGCATGTGCTGGCATGTATGCCAATATTGTGATGTTGGAATGGAAAAGAAGATTTTTAACTGGATCATCCTTCTTCCCATTCTGTCACATGTACACCCGTTTTTTGCACAATATTTTTATTCTTTGGAATGGACCAAGACAACAAATCAACTTATTTCTAGAATACATAAACAGCTCGACCTCTTTTCTGAAATTTACACACACTGTCAGTGAGACTAAAATTGCCTATTTCAACATCTTACTCAAAAAAGACATTTAGAATTACAGATTTGTATCTGAAATATATTGATGAGAACTTATTCCAACAATTTCTTACATTTTACAAGCTGCCACCCCTTTACACAAAAACGGGGGGTTTTAAAAGAACAATTTGTCAGAACAGCCCGTATGTTTGCGCTCAGAGTGTTTTTTGAAAGAGTGTTATAAATTTGAGAGGGATGTTTCTAAAAAGAGGCGACCTGTGTCATTTAGTAGAAACTATTATGACTGTGGTTATTTCTAAAAGACAAATAGGACATTTTATGCCTCTTTTAAACACAGTGTGTAACCCAGACAAATAGGACATTTTATGCCTCTTTTAAACACAGAGTGTAGCCCAGAAGAGAATTATGATAATACCAGTACTAGTAGACTATTGGATATGACACCATCCCACATGAACGACCCTTTACCTTTTTCCTCTGCCCATGAAGGGTTGCATAGAGAGAAGGTGGACAACAATTTCACGTTTCGTTTTTTGACCACGTTTTCTATGGGTGCATTACATATAAAGGAGATTTTGGAGAAAATTTGGAAATTGTTAACAAGTGAAAGAGATCTAAAAGAGACCCTTGGGGGAAAGACCAATTTGTGTCTTTTGGAAAGGGCATAATATCACACCTCTTCTTGAACAGCAGAGTGGGACACATACATGTACAAGTGTGGGTTTTGTAAATTTTGAATTCCACATTCTAGAAGTCAACGATATAACTATTAATGGAGTAAGACTAAAAATTAGAGACAGGTTTTGTTGCAATACAGAAAGTGTAGTTTATTGTGCCCTATGTGAACTTTGCCCGTGTTTTTATGTTAGAAAAACTGAGTGTAAACTTAAAACAGAATTAGTGAACATCTTAGGAACATTAGAGACCACTGTGAATTTAATGCTTTGCCAAACATATTTCTCAACACACTGAGCATAAATTCAAGTCTATTATCTTGGAAATGATATGCTCCTCAGTTAGAGGGGGTGCATGGCCATACTTATTAGAAAAAGCCAAACTTATTTGGCAGATTTATTTAGATTCAACCCATTGGCCAGGTTTAAATGAGAGTGTATCTATAACTAGTCTCTTAAAATTGAAAGCTTTGAAAAAATAAAAGAATTGTCCCTAAACATAATAGTTCACACAGACCTGTTTTGGTTGCATACTGTTTGATTTTAGATCATGTCCTTGAGTTATTATCAGACTGTTGAGTGCTTTGCGGGTGAGAGGGTGATTTGTTTTAATGATTGTTTATACATTCTAATAATTGTGTATATGAATGCTGCTGGCAAACCTTTTGATATTTTTTTTAAACATAACGTTTTTTAGACATCATATTTCTTTAGCAAATGTTCGTGGAAGTGATGACATATGTTTTAAAGTATTTAATGGATGTGGTACTTTGAGTATCATTGTCCGGTGAAGTTCCTGTATTAACTATAATTAGGGATGAAAGCGGTTACGTTTTTATGCTTGAATAAATTTTGTTTCCAATCCATATTGAGTGTTTGGTGGACATCTGGATAGTTGGTCACTCTTTTATTCGGAGGCTCCACATCTGGGTCCAGGGCAGGCTGGCCTTATCTTTCCAAAGAGGAAAACGAGCTTCTTGTAAACCAGTTTGGCTTGGGGTATCAGGGATGTGGTGGCACCGTAACTCTCAACCTGGAAATATGAAACATCTGGACAAGGCCCGTGAAAAATAGGTACAAATCTGCATGTTGATTAACATAACATTTGCATACATTAAGTAACCCCACCCACTCCAATGGAATTGTGGGATACCAATTTTCAAATGCAAATTGAAGAACAGACATTCAAAATATGGCACCGGAGTTCCCTTGCAGCCATTTCAATGTCCCATTACCTAGCTATTACTCCTCATTTTCTATAAACACTAATGTGTGCATGCATACTGCGTTACTTCTACAATGATTATTTGGATTTTATTTTTACATTTTATAGCACAATGCACAAACAGTAATAGATATCTGCTAAACAAAGTAATACTGTCTCACAATGAAAATAGACTTGGCATTAAAACTTCTCTGCTCTTGAAACTCACATTCATTGAAACAGCATTGAAACCCACATCACATCCAAAGAAAATGCATCTGACCATTGCTGGATAAAGATTAACTTTGGACTGTTTTCAAATCATAGGCCTCTTGCACACAAAACAAGAAGCATACATGCATTCTTTGATATACCTTCCTGACTATTAAGTTATATTCCTTGTATAATACAGCACACTTGTTTAGAGAGCATTTTAAATGTATTGTTTGAACATTTTTCCAGTAGGCAATGAAACAAAGTGCATGAACCAATAATGACAAAACTGCCCAATTCAGAACATTTCCATCTTAAAAGTCTACTTACACACACACACACTATATATAGTAATGTAAGCCATAGGCATCTTGCACAGCTTCTCACACTTATTTTCAATTTCATTTTTTTTTGGGGGGGGGGGCAAAAACCAGGGACACATTTTAAACATTGCTTGTATAATTTTGGAAAGTTGTTAGAATAAAATGCTGTGTTACCACCATGCATTTCACTGCCAAGTCTTGGACCCAGGACCCTGTACACTGCAGTCAGAGCAACATACCACTATGCCAAATCAGCAGTCTTTTGAAAGATAGCCATTTAAGTTCTCACCATAGCTCTCAAACTATTTGCACAAAAAAACTGGACAAAGCCAATAATGGGGGAATACAGGCCCACAATAGGGACAAATTTCAAATACTGATCTTATAAACTTAAATCCTGAAAAACCACAGATTTAATGAGGAACAGAACACAAATATGAGGCATAAACTCACAAGTGGTGGTGGCTAGGTACAGGGTTTGAGCCTGAGTACCTCTAGCCACCATTTGCATTCACCTGGGGGCATTTACACACACACACACACACACACACACACACACACACACACACACACACACACACACACACATACAGGATCACAGGAGGTTACTAAACTAATGGCCCTAGTGCTCTTACACGCCTAGCCAAGTTAACTCTTGTTCCCAGGAATGTCTTTTACGAGTAGGCCCTGAATCGGCACCCATTACCCCCATCATCAATTTAGTATACTTCTATTTGAGTTGAACATACAATGTAATGTAATTGTCATGGTATTTCTGTTGTACACACGTTTCTTGCATTAAATTATTCAATCTCTAGGTGCCACTGGATGCCTTACAAAGTTTTTGCAATAACTATTCAATTCCCAAGTGCCTCTGAACCTTTTCTTTTCAACCTGAGCAACCATCAACTCAGGCAGATCTGGAGCCTCAATTTAAATTTTCATCTAAAGGCCAGAACACCAAAGAGTATAGTACTCCCTTCCCTTATGTTGCACTGCAGTCACAGCACTGGAAAAAAATTAATCTAAGCACCTGGAGTGGGAATAGGATCCTGAGTCTCCTGATGTTCTGACACCAAAGCCAAGGGTACCACCTACTGAGCCATGCTTGGGTCATGACTGAAGAGAGTCTTCAGACCAGATTACTTATACAGTTAACAACAACAAAGACGATGCTAATATATAAATAAAAAAAAAATCAATAATAATGAACGTACTCCTGATCCAAAGTAAAAGACTGCACACGTTGTAGCCTAGCAAAGCTTCCAAAATACATCTGATAAGCTTTGGTGCCCTACTGTTATTTTAAGGAGTAAATTTAAGTTTGAGTGTTATATTATTGCAGTCCTCTCTGACAATGGCCGCAGTACTGCTAAAAACTAAATGGCATCACTACCACTTCTATTTAAGACCCTACAGGTACATTAATTCCTTACTCAGAAGAGCACAAATACAGAAGTATGTTGACTGATGACATTATCCTTCCATAATCATGTTGAACAAAACTCAACTTAAAGCTTGCTAAACCTCGAAGCCAGAAATTGTATTGCAATTAACATGTTCATCCCCAGAATTGAATATGCTGTCACCATTATAGCCCTACTCTCTGGACAAAATATTTCATTATTTCAAACCACGGAAAACAAAATTCTTAAGATGTTTAACTATTGCCAAATCCCCAGGACACCATTGCAACACATTCCATAATAACTTTAAATAGCTTCCAGTACCTGGAAAGCCATCTATTTGCTCACCACCCTTACTTTGAAGCTTCTTAAAGAACACTACTGTCCTCTGCTTCATAACATATGTATTGTTCCCAGCATGATTTATTCTGTTCACAACAGCCCACCCCACAATCTAAGAGTTAATAAACTAGAATTTACCTTAGCCATGCCTGAAAGAGCCTTGTGCTAACTTTCCCCAACATCATGAAATGCTCTTCCCCATGGATCTAACCAACCAAGACAAATGCTTTGCATAAAAAAAAATCCTATGTAGTGCAGGAACACAAATGTAATGGTTTAATTTACTTCAACCTTTTTACTTCCTATAGGTTCATAGGTGATTATGCTTATCTCAAGGACTGGCATATTTCAGCATTTTTCTGATATGTATTTTTGTTTTCGTTTTTTCAAGTACATTTCCTTTTCTAAGCACATTTGTATGTATATGTTTTCCACAGTTTTCCTTCAGTGTTCTGTTCAATGTGAGACACTCAGCTAGCCGTTTTAATATTCTTTGTAATGAGTGACCTCTTAACTACTACTGATTGTAAAATTATATGCACAACTGTTTGTATACACCTGTTTTGTTTCAGTTTTGATGCTGAAACCAGTCATCCGGTTAACAAAGAAACAAACCAATGTCACTGGTCTGCAAAAACAACTTGTCAGTACGAGTGAACAATTTGTAAGATCTAATATAAAAACATTTTTAAGGCCACCATGAATGACATTCTCAGCCAGATGTTAATCCACTTCTCCGTCTGTCCATTCCCACTATATTATACCACTGACTACCTTTATATATTTTTCGCACATAACGGAAATTTGAAACATACTTTCTGTGGACTTTTCTGTGCCTGAATCCCCATAACATAATATAGTTACGTTTTTTTTTTTACTTTTGTTGTCCTGCAACAAAACCAACATATATACGTATCCATAAATCCCAGAAGTGCTGCAAATAAAAAGAGACAATAAAAGATAGATAAATAAATAAAGCTCATAACAGTTTGCATGTTCTTTAACACACACCCCAGTAAATATAACACATATACAAAGGAAATTACATCATGATCAGCAGGCATTTTAATACACTACCATAATACAAAGCACACACTTGAAAATAAATACCTTAAGCACCAGCAGATACCTGAAAGAAATAGAGCCGTTCAGTGAGAAAAGCAGTCATTCCCTCACAGAAATATAAGCTCTGCAGCGAGAAAATAATAGCTCTGCAGTGAGAAAAACAGTCATTCACTCACAAGAAAATAAATATTCAGATACCTGAAAGAAATAACCTTGCAAAAGTTGTTCAAACACTCCGTTCATGAGATAAATACTTAAGCTCTGCAGTAGTTTTCTTTTTCTACCATTGAAACAAATAATCCTTCCTGCTCACAGATAAAACAGTTAAGCAGCCAGCCAGCCCTCAATTCCGACAGGCTGACGGAGCTGACGTCATCGCACACGTGATGACAACAGCTCAAAAAGTGAAAGAAAAAAAAAAAGCTGGGAAAAAATCGGAAATTAAGGGGTGCCACTCGGGAACCCCATTATTTGGACCCCAAAACTCAGTAGAAAAAGAGTAATTCAGTATGGTTGGGATGTATGTGTGGTACCATCTTTGTACAGTACTACAACAAGCAGGAAAAAGTGGTAAACCTCCTACAGCCATTGTGTTACACCTAGGGGTATTTGGTATTGGTTAACATCCAATAAAAGATCTAATTGGTATGATGGTACAAGAGATAAATTGCATGGATGAATGCTGGCCACAAGCCATTATTTGTTGGACAGAAGTGGTACCGAGAAAAATATGGAGGGGGGCTAGGTCCATTAAAGCTGTGGAAAGAATGAGACAGAGAATTAATTTGATGGATAAGGTGTTAAGGTACATTATTGGGCTGTACATACCTCACCCTGGCATTCTGGTCTGGTGGTCAGATAGGTATGACAGGGTTGAGGTTCATTTATCTGAAGAGGGCTCATGGGTTTTTTATAAGGAATTACAAGCAGGTTTAGCTCTGAAGGGCATCCACCTAGAATAGGATGAGATGTCCTGGTGGAAGGGTCGAATATTCCTCCCTTCTGTGGCGGAAGGCAGGAAAGGTAAGAGAGGCCTAGGTAAGTGGGGGGGGGGGGTCACAGGACTCTTTAGCTGGACCTTCCACAGGCTAGACAGCCCCAAGAGATTGCTGCCAGGAGACTTATCAGCCCGGCAGTGGCTCCTTGGCAGATTGTAAGGCGGCCCAGAGGAATTGTGATGAATTGTGAAAAGTTGTTATGATGTAAGCATGATGAATCAGAAGGGCCTGATATCGACAGTGCTGTCTGTTGTCCTGTAGGTTTAGGGGAATGCTATGAAAGAAATAAATGCCCTCCCTGATATTCCTGCCTTGCGCACATCTCATAATTGGATTCTATTAGAGAAAATGTTATTGACAGTAATTGGCAATAAACACATGGCTGCAACCATTTAATCCAGCTGAGGTGTCTGTGTTTTTATTGAATATGTATCTTATGATAACCTTGACTTGTTAAACATACAACCTTGATACTTATGTTGACAATGATGCAGTGGAATGATGTTCTGAGCTTGTTCTGTGTAGAGCTCAATGGCTTGATATGGATCATTAAAGGAATTATGAACAATGTGTTGAGTGTTTTGTGTAAGTAACATGTGAAGGTTATTCCAGAGGCATCAATGGCAAGGTAAGGTGTCTGTCAAGTGTGGTTATTGGATTACTAGACTTTAGTAAAGGCAGGTAGAGCTGTACCAATCTCGAACAAATAGGTGCAGACTACATCATTTGCAAGGTGTTTCCTTTATTTTTGTTTTGAAGAGCTGCAGTGTTTTTATCATCTAGAGGGAGCCAATTCTAAATAGCAGGGCTTATTTTTGAGAAGGCTCTTTCAACAGCAGAGGTTTTAAAATGTGGTCTGATGAGTGAGATGCTTTCCTTAAGTTGGCTGCCTTATTTGTAGTTTACATTTCAAAGGAGGACAATGGCCCTGCACTAAGATTTTGAAACGAGGGAGCTAAGAAGACCTTCACTGCTGTTTATGGATAGCTTTAAAGGTTTTAATTAAGTCGCAGTGATGGCTGTAAGAATTTGAGAGAAACACAAATCGACATATCTTACTAACAGCATGCAATTTGTGCATGCGTGCGTGTGTTAGAACAGAAATGTAAGGTTATCAGTGGGAGGCCATGTACATTAAAGCTGATAAGGGTTACATTGCAAGTGTTAATGTGAAAGGAAGAACAAACTACCAATTCTTATTCAGCAGCCAGTTTTTAAAGGTTTACCATTTGCTTTCAGAGTAGCTCCATATGTAGACAAATCGTCAGGTTAGAGTGTTGCAGTAGTAGCTGCTAACTTACTGCGCAGCAGAAGTCGCTCAGAGGCTAGTTCCTTTTCTTTGTCCGGAAATCCTGTATGATGCAGCATGCAGTCCCTTTACTGGGTGCAGGTTTATGTTGTCCATCCATCACCAAGCCTTTGGCTGCTATCTGCCCACTGATCAGCATGTAGCGTCTCAGTCACAGATATAATTTTAGAATTAAAGCTTCACTCCAGTCATCTTGTTTTGACACTGAACATAATTTGTTTGAAGTCTGTTTTCTTGATTCTATCTAATCAGTCTAAGCCTGAAAGGATTGGTCACTTTTGAGTAAAGAATGGCAGACTTGTCTAGCTCCATGGCACAGAGAGATAAAGTCCTTATTGCACCTCAGATCATTTGGGTTTGATAAGCAACACAGGCATTGGAGGGACTGGGCAAAGCTGGTTGAGGGGAGTTGAGTGGCTCCCCCATCCGGGGGGAGGGCGGCTGCCTAAACTTGCTACAATAGCAGCATTAAGAGTCAGGAGAGTTTCATGCTGCAAGTGATACACCACTTGTATAGGGAGGAGTGCACATGTGTTGACACATGTATGCACCCCTCATAAACAGCCGATGCAGAGCTTGCAAGGCTGCCCCAGGGTGAGAGGGGGCTAGAACACACTCCCTGACTCTGTTCCCAGATGTGGGTTGTTGAGCCAAGAGGAGGCTAAGGCAGAACCAATGGAATCAATGAACCAGTTTCCTGGAACCCATGTATTAAATGTCAGAACCAACATCAGTAGCAAAGAACTGCTCATTCTAATAAGGCGTTTTTTTCATACAGGTGTCCTTCTGCATTACTTTCTGTTTCTTGAAGTAAATAAGTCACAGCAGTCGATTATGACAACTTTAATGTTAAATCACCAGCAGACACTGCCAACTCACGTTTTAGTCCTTAAAATTTACAGAGGTAGTCTAAACTGGTGGCCAGTCAGATTCATTTTAAGAAATGAGTCAAGTCATTTCAAGATGCTGTACTTATTTTTTGCTGGAGCAGTCAGTGTTTCCATTCATTCCCTGATACCTGCTTTGTCCACCTTAGTTTCTCAGGAGAGCCATCGCCTCTCCTCACACTCGAGTGAGTACAGGAGGGGGAGGGATGATCCTAGACAAGGATGCCAGTGTCATTGCAGCATGCATATATACAAGCAGTTTAGGGGATAGAGAGAGAGAGAGAGAAATTTAATTTTAAATACATTTGATGTGTTTTGGATGCATTCTTCTGGGTGGGGAGCATTATTTTTGGACTGTTCCTGCTGTGGGCAACTTAGCCTAAGTGGCATATATCAGGAGACAAACATTTGCCATCTGTTGTATTCTGATCTTGTTTCCTGCATGCTTCTAATTCTCAAATTGTATTGTTGGCAGCTGTGTGAGCTGTGTTAAGGCTCCAATGGCAGCCACATTAGTGGATATAAAGCTGTTAGGTTTGTTTGCGCTCAAACTGGGCTGTTTATGACTGGCTAAGGAAATACCTACTGTCTCTTATGGGTAGCTACATAGAATTTGTGTCCTTTCTTTGTCATTCATAATGATATATTTTAAGCACTGTGCCTGGATCTTTCTCGTGACTGTTATATGGTCACAAGTGAGATTGTAATGGTGAGGATTGATTTTGTATAATAGTGCTGTTTCATTCATTTATATTTTGCTGTTGTAGTGTGGTTACATTGTTTCACAGGTGTGTTATATGATTGTGAGGTATTTGATCCACCTTGTACCTTAACAGCTTAGCCATGTTTGCTTAGCTGTAGTCATTCACCCTACTTTGTCAAGTTAAGTCATACTGTGTGTTTTATAGGTATTTATTTTTTATGGATTTATTGATTGTTAACCGGGGTAGAGCATTGACTACAACTGACCAATTTCAAGTTCAGGACAAGAGATTATAACAATGTGAAGTATAAAATAATAGAACAAGGACAGGTTTTGCAGAGGTATACAACAAAAATGTAACAAATGTAAAAACTGTAACAAAAAAGTATATGAAAATGAAATAAGAATATAAAATGAGGTTGTGTGTTTGAGGAAATTTGATCTAATGTTGTCAGTACCTTATAAACAGGCAATGCAAAATGGAAGTTTAGTAAAGTAGAAGTTAAACAAATAGAAGCTGAGATTATGGAATACCTGTGTAGTGAGGGATTTAGTGAAGAAAGTTTAATACAGGTTATGCCACAACATGATGGAACAATGAGACCCCAAAGGTAAGGAGAAACAGGTGGATCAGGAGACATCTGAAGAAGAAATATGGACATGGGGAAGAAAACAGATTTAATATGCTGCAATGTTTATGCAAAGGTGAAAGCAAAACTTGCGAATACTGAAAAAAGCAGCAGCAGCAAAGATATTTGAAGAGAAATACAGACAAAGGCATCCGGATATGGAAAATTGTGCAATACAAATAAATAAGAAAACAAAAGGGTGAAAATAGAAAAGAGGATTCATAATGGAGAAGTTAAAAAAATAGAAACGAAGTTATGGATTACCTGCGAAGTGAAGGAATTAGTGTAGAAAATCCAACTGTGGTAATGTCACAGCATGATGGAACAGTGGGTCCCCAAATTAAGGAGAAGTAGGTGGGATGGGAAGCTTCTGATCAGTTGACACATGAAGATACTCTAGAGCTTTCAGTAGGAAACCAGTACAAAAGTTTAGTTAGAGTTGCACAGCAAGGGAAGGAACAGAAAACAAAAGCAACTCTGAAACAGTTAATGTTGTGGAGTAATATGCCAGTGAGTTCCCATATGAAAGAGCAAACAGTGACACAGGATCTAGCTGAAGAAAATGTCACAGGAAGACATTCTAGAATTTTCTTTAGAATATCTGCAGGAAATGGTGAATAAAGAATGCGCCCTCAGTTTAGAAGACAAAGATCTGAGGAAAGAGTTGTTTGATTTCATAGAATTGGATAGACATACGAAGACTGATGAAGGAGGTAGAGTACAGAAAGTCAATAAGACCCAAAATGTTAGAAGCCTAATAAAACAAATGAACACATTAGTCAAGACTATTAACAGATATTTGCGTTATATAACAGAAGTAAATGGGATATATTACTGTGCAGCAAAATTAATAACAGATAGTGTTACCACAAAAATACAGAGAAAGGAAGGGAAGAAATCAAATGCCATCACGGAAGTATCAAATAAAGAAAACTATGAAACAATTAAGACAAGAAAAGTCACTGTTGGAATAGTATAGAAGAGAAAATAGATCAATAGAAATACTTAGAAAGATAGACATGATAAAAGCATGATAAAAGCAACATACAGTATTAGAACAGACCAGGATCTGCTGTTTACTATTGCAAATAGTAAAGATATCACACAGGAATAAAAACATAGAAGATAAACAGATAAATATAAAGGGAAAATACAAAATAAGTAATTCATTGATGACCCAAAAAAGATTTATAGATATTTGGGAAACAAAGCAAAAGGAACATAAATACCACCACAAAAGAAGAAATAGACACATTTCGGAGAAATGTCTGTGAAGACCCTGTGGAACATAGCAAAGATGCTGAATGGATAGAAAAAGTAAAAGAAACAGCAAACAGTTCAAATGTACAGAAAATGAAATGGGATGAAGTAATGGTCAGAGAAATTGAAACAACATTAAGAAAAGCTGCTAACTAGAAAACCCAGGCCCAGATGCAGTACCTAACTTATGACTAAAAGTATTAACATCGTTACCTGAAGATTTAGCCCTAAGCAAGAACTACTTGTATGCGCACCCCAAACAGACACCAGCCTGGTTAACAACAGGAAAAATAATATTTCTCCTTAAGAGTGAATCTGCAAGCTATCCTAAAAACTCTATAGGTCAATAACCTGCTTTCTGATGATGTATAAACTATACACTGGAATTGACCCCAACAGAGTTTATAGTCATTTAAAAGAACACTCAACCATGGCAATAGAACAAAACATAACAAAATAAAGTCATATGGGAGAGAGGATAATTTATTGCTAAATAAAATCATAATGGAGAATTGTAAAAAGGGGAAGAATCTGAGTAGGTCATGGATTGACTACAAAAAAGCATTTGACAGCATCCCACATTCATGAATAAACAAGTATTTACAGATGAATAAGCTACATCCTACATCGATCAATTGCATTACAGTAGCCATGAAAAAGTGGCAAACCACTTTGCACCTAAGCCATGATAAAGGGCAAATTATTATCCCAGGGATAAAAATTGAAAGGATGATATTCCAGTGTGACTCTCTGTCACCGCTGCTCTTTTTAACCCACTAAGCTGGGTACTTAACAGATTAGATCATGACCTCAGTTTGGCTCCCAGAAAACAACAAAGTATCATCATCTTTTTGAGGATGGTTTAAAACTGTATAGTTCATCAGATAAGGAGCTGAAAACGGGTCTATATTACAACGTCGAACTCACAGGAGTTCGAAAGTAATATCGAACCCTGAAGTTCGAAACCCAATAATTACCAATTTTTTTCCCTGGGAAAACATCAGTGTGTCATAGCTTCGCTATTTTCATATTTCGGACATTTGGGTTCGATATTACAACGTTCGGACTCCTGTGAGTTCATTGTAATATAGATCCCCTGAAAACAACTGGAAGTGGTAAAACCTTTCTCAGATGAAACAAGAATACCATTTTGTCTTGATAGATGTGCAAAAGCAACATTTAAAGCCAAAAAGCTGCAGCACCAAGAAAATATCAGTCTGGGACAGGAATGTGATATAAAGGAACTTGAGCAAGAGGGAGTATATAAATATTTGAGAATTGATGAAGGATCAATGATAAAACATCGACAAATGGGAACAAAACTCTGTACAAAATATTTTAGAAGACTAAAATTAATACTGAAAATGTTTTCAGGATACAAAAGTAATGAAGTTAAAACAAAGGTAATAAAGGTAAATTATGTACACACACACGAATTGGTTCAGCAATATCCATATTTATGGGGACATAATAAAATGAAGTATTTAGGATCATGGATTAAAAATGATTCTGGTATGGCAGCTAAGGATATGTGGGAAGAGGCTAAACAAAAGATAATACAAAAACCGAGAAAATGGAAGCTTTGTTATATGGATATGGATAATAAGATACAAGCAGTCAAAATGTTTTAGTTCCTTTAGTTTTGTACACAGGTCAAGCATACTTTTATCAATCAGAGGAGAAGTTGAGGATAGCAGTTAATAAAGAGCTGAAGGACTTTCTCTGGGAGGGGAGAATGGCAAGAGTCAAATGGGATAAGCTGATTCTACCAATAGAACAGGGCAGATTGGGATTACCCAATTTGAAGGGGTATTTCAGAGCTACACAGTTAAGGCTCCTGTTAGGAGCCTTAACTGTGTAGCTCTGATCTTGTACATAGCACAAGCAGAAAACTATAATTCAAAGTGGAAAGGGATGATGTTGAAACAGGGGGGGTAAACCTCAAGAAACATGGAGAGATTGGTATTTTAGATGCATGCCTTTAAGGAGAATGACAGTGATCATACAGAATATTATATCCACAAAGTAGCATAAAGTATTCTAAGAACTAAGCCAACACGGGAATGGAGAAAGGAGATTCTGCCAATAGGGGTGACAGCATTTGGGGATATAGACAATAGGCAAGATGGGGCTAGAATGTATTGGAGAAAACTGGCAAAGGAACCAAGGGATTGGGAGGAAATAACTAGAGAGGGAAAGGTAATAGAATAGAAAGAGGCCAAGAATTTATTTGGACTGCAGGTTAGAGAATTGCCTTCCCTATCAAGGATTGATATCAGAGTATAGACAAAGTGAAAGAAATAGGGGATCATTAATGAAAGACCAGCACTGGTAGAGTTTTTAGTAGAATCCAGAACTGATGCTGCCATTAAAGAGTGAATAATTAGTAGAGCATATAAAATATTGCATGATAATAATCAATCAAAGAAGGTTAGAAAGTATTGGGAAGAGAGATTGGATAAGTAATTCACAAAGAAACAATGAGAAGATATATGTATATTGCGCAAATATGCAACAAAATCTAGAAGATTTATGATTTTTGCTTGGAAATGTTTACATAGCTATTTTTATACCTCAAATAGACTCCAGAGAGTTTTTCCTCAGGTAGACAGCAAATGCTGGAGATGTAACAGGGAAGAAAGAGGTACTTGCGAACATATTTTCTGGGAGTGTGGTGGGTTGGGGGACTTTAAGGATTCCCTGCGGGATGCACTGTTGGAGATGCTGGGTCGGCGGGAGTGTGGTGGGTTGGGGGACTTTAAGGATTCCCTGCGGGATGCACTGTCGGAGATGCTGGGTCGGTGGATTGATGTGACGAAAGAAAGAATTTTTCTGAGCTATGATACAGAATCGGAATTGCCTAGACATGTAAGGCCTTTCTGTGTCTAGTTATGGTGGCTGCCAAAAAAGCAATAACTAGAAAATGGAAATCAAAATGTAAACAGACTATATTAAAAGTAGTGAATATATTAACAGAGATAAAACAACTGGAAATTAGATCTTTAGAACAGGGTAGGAACAAAACTACTTAAGAAAAATGGGAATTGTGGGAACAATACATGCAGGAGAGCAATGAGATTTAAGAGAAGGCAGGACTTAAATGAGGTATGTAATATTTGACTGAAAATGATTGGGTAGATTATAAGCAATGTATAATGTTTGCAACTCGGAGTGTGTCAGTATGGTTTGTGATGTAAATTTCTTGCAACTAGGATTGTGTCGGTGTGGTGTGTTTTCATTCGTATACATTTATGATTGCTTATGTCCTAAGTGATGGTTTAATAAAGATGCTTTTTGTTTAAAAAAATGGTCAGGAATTGAATAATTTGTGTAATGTTTAGGTTATATGATATATAGCAATATATGTGAAGTGTAATGTTTGATATTAATTTGTTAATAGAGTTTGATTACTTTTATATAAATGTAAAATTGCCTGTGTCACAAGTGATAATTCAATAAAGGTTTGTTTAAAAAAAATAATATTGAAAACAGCCCTGACATCTAGGAACCAAGTCCAAGCTATAAACCAATTTGCATTTCCTGTTTTAACTTACAGTAGTTTTGAGGTGATTGACTGGCCCCAAAAGGTATTGGATTAGTTTGACAGGAAAACAAGAGAAATGCTTCATGTTTGTCAAATAATATATTAAAAAACAGTATATATCAAGAGTACATCTTCCTCATTCTGAAGTATGTTTGGGCCTCTTCAAAATTGATTACATGTATACATTTGCAATCAGAGAACTGCATACATATCTGCTGACCTCATCAGATCCAAACATAGTGAACGTTTTGAAACATTTTTTTATTTATTGTTTATTTTATTTGCATTTGTTGACCGGGATAGTCCACTGGGTCAAGATGGCCTGTTTTCAGAGGGGGCCCGGGGAGAAAAGCTCCAGAAGAACATATGTTACATAAAGCTCCACAAGAACATATTTTACATTGCATGATAATATTTACATATGTGTATGGTTACATTATGTTACTTAATGAACAGTATTTCAATCAATGCAACAGGATAAACCATGTTGACAGAGAGAAGGCTGAATTAGGTACATGTTTAACAGAACAAAAAAAGGGGGGGGGGTAGGAGAGAATAAATCTAAGATGACTTCCCTGCTTAGTTTCGCAGAAGCATGTCAGTGTCAAGTGGAAATAGAAACCAAACCAGAAGTAGACAGCAACTGAATGTGCCAAAAAATAGAATATAAGGAGCTGGATCAGATGAGAAGGCAAGAAATGTGAAAAAGACATATAGTTGCAAGTACCAAAAACTCCTGGAACAACCTCAGGATGTGATGCAAGAATAGTTGAGGAGAGATGAAAACGTGCATTTATACCAACAGATGAGAGGTTAATATTAGCGGCTCAGGATAGTGGACTGTGTATGTACACATTGGTTTACAAAGTTCATTGAAAATATGGGAAAAATAGACAAATGCAGGTTCAGTAAAACATCTTGTTGCTGGGTCTGATGCACTAATGGCAGAGGGCTTGAATATGGAAAGGCATAATAATGTGGCAAGGCTTTACAATATCGAAGTACCTGAGAAGCATTGAAAACATGAACCGCAAAGCATTATAGAGCATGATGTTTATATGACATAGGATCACCCATTACCAACAGTTCAAAAAAATTATGCAAGAAAACCAGATATATTAGTCCTTGAAAAGAAGACTAAAGTAGCATTGCTCATTGAAATTGTTACACCTAGTGATTACCATGTCTTGTATACAGAGAAGCACAAAATCATAAAATACTAGGATTTGCAGGCAGAAACAAGCAATGTGGAAGAAGGATACCCAGACCATTCCAATAGTAGTAGGAGCAGTGGGTCTTGTGAAAAGAATTTACTGTCTTACTTAGATATGTTACTGATACGTGTAACTCTATGAATTGCAAAAGGAGTCTTTCAGGGCACATTGTGGGTGCTGCAAAGAGCACTTTTGGCTAACATCAAAGACTGAAACAATACTAATTTCACAAAATGTAATCATACTTTGACTTAGGAATGGGGTCCATTCCCATCATGGTATTAAAAACCCAAAAGGCATGGAGAAATTAAACTAATAAGCTAGCCTTAGTTTTCATAGTTGCAAGTACTCTTTGGCAACTGTGCCCTCGGATTGTTCAAACTCTGCTTGTTGTAATCTCTACATGTATATTGACTTTAACTGCATTCATGTCATGTTTTATTATGTACTGGTTCATTGACCATTTTGAACTGTGATATTTAATGTCATAACATTGCAATTGCATAGCTTTCCTGTGAATGGGGTGTTCTTGCAGAATTCCATTCTTGATTTGTGTTTATTGCTACCTTTGTACATTCTTAGCTATAGCCATTTTGGCTTTGTTGTGCATCGTAGAAATAGGGCGACACATAGTTCTCCATTTACCTTGTTCTGGATGGGTGTCTGTCTGTTATGGTTGCTATTGGCCATCAGAGAGCAAGACTGCTCTGGGGCAGTGATTTTTCTTTCTGCTGTCACATTCAGGTATCTAAGGAATGCACTGATCACAATCAACTTATTGCTGAGATCTGTTTTTCTCAGACTCCAACTAGGACTCTTATTTAATAGCAGGTTAGTATGAAACAAGCCTGGCAGAATTTTAGACTTGCTAAACAGTAAGGACCTAGTTAGATGAAAAGTTTGGACCTCATTTAGAGGTAGCTTTTTCTTCTGAATTTCCAATTATTCAGTCCACTAGATCTAGACAGGTTAATTAATATTGAAGATGTGGAGTATTAATGTTTTCATTCTGAAAATGAGATGGAGCGGACTGTCCACAGGGCTAACAGCTTCTTTGTGTATGTTCTTGGAGCAGGATCATAGAGTAGATTTCTGGTTGTCTGCCACAGTTATTTTTGGGACTCTTATGCAAAAGTTCACCTATCTGGCATTTACGGTGGAATCTATTACACAAAAAAATCAAGAGTAATAGCAGCTTTGCCTTTTGAAACACTGTATAGTGGAGTTTTAGGATCTATGTGTAAATGTTCTTTTTTCAAGGAAAATGGTTTAGTGTATTCCAGATTATAAGTTATATACAAAGAAGAGCCATACATAGTGTATGTTAGCATTGTTATAACTGTTTGTTACAAAAATATTCAGATTTGTACTCTTTAACCACGAGTCAATATTCTTTATTTTATTCTCTTCTTTGTGGCAGTATTTCTTTATCTCCATTGTATTCTCTTCCACGTATAAGAATTAGCATATTGTTCAATTAATTTTTGCAGTGAAATAACTTCATACAGTCTCAAAATATATGCTTCCAAGAACCATTGCATCTCAAATATATGTGCCTTGACTGGTTGAAGAGTCTCTCCAGATATGTCTAGTTTCCTGGTTAAAAATAAACACCGTTTCTTCATCAACTCAGTCTTGAATTTTCTGAGATGGGTTATCTGGGGGTATTGCAGTGCCTGAAGATCAACTGAACTCTATGTATCTCTTCCAAATCATGGAGAATTTTGATGTTTATTTTTGCTTAGGTGGATAGCTCTGCTATTCATTGACACACTCTTAAGCTGATATTTTGCTGGATGTGCTTCCTCTGAGATTGCAAGTGGAACCAGTCCCAGGCTCCTATCACAGTCTTAACCAGTCTTTCTGGGACTGGCTTCTAATTTGACACCTCATCCTGATCTAGTCCTTGTAAGTTTTTGAAACATGTCTCTGATGATGGCTTAATACCCTTAATTAACAAGTCTCTTCTAGAGAATAATGCTGATAACCCTGAGTTCCACCTTTTGTAGTGTTTGTCATTCCTAGGAAGTAATAGTTTGGCCACGAGTTCCAGGAAATGCAAGACAAGAATGATAGTCTGAAAACAAAATGCAAGAAGGTATTGCATCTTTGAAGACAAGCTGATTTTAGAGGCCAATTGTACTATTCAAAAATTTCTCATAAGAAGTTGATATTCTAGTTTGCTGACATTTTTGCTGCATCAGTCATCTGGCCCCTCTCTTTTGGATGGTGGACAGACTATGCCAGGTGGCCTGTGTTACTCTCAAGAAGTCTTTTTTGTTCTGTAGATGTGGGGTGGCTACACTTTTTATGGCTAAAGCCAAGATCGGGTGCTCCCTTCACAATGATACATATATTGAGCATGTCAGTGGCCTCAGTGTGGATGGCCCAAACTTCTTTTGAGGTGAATTCATGTTGTCATCTGTGAAGATGTCATGAATGTTGTTTTATCTTTACATCTGACCTATTGCAGTTTAAACCTTCAGCCTACTAATCTGGTTACATTTTAGCTGGAATTCTTAAGACCATTTCTTTTCCAACTCATGAAGCACCTTTGAGAATGAAAGGACCTTTTCATCTACTATAAAAGAGGCATTGATTAGCTAAATCCTCATAAGTCTTATGTTTTCTCTTGACCTGTGTGATCTTGAAACTTGCCGGCCTGTCTCAAGCTTACTTTTATTGGTAGGTTTATTGACAGAGTGGTCTATGTAAACTTGCATTCAAATTTTGCTTCTCATGTTCTTAGATCCTTGTCGGTTAATTCCTTTTCCGTTTTTTTTACTTCCATACCCAGCTTTTCTTTGAAATGTTTGTTTTTAAAGGCTTTAAACACCAGATGTAAAACGGCTCTCCATAGCCTTCGTCTAGCTAAAAATAAAGGCAGCTCTTTCAACCTTTCTAAGTAAACCCAACTGTCTCATTCCTTCTCTATGTTCAGTGAATATCATTTGTATACTTCTTAATTTCTTTCTTTACCTTTCCTAAAATATTGAGGAAGTTCCAGTTTAGTTATACCATAACAGTAAGGCCAAGTAAGAGTCTCCTTACATGTAAAAGATAAAAATGTTAAGCACATAAAGCCCTTGCTATCTCTTCTGTACTTCACTTGTGTGCTGCATAAAACTAATTTTTTCATGCTCTATCATTCCTCAGCAGTTTCAGGATTTTGAATCACTTGTTCACCTTTTATATAATTATATATTCTTTCACGTTTCACTTTCAAAGCCTTCCTTCTAATTATTTATGTGCTGTTGAAACTCTTCTCTAGCCTCCTCCTCCTCGTTTTAGCTCATTATTACTCTTAACAATTATTAACATACATTACAGCAGTTACCTTACCTAATCCTTTATCATTTAGATGAATATTGAACAGAACCAGTCCAAAAAACTGACAAAAGGTACAGTTTACTTAGTTCAGGGGAAAAAAATTATTTAATACTTACACAAACCTTTTTATCAAGCCATTTTTTTTATCCACTGTTATGCCTTTCTTGATTTTTTTTATATTTAATGCCATGAACATTTTCCATGTTTTATTCAGGTGTAGGAGTTTAACAGACCAACAGAGAGTGCATCCGCTGGTAGCCCTATTAACAGTACCCATTAAACTCATTTTGGTTCCATTTTCATGTGGTTTACTGATATTTTATTTCGTGTTTATTTTTTTTCCCTTGGACCTTTCCTACTGTAGAAATAATATCTATTAGTATATGTTATTAGACATACTACAGTTTTTCAGCTATGGAGTTGGTCAGGTCTTCCTCTTGTCATCCACTGCCTGTCCTCATTTTGAAGATTTTGCAGGTTTTACTGTTGTGGGTGCACATTGTATCTTAGCCATTCACTGTAACACTGTAGAGTATAATCTATCCATCTCTGTTCCCTATTGTTTTCTTGTCATAGAGGATTTTTCTTCTTTTATAAGGTAGTCCTTGTCCGTTTCAAGCACCTCAGTCCTTGTATTTATATTGTCTTACTCATTCAGCTTGTCAGTTTAAAAACTCATTTGATTGCTATGCTACCTCTATTATATCCTGTATTTATGTCTTTAAAGGACTGACACTTCTGTCATTATCTCCATTTTCTTACCTGTACTTAGCAAATATTTTCATAATTTACTTTATCTTCTTAATAATTGATATTTAATTTCCTTAAGCCTTGCATTCTGTCATCGTTGTTCCTCCACGTATTCACCATTTATGTTGTCTTCCTTCTAACTTATCTTTACTGGTCACCAAAATGTACAACCCTTCTTTATACCACTGGCGTCTTTTACCTGAGTTTAACATCTTCATCTTCTTTCACTACAAGTTAACTGTTTAACAGGTATCTTCCTAGAATGTTTGCAGTGCCATGCTGCCTCCCACATCTGCCATCATGCTGACTTTTGATCCTGCTATGAAACATGTGGTGACTGAATTAGAGTAGCCTTGAGAAGAGTCACTGTAACAGTAAGTCGGAGCATTTAGGTTTGTGCACCTTCTTGTGTCCCATTTCCCAGCCACGTTTTTTCCAATCAAATTTCCCTGGAGGAACCAGTGCTAGGCTAGCGGTCAGATTGTGTACTGATTATGTAGGTGCCCTGAAGTCTATTTGTATATCCCACTTGGTTCTCTTTAGCTTTTCTTGCTACAACTGTGAATTTTTACCACTCAGTCATGCTAGAATTAACATTTTTCAGGCTTATTTTCTCAGTTCATTAGTTTGTTTTACTGGATTTGGTCACCCTTCACTTTACCTTAAATGTTGCATAAATACTTTAATAAATCTGCTTGCAATAGCATCAAAAATCATGGGCTGTATGCATTTTTAGTTCATAACCGTAAAATGTACTGAGTACAACTTGTGATGATCATTCCCACTGCCATAGTGGCATTTTGGATTATCTGCAAAGGTAACCAAGTAATGGCCAGTTTTCAAAAGCTCTGACTCCTCTTCTTCGGTCTTCCTGCCATACAGAGAAGAATGTCATGTGACTTTCCAGGATCCGGTGATGATTTTTCTGATGTACTGCTCAGATAAGCCCCATTTGGAGACCTTTTTCTCATTTTATAATTCTCTATTTTTGTTTATTAAACATTTATTATAGTATGTTATTTCTGTCAAGTGTTTTTTAGTAATTCCTGTGGGAATTTCTGCATGTAGCAACACACATTTGGCTTATATCTTTTAATAATGCTTTTTTTTACTGTTGCTGATGACATTTTCAGTATTTCCCTGAGAAGTGCAGTGTGTATATGTGCTGTTTGACACCAGAGACTATTTTATGCAATCAGAACCACAAGTGAATCCTGCCTGTCTTTCATATTGCTCCCAACTGTGGGAAGTTTTTGAGATTTTTTTTGCCTGGCTCACATTATCAGTTCTCTGCATTAATCTCTGGGCTATCTACTGCACCTCATATGTTTACAATGTGCCTGGCCCCAGTGATTGCCTATTGTAGAACCCTAGGGCATCCATATTTTCCTTATTTAGACAACTTGCTGATTTGTGTAGAGTCTGTACCCAGGTGCTTGGAGTCCTTAGACAAGGTTGTGTCCTTCCTTACCCACCTAGGCTTCAAATTGAACCTTCAAAATTCCTTTGTCACACCCCGTCAAAGAATTGTTTTCCTGGGGTATTTGATAAACACAGTTAAGGATGGCCTTCCTGCAGGAAGACAAAGGTCTGACTTTCAAGGCATTTTCTTTAATTTGTATCTAACAGATGTGGCCTCAGCAAGAGAGTTCCTCAAAATAGTAGGCCTCATGGCATCAGTCATCCTCATGATACCACTAGGCAGATTACTCATGAGAAAAATTCAATGTTACTCGAAGAATTGTTTGACCCAGCACCTTCATCCCCTGGATATCCAGGTTCGAGTACTGAAGTAAGAACTGCAGTGGTGGAAGGATCAACTGTCTCTGAATCCAGGACTCCCTTTCTTTTTCTCCTTCAGACCCCATTCCAGTATGTCCTTGTGAACTCTTCAGGTTTTTCAGGGGGAGTAGTTACCATGGGAGTCCTCAGGGCACACCAAAGCACATAAACGAGATTGTTGGCAGTGATTCATGCCTCCAGGTCCTCCTATTAGGGTCACAGAAAATACTACCATGATGTGGTACCTGAGCAAGCAAGGGGGAAGGTACACTGTTTGACTCTTCAGGCCTCATGCATTCTGTCAGAACAAAGCACAATGGCAGACAGTCTAAACAGATCCTGGACAGAACCTCACAAGTAGAAACTCCATGTAGAGGTCTTCCAGAACTTGATCCAGATGTGGGGAACATCTCAGGTAGATCTGTTTACCTTCTTTCAAAACAGACAACTGAAAATAAAATTCTGTTCAAGACATCCTTGCAGCCTTGGTTGAAAGACAGATGCTCTATCATTCACATGGTCTGCAATAGTCTTGTGTGCATTTTCACCCTTTCCAAATTTCCTAAGTATTTCAAAAGATTCAGAAAGAATTACCAAAGATTACTGTGGCACCCCCTTTTGGCCCAGGCAAAGTTGGCTCTTCCTTTTAATGGAATTGACCAAGAGCAGACAAGATCTGTTTACACAGCATCAAGGTCAAATGTTACACCTCATCTTAGAGCAGTTACAACTGCCAGCCTGGATGATTCTATTTTGATATATAATAGACGCTTGTTCCATGTGGTTGTGCAGCAGGTATTTAAGGAGGAAAGGAAAGCTACCACTAGAAAATCTTACATGGATGATGTTTTCTAGGTGGTGCCTAGCCCAATAACAGAGGTCCCAAAAGGGCTTTAACCCTTCTGGTTTTGAAATATTTGAGAGCTCTTAGAGATGGTTTGTCATATGTTTTATCAAAGTGCATCTTGTGGGCATCTCAGCTTATCTGCCCACAGATCCCCCTCTTTCATCTCCTTTTGTGGTTAAACAGTTTATGAAAGAAATGTGCATGAGATCCCTTCAAAAGCAAATTCTTCCTCCAGGAATCTCAGCTTTGTTCATGACAAATTGATCTTACTTCCCTTTGAACTTGCCTCTCACACTGGGTTGCAGTTTATTACTTGGAAGACTGTTTTGCTCATTGCTCTGACATCAGCAAAGCTAGTCTGTAATGTGCTATCTCACCTGGTGCACCAGCCCTATCTAATTTTTCACAAGGACAAGGTTGTGTTACAGACTAATTCATCATTCATGCCTAAAGTGGTTTCTGAATTTACCTTGAATCAAGCCATCAAACTCCAGTGTTCTACCCTGATCCAAAAATCAGTGGAACAAGATTCTACATACCTTGAATGTGCAGAGGCAGCTCAGGTACTACACTGAAAGCCATCAATCTCCCAGTGTTCTATCCTGATCCAGAAATCAGTGGAACAAGATTCTACATACCTTGAATGTGCAGACGCAGTTCGGATACTGCACTGAAAGCCATTAGTCTCCCAGTGTTCTATCCTGATCCAAAAAACAAAGGAGAAAAGATTGTACACAACTTTGGATACACACAGGCAGCTCAGGTAATACCTTGACAGAACAAACCCCTTTGGGAATACTGTACATCTGTTTGTATTTGGGGGCTAAAAAAGGTCAGTCTGTCTCTAAGCAAACTATTGCATGATGGTTGTTCTCTTCTGCTGTTTTCTGTTACTCCCTTCATAGTAAATCTCTTCCAGGCAAGGTTAAAGCTCAACTGAGTAGGACCTTAGCCTCTTCAATGGCATATTGGAAAGTGGTGGACTCTGGAAGCATTCTAGAAGAAGCAACCTGTTCATCTGTTCATACCCTCACAAATCACTGTAACTGGGTTTCTTTTCAAGGTCCAGAGCAGACTTTGCTAGGACTGTTCTCCAGAGGTTTCTTGGATCCTTATTCTTCCATCACCCAGGTTGGGTAAGCTTTGGGAAAATTCCCAAAATGCCATTGAAGCAGTGGGAATGATGCACATAGTACAGTTGCATAAGTCCTACTTACCTGATGTTTGAATTTCTCACTGCCTCAGTGGCATCACAAATTCACTTTCCCCCAAACTGTGCATAGTTGAGGTGGATTTCAACCTCTGATTCAGTTGTATTTGGCTTTTATAGGGTATTATGTTTGGCTGTGAATTTACTCTTACTAGATGATTCTGGCTTCAGTTACTTTTTCTCGCCCTTTCTGGAAACAAACAAGCCTGAACACTCACTTCCTGTGACAGCTGAAGACTTCCCTGTCAGAATATGCTCAACTCATCAGCTGCCACAGGAAGAGAGCAGATTGGAAGTCTGAGCTTTTGAAAGCTGGCCAGTGCTAGGTTTCCTTGGCATCTTAGGCAGTGAGGAATTTGAGCATCTACTGTTACAGGTAAGTAAGACTTACAAACTGTACTTTGTTTAAACAGTATTAAATTTGCACCTCATGAAAAAGCATCTTAAAGTTATGAGGGATGAATGGTTGAAAGACATTTTGTGTAAGAACAGGAGTCTATGATGACACCTGATAAAACCATGGAGCTCTGTAGGAAAGAGAGGGCATTTCTACTTCAGCTTCTGAGCTTCATCAATCTGCAGTAGGACTTCTTAAGGCTGACACATTGATTTTGTCGACTCCCCAAAACATAGGTATGTAGTCTGTCTTTAATGTGCCCTCCAAGCCACTATCAGTGTTGCTGAAACTTATATTTATATGTGCACCTATAGTATCAGCATTGGTCTACCTGCACCCTGTAATGTAGGCTGTTGAAGAAAATACTTCTAACACTTTTATATTAGAACTCCTTTTTTGCAACTTCTTAAATTTTTGTACCCCATTGACTGGGGCTGGTTTGCTATCTTTAATCATACCCTTTTGCCATGATAACCCTAATTTTAAGTGACACACTGTATCAGACATTTGCTAATTTGGACTGATATTTACACGTCTAAAGGATATGCTTTCTGAAAACCAAGGTTTACGAGATGAAAGTTCACAGAGTTTTGTTTTCATCTCCATTTATGTAGGAAGATTTCTTTTCATGGTTTTCAACATTTCCTCTGCAATAGTTACCCTTTATAAAAAAGTTTTAATAACTAGCAAGATACATTTGCCTTTAGGGAAAAAGTGCATTTGGTGAACTGACTTGCTTCTCATGTATTACTTTTCAATTTAAATTAATACTTTACAACTCAGTACACTATTTTCAGTAGAGGATTCTTCAAATGAAATGTTTAATTTATCCAGTTTCTGCCCATGTCTAAATTCTAAATGGGGATGTATTCAAGGGCTTTATAGATTTAAAGTATACTGTTGAACACAAATTGATTTTTTTTCGTTTTATGTGGAGATAATTTCCTTAAAGACTGGAATGAAAGTAAACACGTCTAGTACCTTAACTAGAAGGGCTAACAATCATTCTCATGTAACAACATGCCAGGGTACATTTCTGGTACAAACCCTTCATGTACAGTAAACATTGCAGAGTCATAAGAGAAACAGATAGGAAAGTTTACTAGAGCCGCAGAAACTCTGGGTCCTCGTGTCCCAAAGTGGTCATATGATTCTATAGCTGCCTGTTATGCAAATGGCAGATACAGTTTTCATGATTTAACCCTATGTTAGTCAAAAAAGTTTCCGCAAGATACAACACCCCAAATTTCAGATACTGCAGGTACAAGTAATTCCCTTTTTATTAGCTTATGTTCGGAATTCATTAAAATACTATGTGTAATATTGTTCTCACTGCCAGGCTGTAAGTCATTCTTGAACATTTCAAACAATTTTTTGGCTCCTTTCCCTGGATCATTCAATCCAAGGTAACAAGAAATGGGAATTCCTGGGCTAGGTTTGAGCCCTAAAGCATATTATTTTTTTGTCCAGAAATCCTGCATGAGCTCATCTGCTGTGATGCGAATCAGGTGTTAGGGAGAGGAACAGTTTGCTGGTCCTACCCTCTCTTCCCAACATCACACCCTGTTTCACAATGGCAGCCATACTGAGCTCCACTGTAGCTGCAGTCTGAAGGGAAGCATGCCTCTGCATGCTGAATTCCCCTTGACACGCAGCTGAAGGGGTTTGATAAGCTTGAGCTCCACAGAGCAGAAATCTAGTACTTCCACTGGGGGTCACCCATGTGGATAACTAGAGCTGCCTCTCTCCCACCCAGGATGGGTGAGGCAACAGCAGCTGCTCACCCCCTCATCCTCCCCTGCCAGCTCCTACAGACTCCTGAGCCACTATTCAAACTCTATTCACCTGCAACATATTCATGACCTTATTCATCTATGACACAGGATGGCTTAGTTCAAGCACTTTTGTTAAATCTTATTATGTTTTGAATGCATACTGATAAACACATTGCTGAAGTTACTGCAATACTACACATACCTCTCAACTTCTTAGCACAAGAATTCTGGACAAAGCCAAATGTAATGTGGGGACAAAGGCATGAAATCAGGGACAGATTTTAAATATTCCTCTTATAAATTTAGAACGTTGCTAGAATATTATTTTTCTCAAGGAAATGAAATCTGAAATTCAAATGTTTGTCGTCATTTAGTGACTTCAATCTTCAATGATTTGCCAAAAATCCTCAAATTTTATGAGGAGCAGACCAAACATACTAGACAAAAATCTAGACATTCTGTGTAATTCTGGATGGTTAAGAGGTATGATACTACAGCTGTTGTTCTTAAAAACTTCTTCTGTAAAAAAAACGTGTAGGGTAGAGATACGTGTTGTATTCTTAATTTTAGATATTTCATCATGTTTATTTTGTTATATATTTGATTGCTAAACTTTTATTTATAAATTTCTGCTTATTCCAGCAACATTTTTACATGAATATCTGCCTTGCAAAATATGTTTCTTGATACCTGGACAGACACTCTTTTCTACTTTATTTCATTTATTGAAGGAACACCTTATTTTGAAAAACCAAAACTTTTTTATCCAAAGTACAGAATTCAATAGCTTAAGCAAAGAGAATGTTTTGTCAAACCTGTTGTTATTGCTACTGCTTAGCCATGCTCCTGTTAATGAACTGCAGCAATATTATATCCGTGGGCTTTTCAGTGTCGTTTAATTTGTTGTTGTTGTGCATTGCTTGTACTGCTACAGTGCCTTCCTCCTTTGACACCATTCCCCATTCTGGTATTATAGACAAGCTCACCAGCCTGAACATAAATCCCTACATCACGAGATGGGTTGCCAACTGGCTCACAGACAGAATCCACATGGTGAGAGTTGCAGGAGCTAGGTCCGAATCTAAACCAGTTACAAGTGGCGTTCCCCAGGGCTCAGTCCTAGGACCCCTCCTGTTCGGCATATACTTCTCAGAGGTACAGGCAAGCACGGTTGGAGGACTATGGCTGACCAAGTTTGCAGACAATTGCAAATTAGGGGCTATAATTGACTCTCTGGCTGACACAGACATCCTAAAAAAGGGTCTCACTGAGACAGATACCTGGTGTCAAAATCATGGCCTCAAGCTAAATGCCAAAAAGTGCATAGTCATCCCCTTTGGAAAAAGTACCCATAAACTACCACATATGTGGTAGTCACCTAAATACGGAAGATGTAATAAGTGATCTTGGGACCCAAGTAGATAGTAATCTCACCTTTGGTAATCACATTGCCAAAGTGGTTAGAAAATCCTTCTATGTGGCCCACCTAATCACAAAAGGGTTCGCATCCAGATCAAAAGAGGTCATTGTGCCCCTCTACTCATCACTCATCAGACCCATCATAGAGTACAATGCCCCATTTGGGATGTACCTTACAAGACACCTGCAACAGCTGGAAAGACCACAGAAGTACCTCACCAAGATGATCACTGGCCTCAAACAGATGCCCTATGCAGCTCGACTGAAGAAACTCCAGCTGTACTCTGTTGCATACCGCCTACTCAGAGGTGATCTCTGCCTGACATACAAGGCCATGTCCAATCCAGAATTGATGGACATGCTCCACCTAAAGAAAACCTTATCCCCTCGAGCCACAAGCTCTAGGGATCTGAACCTCACCACAACAATAAATAGGATGTGCTGGAGGGATAGATTCCTGTCCCAGAGACTTCCCATGCTTTGGAACAAGATTCCAATCTACATTTGGCAGAGCTCCTTGCTAACACTCTTCAAAAGAAACCTTGACGAGTAGATGGGAAACAGAAAGTTTACCCCGGGGATCATTTCACTGGCTGTGCTGGACAGAGGCACAGGAAACTAGTCTAAGGGGGCAGCGAAAGCCAACACATTTTGGCTAAGCTTATAAATGCCTTCTGGCAGATAGCCTAGTACCTACCTACCTACCAATGAACCTACAAGTTTTCCTTAATGGCTTAAATCTCCTGTACAATTGGGTCCTTAAATAGTACCTAAAATAGATTCTATGAATTTCATTTTAATGATTTTCCTCCATATGTTTCAGATTGTGCATTACCAAGAAGATTTTCACTGGTTGCCACCTCACAGCAAGAGGTTCTCCAGTTCGATTCTCGGCTGGGGTGCCTTCTGTGCTGAGTCTGCATGTCCTCCCTGTGGTCACATGGGTTTCCTCCGGGTGCTCCGGTTTCCTCCCACATCCCAAAGACATGCTTAGGTGGATTGGACACACTAAATTGGCCCTAGGCATGAGTGTGTGCATGTGTGTGTGCCTTCTGTGGAAGTTGGGTGCCGGGCTGGCAACTCGACACCGTAAAACTCCGCTGCCAATCATGAGTGGACAGGTGATCCGCTGTGGCGACCCCTAACCAGGAAAAGCTGAAAGAAGAAGTAGTTATGTCTATGCTATACTCCTTCGAGTTGGTCTGCATTTCAGTAATTAGTTTCATCCATGACCTTATCAGCACAGGACTATGCAGGATATGCTGAATGACTGACTGATATTATAAATGCTTAGTTTACCTCCTAGCTCTAATCTGATCATACACAGGTACACTGCACTAAAAGTGTCTGCCCTTTCCATGGTTTTGTCACCACTGCTTTGAAACTTTTGTTTTTGTCAGGACACGCTTATTTAATGTTTAGTAGTAGCCTTATGACCTCACTGGACTAAATGACTTTCCTAGCTTCCCTTTCCCAGAGAAAATTTGTATTGTTTGGAAATCTACGCAGTTGCTCGCCTCAAACAGGAAGGTACAGTTGTAAGTTAATTACCATAACATACCAGATCTTAACAATAAATCTTCCTTCCCTCTACCTCCCCCCACTCCCCAGGATATGTACAGTTACTGTTGGAATTGATATACGTCACAGCTGCTGCTCAGTTTGTTTTAATGTTTCATTGAAGGAATTTTGAATCCCTTATTGTTCTACAGTGACATTATGGACTTTTATTGCACATACAGGTCAAGTCTGTTTTATGGATGTTAACCTTTTCTGAATGTTTGTGACTATATCTTTGAATCTTTGTGGACAGTGAAAAAAAAACAGCTGTCAGTTTGAATTGTATCAGGAAATCTTTATTGTTAGCCTGTATAAAAGCAGGTCACAGTTAATTTCTATACAGTCTCACTGCTTGTTTCATTTGTGTCACATTATTTATTATACTGACTTTGCACATGAAGGATTTTGTAATTCTTAAGTGCTGTCAATGTAAATAAGAATACATATTTTTTATGGTTGGTTTCCATTTTATTTGGAGGAATATATTTTGTTTACAAGTCAGATTACCCTTATTTTTCCTAAGTACTAAGACTGCTTTTTTTGTACTTGTTTATAAAGGAATTACATGTACTGGTTATCATTGCTACGCAATATTTTCAGATCTCTGGGATCTTGCTCAATGCACAGAAGTACACACACACACACACACACACACACACACACACACACACACACACACACACACACACACGCACACCATTCTGGATATGAAAAACTACAGTATTGTTTACCCCAGCACAAAGTACAGCTGAAGGTTGACCTCTCTTTTTAGTTCAAAGTAATATTAGCTCAGTGCTGGAGCATTTCTACACTACCATAAATGTCCTCTGGTCTCATGGTTCAATATATCACGGTGCATAAAAGCCATATGGTACCTGATGGGCTTTTACAGTCAGGGTGTGTAGCCCATAGACAAGGTTCTGACTTTGATCACTGCAACAATCAAGAATTTCAGTGATGACATCTCCGTAACTCCAGAAACTCTTGCCTCCTGTTTGTTTCCCCTGAGCCTGACCAGAAGTAGGCAGCAGAAGTACAACACTGTCTGAGAGACTCATTTTCAAAAGCTTTGAGTTTAGTTTCCTGGTCTAGGGTGTAATATTTGGAATTCAGGATGCCCAGAACTAATGATATGGGCAGACAATGCATGCCGCCTACTTTGTCAGCATTTTAGACTGCACAACAGATGCATGATATCAGACCACTTGTTTTGAGCCAGCGAATCTAAACACTTAAAGCACGTGCATTACATCTTTCTTCTATCTAAAGCTAAAATTCAGCAATCTTTTTGAAGTAGATTCTGCACGTCAATGCCTGTAGCTTATAATAACAAAATATCTTCCTTGATTTATTTCTTGCATTTTTGCGAATGGTTTCACTAGAAAAGCTTTCTAAGATTTTTAAATGCAGTACTATTTCTAATACACATATCCCAGTCACTTGAAATACAAAGCCAACATACTTGGCTTTTATACCAGCAACATGTTTAATAAATGTTTAAATACAATTAACAGTTCTGTCCTTGGAGCTGTCTGTGTATCTAGCTGGCTTTCTAAGTAATCGACCAGACTTAAAATATTTAGAAGATCTATGACCGACATATTTGAGGCTGATGTACTGGAAATTGCTTCATGTATCCCAGCATCAGACAGTCTTCCATAATTTTTTGTCAGGAAAGGTTGAGAAGTTATAAGTGACACCCCCACAAAATGTACGAAAGGAATGTTCTAACTCCGGTGGAAGTCCTAGACTGCAAGCAAATAGATAATCTAGCACAAATTTTAATGAACAATCTTTTACTGGATTGTTTAATGGATCAGAGGGAGACAACAGAAGGAATGTCAGTAAACCTTGCAGTATTGACTTAAACACATGGTTCAAACAGGACTTGGATATTTATCCTATGGAACTGGGGCTATATAATGGATCTTTTCACAGCATGTTGAATGCATTCGGGAAAAAGTTAAGTAAGGTGCGTAGCCTTCAGGTTGATAAAGCTTTTTTTTCACTGAATATATTAAACAAAAGAGGGTACCAAAAAGCTATGAATATTTAAATTTCTAAATGGACGGAGTTATCAAAGTAATGAATATTTTGAACTGATCAAAATGTTTGATAGGCACAGCATAGCATTGATGCAATTTATTGTAAAGTGGAATAACACTCAGATAAAGTTTGAAGGACTTAATGTGTTAAATAATAATGCCATATTGTTTAAGTACAATTTTGATAGATATGATAATATTTTAAAAAAGAGCAGTCGAATGTTAGCCCTAAGAAAAAAAAGAAATTAAAAAAGGGATGAAGCTGGCTACAGTCAGTACAAGGCTTATCCCTTACCTAAATGGGCTTACAATATGGGTAACACAGAAATTAATGTCACCCAACTTGATCATGAGGTAACTGGAGAACCAATTTTTCCAATTTCAGCTGAACGTCATTTTTTTCCTGTTGTAGATGGTGCAACAGGTTTAGAAATTAATCTTGATTCCAATTTTCCACTGTTAAAAAGAACAGATAAACCACTTAATAGTCATAATAAACACAACAATAATGATAGTACTTCCAGTGAAGTTTTTTTTTAACACACACCCCTTGAAACAGTTAGGGAGAGACAACAAGACTGAGGGGAGAGGATGAAGGAAAAACAGATAAGGAATTTGTAGGGTTAATGAACATTTATGAGAGATGATAAAAGTGACACAGGAGGGTATTTTACACTCATATAAGGGATTTAACATCTTTAATTACACTAATCTGGACGTTTCCATCAGTCATTATAAGCTTTTTATCAAGGGGTGGAAATTTGTTCCAGCGTGCTCTGTTAATTTGCCTGAAACTTTATTAGAGCTAAAATTATTCACAAGGAAATTAAATTTAAAATTGTTAAATAATTTAGATACATCCCACAAAGACACAACTTTTGCTCCAACTAAATTCAAGGGAAAAAGTACGTACAACTTCCTATTCAATCAAACTCTGGTGATATTTGAAAAAGCTTGTGAAGGGGAACTGTATGAACTAAATGAGATGCAGAACTTTATACGTCATAATTTAACAAAAGATGAATGCAAAGTACTCAACGAATGTAGGAGTAATCCACATTTTAGGATTATGAGACCAGATAAGGGAGGGGGAACAGTTATAGTTGATAAATTGCACTATATCAATCAGATTTCTAATATGCTCCATGATACTGAAAAGTATACAAGTGCTTCTTTAAATGAGATTAATGTTACAAATAAAAAAGATTTATTTATTTTTAGATGAGTCTGTCTTGGTGTTATCCCCCAGAATTATTTGATTTTTTGTAAAATAAGTACCCTTCTATCCTTGTAGTTTTTGGGTTTCCAAAAATCCACAAAGATATTTTATTACCTCCATGTAGATTGATAGTTTCAGCAAAAAATTCCAAAATCCACACTTTGGCTGTGTTTGTGCATCAGATTTTAAAGGGTTCTATAAATAATTTCCAATATATTTTAAGTGATACTTGGCATTTTTTAACAAAAATTCAACCATAATTTTTTGATGCACATGTCATTTTTTTCCACTATTGACATAGTGGATTTATACACTCGTATTCCTCATAAGGAAGAGCTTGAATTATTTCATTCGGCTATAGTTGAACTCGCAGATTTTGAAGCCCATCTAATCAATTTTATAGTAGAAGTAATGGATTTTATTCTGACAAATAATTTTATAATATTTGAAGGAGAATTTTTTCACCAGATAAAGGGCGTTGCTGTGGTCCCAATTTTGCGTCCGTATATGCTAACTTAGTTATGTATAGCTGGTAGAAAAAACATGTATTTATGTCAGAGTATCAAAAATATTGGCATATATGCAGACTATATTTGGATGATATGTTCATTTTATGATAAGACAACCCAGATTTCAGAAGAATTCTTGACATATATTAACAGTACTACATTATTACTAAGATTTGCTCACACATTTTCTAATGAAAAAGTTGATGTTTTAGGTATGACTGTCTGTAAGGATTATGACAATAGTTGTTTTGGTTCTAAAATTTTTAGCAAGCCATCACTTTCTAATTGTTGTTTGGAATTCCACAGTTGTCACCCACATTTTCAAAAGAAAAATATATTTAAGGGACAACTAGTAAGGGCAGAAAGGATGATAGTTTCCATTCTGAAATAGGTAAGATATTTAGTATGTGGACAGAAGTTACCCCTCATGGCTTTTAAATAACATCAAGATGACAGTAATTAATGGTTGGAGTAGTAGCTATAAGCCTCTTTTAGGTTCTGAACAAACATCTGAAGATGTCAAGGTGACAGAATATAATAGGGAAAGTAATGAATTTATTAATTTCTTAGTCTTAACCTTCAACTATATCAAAAATACAGTGCAGAATAACTGGAATATATTGAAAGTGCATAAGGAAATGTTTAAAATATTGGGAGAGAATCCTATTTTTTTGTATAAGACAGCCAGGAATTGTAAGCACCTTTTAGAGTACCCTGTTTATGACAAACCCATAAACACCAGAGAAACACGGAAATACAGGACTTGTAAATAATGCCCACATATTCTGGAACAACAAATTGTCAACTTTGATAGATTCCCAAATAAGGTATATTTAGTACCTGGGAATTGTGGGACCAGAGGGGTGGTCTGTATTGCAGTTTGTAAGAGCTGTACTACAGTTATGTGGGAAAGACAAAAGTCACTTTAAAATAGAATTTATGAGCACGTATATGCTATTTCAAAGAAAAATATCAATCACCCTTTATAAACACACTTTGGACTGTAACTTTTCCAAATTTTATTTTGGAATACTCAAAGTAGTACCACAGGATTTAAGAGGGGACTCATGTGAAGCAAAGTTAGAACATAAGGAACTGATTTGGCAGTTTTGACTAGGTGCAACTTATGGTCTTGACCTTAATGATCAAGTGTCCAGTCTCTGTTCTAAGATTTAGAGCAAGTAATATGTAGGTTTTATTTAGTAGATATACACACATAGAATAACATTGTTAATGTATTTATGACCGTATGATTGCGAACTATGATTTTTTTGTATTCTATATAAATGATAGATTAACAACACACTATTTTTAGAAAGAAATTAGATGCTTTTTTAAACTATGAAGTTTATGTTTGGATGATTTTTAACATGTGACCCACACTGATGAGATATTTAAACTGCTGTTATTTTTTTATGTGATGGTTCTGAAGAAGTCCCATTTATTTAGGGACAAAAGCGCTAAAACCTGTGTTACAACTTGTGTTTTATGTACAATAAATGGTGTATTTTATGGACATTTTGGCCTTAGATCGATATTTCATTGCATTTAGGTAGTGGATTACAGCTGGGTCTTTTTGGACCCTATGTGAGCCAAGTTAGTTTTATGGTTATAATAGGCTTCCAGGATATTCTTGACTTGAGTGAGCAGTCTTCTAGTAAAATCTGCCTATCGGGACACTTCTTTGCATATCTGTGTAGACATTTCTCTATAGACATATCTCTTAACTGTCTCATTGTAAGATTTATTCATTTTCAGCAAATTTCTATTGTCTTCTCAGTAATTTTTCATTCTTAGTTTGAACAATAAAAGGTCTGGGTTGCACTTGGTGCTTCACAACCATTCCTTCTGGTTGTTTCTTTATGAAACATGCATTTTTCCTCTGTCACCCCTTTCAGAAAAGATAGGTGTTTTTGCTCTTTGATCATAGTACTATTTTTGTCTAGAATGGTTTTCTTTCTGTCTGTCTGTCTCTAACCAGTCTCTTGTTTTCAAGCTAATGGATTGGCTTCTTACAGAAGAGCAAGACAAGATAATCCGAGCCCTGACACTTCAAAAAGTGCAGTTCAGCTAGAACAGCAGCAAACTCCAAGTCTTGCCATTACTCATTTCAAGCATTTTTGGGGGGGCTGTGCCCCCTCACACCCCTACTACATATATATGCCAACTTCAGGATTGCAATATCTCAGAGTATTTCCCCCCATGGCCTAATGGATAAGTCATTGACCTCCTAAGCCAGGGATTGTGGGTTCGACTCCCATCTGGAGTGACATAATCTTTGATACAATTAGAGTTTTTTTATAGGAGGTTGACATAATGGTTAAGATGTTTACCTCACACACAAAAGAGTACAGAATTTAATTTTCACATGGGGTAATTGGCTAGGATTAAAATGGCCCACAAGGGCAGTTATCCTAGTACTAGTCTATGAACCTATGCTGCTTTACTGTTATTCATCCTAATTTTCACTGTAGCTGAAGGGCTACTCCTTGAGATGATTCCCATAGGTGGATTTGGCATAATGGTTAAGGTCATTGACTCTTAAACACAAGATACAGGGTTTGATTCTAACCTTAGGTTGTTGACTAGGCTTAAAATGACCCTTCAGGACAGTTAGCCTAGAATTCTGGAGCATTTCTCCCCGGGCCTCCGCTGAAAACAGGCTCTGTGGAACCTAGTCGGACTTTCCCAGTCAACAAATGATAAATAAATAAATAAAAATAAATTCACCTGTGAACCTATGAACCCTATACTGAAGTGTAAAAGTCTTCAAATTAGTATATGTTCCCACAGTTCACACATGTAGTTCTGCAGGTCAAAAATTGTAGTTCCAGTTCTGGAATGTTCAACAAGCACCCAGGCAAATTATGTCACATGAGGCAGGTACATCCTATCCATTATAATTTATAAGAGACAAAATTCTAAAGTCAGAGAGCTGAAAAATAACGTCATAAACTATTTTATTAATCTGTAATACTTATTCTGTAACATGTAAAAGATAAATATGTTTATGCTGAAAATTTACTGCAACTAATGAATTCACCCTTGCATTTATGAAATAACTTTAGTGCACCTTTTAGTAATACAAGGAATTCACTCACCCCAGCAGTGTGTGTGAAGCACTAACTCTAGCCCGAACTAGTCAGCTTTGACACCAGGTAAGAATCATCAATGGCAGTAACTTCTACAACACCATGATCCAGGGGTTTAGCCAGAAATTTCTGTTTTGTCCACAGACCTTACATTGGTGTCCCAATCACCAACATAAGACTGAAAAATGTACATTATCTCTATGAAAGTTGCCCCATGCATTTAAGAATTTTGTATATTTTCATCTGTTTGCACTTACAATAATAAAATGTCTGTTTTAGAGGAATGCTGCTTTCCCTGAGTATTCTCTATACAGATCTGTGATTTAGACGTTGGAGAAGATGGTTGTTCTGAGCTGTGTAAGTCATAATATTTTTTGAGAAGTGGATAGGGAAGTGTAGCTAGTTGAGTACATGGGTTATGTTCAGCTAAATCCCTACCACGGTCCTCTGTTTATTGAAGACATAAGCATATTTGGGTATTTTCATGTGAAGAGAAGCCAGCATAGGAAAAGAAGTACTTAAACTTACTACTTTTTGCTGCTTCCAGTCTGTGTTATACTTCTGTTTCATAAGAGAACTTCCAGTGATCTTTATCATTTATAGAACTGGTGTTAAGTTTTGAAGTATGTGCTTTAGTAGAAAGCACAGTAATGCCAACAGATGATACAATCCATGGGAGGGGATCATTAACAGCTAACAGGTTATGAAGAATTACATTTCAAGGGCATTCATTATTTGGAAGTGGGGGGGGGGGGGCATGGTCACCCCAGCATATATGATGAACACTTATAATCTGTATCAGAACTTGTGAATTACTGGATGTGAGAAGAAAAGCACCACTTACACAACTGTATCAAAAGCTGGGGATGTACCAAACAGATAAACCAAAATGAAAAAACACCAAAACAGGTAACAAATACCTGCTTGGACCTATTGGTGGTTTCATTTTGGTATCCAGGGTGCCGTGGATGTTGATTTGCCAAACAGAAAAAACACACTACATCAAAAACTACTTGCACTTCCTTTTTTTTAAATCAGTGACCTCTTTTTATACATGAAATAAAACTAAAATGGATTCATGGAGAAAACCAGAGAAGTTAAGTCTAAATAAGATCAGCCCATGAAGATGTAAAATTATGCAGTATGAAGATATAACTCATATGTGCAGTATATGAAATGAACAGCATGTAGTAATGCATATTCAAAATAGAAATGATGAGGCAATGCACTAAGGCAATGAAAGAGTCCAGAAACTGAGCTGTCCTCTCGACTTGACTGTTTGACTGTGGGTAGTTAAATCTGCAAGTTAACAGAGGAAATTGTGTGCTCTGCAAATGTCTTGAATTATATGATTACACACTGTGGATAACTACATGGTACAACCCCATCAGAAGTCCTGTAGCCTGAAAACATAACTGTAAGTGCATTGAACTCAACGTTACTGGCAGAGTCTGTAAGTACTAATCTACGTGAATAGTGTACAGTCACAAAACAGGTCTGTTTGTACTATGTATGACACTTGGTGGTCTCCCTGGATTTAAATTGGATTATTATAATGTGTATTCCAAACTGAGCATCAGACCTTTTGTATTTGCACTAACTTTCCCGGGCACTGTAACTCATCACAAAGTCTTCCTTTAAAATTCAGAGTTTCTATGTGTGACATATGCATTCTTGCCAAAATTTCTTTTGTACTAGCAGTATTTTATCTGTCGAAAGCCTCCAGTATTGCATGCAGGTATGTTCTTCTTTTCTGTTTGCTCAAACTTTCGTGGATACTGTAATCCATAAAACTCATGTTTGTTTCTTGTATTTGCACTAACTTTCCTGGACACAGTAACCCACCACTAAGTCTTCCTTTGTAATTCAAAGTTCCTTTGTGTGACTCGTGCATTCTTGCTAAAATGTCTTTCCTAACAGAAGTATTATTTTATCTGCCAAAAGCCTCCAGTGTTAAGTGCAGTTATGTTCTTTTTAAACAAACAGTAGTAAAGTTGCATTTCTTCCCTTAGAGCTAATTTATGCTCAGGCCTGCCTCTCATTGCTGCATCTTTGATGGAGTTGCATCCGTTGGTCTTTATTAGTATACTGAAAATTCTCAGTCACAAACATCTGAAGAAATTATTCAGTGTACTTCCAGTTCAAATAAGTTTTCTTTTTACTCTGGCAGATATGTGCAGTTTAGCATATTTGCTGCACATATCTCTCTTTCTGGTTTACAGTTCAAAGCCAAGTCATATTTCTGTAGTCTAAACAACATTCAAGATGGTTTTGTGCTGCTTTGTACACTTTCCCTGTGTTCAGTTGATGAGCAGTCCATTGGAATGGCAATGTCTTGCCTGATTGACTATATGTTTACCCTAATTTAACTTAAGTAAGCATTTCACACCCATATATTATGGCTGGCAGCTATTTTGTTCTCTAAGCATGAATTGTCTCATGTTCTTTAAAGGCTGTGGTTTGTTTTTATGGAGAATAACTGTCGCAGTACCATTTTGGCTAACATCTGCTTGTCATGTGACTGACTTCTTCACATTAGAATATTTTAACATAGATGTTTGTTAGCAACTATTTAAGCATTCTAAAACTTGTTTTTTACTCTGGTACCACTTGATGGTCAAACTCAAATTATAGTAATTTTGTTAATGGCAAACGTACGTCAGACATGTTTGGAATAAACTTTGAATTATATTGCATCATTACAAGGCAATCAGGAGAGCTTTTTTTGTCCTTAGGCAGAAAGGTGTGCACTTTTGAACTTAACTTTCTTGATGTCTGTATTCAAACCTTCGAACTTTAAGATATTACTCATATATGAGGTTGCTGTGCCTCAATCTTTTCATTAATTCAGTCTGAAATGATGCTGTTCTTTGATCTGACCCAAGAATAATTGGTCTTCAGTTATTTTAACACCAGTAAACCCCTCAGTTTTCTGTGAAAACTATCCGAAACATTTCAGTTACCAATAAAATTTGCCTTAAACATCAAATTGTTCATGAAATGTAGCTGTACTGCTTTCCTGAAATTACGCTGATGAAATACTGAATAGAAGTCTCAAAAAGCTGTACCATCTCCAGGCAAGTTAAAAACACAGCTTGGAACTCTCCTCCTCAAGCTTGGCTTGTCAGTTTCTCTTGGTTTGCATCAAGCACAGAAAGAAATGTTGCTCCTAGTGTGGCAAATTCTGAAATTGTATGAAGTAGATAGTGTTCCCTTTATATAGTTTTATTGACATTGCATGGATCTTTGGTAATATATTTTTAATCTTGCATCACAAGAGTAGTGATGCTGTGAACCTATTCAGTATGTCTTAGTCGGTCTGACATCCACTCACTCCATGCGGTTCCGCAAAAAAAAAAAAAAAAAACAGCATTTTGCAGGGGTGAAGTCCCCCCTGTTTCCCTCCATATTTCTAAACATACAAGCTCCAAACAAGTTTGTGCAACTTATGGTAAGGAGAAATGTATTTAACCCCACAATTCTGCAGTCTCAATGAACTTAAGTAATAATATTTCTCTCTCATTTTTTGCATTATTTACTGTATATCACAGATTACAGTTTCTTCTTGAGTCTAAATCACAAACCTACTGAAACTTTTGTTTCGGCATACAGTACTGGGCTACCTGAATACAACAATTTCCTGATAAATAGCCCAAGCCAGTAAATAAATATTAGTGCAGATCGTTAAAGGTTTCCTCAGTTGCACATGCCAAGCCTCTCTGTCTGAACAATGTGAAATTGATTAGTGTAATTATTCTCATATTCACATGTAAGAGCATTATGACCCTTCAGTTTTACTTGACAGAGTAAGTATGTGGTTTGCACTTCATTGGTTTCAGTTTTCTTTCTTTCAGAGCTGTTTGAACACACATTGCATTTTACTGTGCACCGGTGTCTCTCATAAACCCCATGCTTTGATTATTAATTTTAAGTTTTTGTCATAGATTTCCAGTTAATTTTCTTGTCACTGTAGATGATTTTGTACATTACTCTGTGCACATTCTCAGCACAGGTTGCGCCCACAAATATCCCATTTTTATGAGTCTCTTACAACACATGCAAACGTTTTGACTTAAATTTGTTTCATTTTACAGTAAAGTGATTTAGTTTTATTTGCTGCACTTTCTACATGCTTAATTAAGTTTAAGATATTTCTTGTCATCCTTATAGTCACATTGTACCAAACTTCAGTGGCGCATTTCTAGTCCTTGTTATGTTTACCAAAGCTATCTCAAAACTTCTGTCTTTCCTGCAACTATGCACATTTTTTTTAAATATAATTTTTATTATTTTTGCAAGATTTGTAACAGAAAAAAACAGAAATATATCAACACACAACATAATACATTATATACAATTATCAGTCTTGCTATACAAAAGGATTGCAACCATGTAACAAGCAAACCTATTCCATCATAGCAAGGTAATAAAAAAGAAAAGAAAAATAAAATAAAAATAAAAGGTGGTAAAGGAAAGACTTCTATCCTAAACACCCAGGGTAGCTGTATCAAAAACATGAACCTTAGGGATAAAAAGTAGTGAAGAGACCCCCTTATAAGAAACTAACGTGATACAAGAAAATATATAATGTGTCCTTATTTAACAGGAGAATTAGCGATGGTTAGAGGAAAGAATGTATGTTTGATTTATGAGTAGAATAAATAAGAAAAATGGGGTATATTGTGAGAGAACACTATTCACAATATTTACAACTATTTACAACTTGGATGCCTTAACAAATGTGTAAAGGGACATCATACTAGTGTGATCGACAATAGCTTATCATCAGTATTTATTTGTTATAGGACTGAAAAGTACGAACACAAAGGTCTTCACAGATTCTGTTAGTAGTAGTGATTGTTGTATGACAATTATTTTGATTGAATGAAGTCAAAGAGACTGCACCAGTATTTCTGGAAATAGTCGTTTTTCTTTTTTCTGTTGGAGCAAAATTTATGTGCAGATATATACTTAATTGCCATCGTTTTAAAATTCTCCCAAGAGATTACTGAGGGATTTACCCAGTTCTTAGCTATAAAGTATTTGAGAAGAGCACACACAATTATGATACGTCTCCAAACACCTGAGTTAGGTTTAAGAATAATATTCAGGATTGTGGTTTGCCAGGAAAAGGTGGTCTTCTCGTACCCCATTTTTTTCCAGTTGAGCTCGAAGAGAGCACCATAATTTATATATATTTTTGCTACTCCAAAAGATGTGGAGTAAATCTGCATGCTGGAGGGAACAAAAAGGACATGTTAGGTTTTTGTTGTACCCAAATTTTAATAGAACCACAAGAGTATAGTAGGAGTTATTATTGATCATAAGTTGGGTATAAATAAAATTCTTGAAAGGGGTTAGATTAAGGGTATTCCGAATAGCTTCATATTTGGACTCAGTAGAAATTTCACCTTGAATGTCATCCCAGTAACTGGAGTATAAGAGTGATTGTTGATATTTGATGTTTATCAAGAGCTTGTAGGCTTTCCTAAGGGAAAGGGTTTTGATAATGGACTGTGTAGAGTTGTGTCTTGTGCTAGAATTACGTCTTGCTCACTCACTTTGGTGTTTGTGAATTTTTGTTTTATTAATAAATTAAGTTGTCTTAACATGGGATCATATCTACTTGGGGCCCCAAAAAATTCTTAACAGCAGCAAAGTTCTTGGAATGGTAAAAATGTCATACCGTGGCATTTTTAATTTTAGGAAGGCTAGATAGGTCTATCATTTTATTATTAATTTTTATATTTGGGTTTAGGTGAATTGGATGGAGAACAAGAAGAGTATCCTGTAGATTAATAGAATGTAGCAATGCTTGAAAGATATTAATTTTACTTTTTAATGTAGGTAGAATTTTAGATTTGTATTCACTGTCAAGCATTATATATGGAATAGAGTGAGGGTTTAATTTGAGTGATTGTATATACTTGCACCAGATTTTGACCTAGATTGGGGTCCATGTATCAACCAATGGTTTCATAGTTCGTAATTTGGATTAAACAGCTTGCATTTATTATATTAGAGTAAAGACTAAAATCGGGGAGGCTCAATCCACCTTTTTCTTTTGGAAGTATACATTTTTTATAGGAGATTCTGGTTGATTAAGGAAACCAGAGGAATTTTGAAATGGTGGTTTCCATTTTACTGAAAAAAAATTAGGGGTATATTTAAGTTTATGGAGTTTAGATGAAATGATATCCTGGGGAGAATGTTCATTTTAACAATAGCAGTTTTTGACAGTAAGGATAAACTGGTATTTTTCTATGTGGATAGGTCATTGTTGATTTGTTCCCAGACTCTACTCAAGTTAGCTTTCATAAAATCCTGATGTGAGTGCATAAAGTTTATTCCTAGATATTTGATTGTAAATTTAACAGGTATGTCAGACAAGGGGAAGTAGGATTCCAGGTGTTTACAAAGATTTAATGGGAAGTAGAAGATTTTGTGTTATTTAGTCTATAGGTAGCAGCAGTGGAAAAGAGACTTATTGATTTACGAATTTTATGGAGGTCACTATTCAGGAGTTCAAAGTAAATATTTAAATCATCTGCAAATGCAGAATATTTTATCTCAATGTTAAAAACTCTTGGTATATGATAATATGTTTTTTGGCTAATGAATAGAAGGAGAGGTTCAAGATAAATATTAAAAAGATATGGTGAAAGGGGGCTGCCCTGTCTAGTTCCATTAGTAATTTTAATAGGTTGAGACATTGTTTTATTGATGTACAGGGAGGTAGAAGCATTGTTGTAAAGCATTCTAATAGTGTTAATCATAAAATCAGGGAAGTTGAAGTATTGCATGATTAGATATAAGAAATTTAGATCCACATTGTCAAAAGCTTTAGTGACATCAAGCGTGAGGGCAAATCTCGGATGGTTATTTTTAAGAAATAACATTATTGTGTCTAAAGTGAGAGTTTTATCACATAGCTGTCATTGTTTCATGAAACCTATTTGCTCAGAGGAAATAATTGAAGACAGAACCTTTTGCATTCTACTCGCTAGGATAGACGTTAACATTTTTATATCTATATTAATGAGAGCAATGGGTCTGTAGTTAAAAGGGGTTATGCTTGTCAGAATTAGGTTTCAAAATAAGGATTGTTTTAGAGTTGTTCAAATATTTATCAGTAATCCCCTTTAATATGATGTAGTTGTAGAGGGTAAGATGAGTTTTAATAAGTTTATCATTGAAAATTTGGAAAAATTCACCTGTAAAACCATCGGGTCCTGGCGCTTTGTTGGGTTTGAGCTTTTTGATAGATAACTTTATTTCATTTGGAGTTATAGGGCTAGCTAATAGATTATTTTCTGAATTACTTAGTTTGGGAAAGGGTAGTTTATCCAGGAATTATTTTTAGGTATCCTTATGAGTCTGACTTTTGGGTTCTAAGTAGCACTAAAGATTTCTGTGAAAGAATGAACAATGTCATAATTTCTGTATAGAGTTTTTCCTTTATATTTTAATATATATATATATATATATATATATATATATATATATATATATATATATAGTTTGGGCCATCTTTGATGTTTATTAGTTTGGCCAGTGTTCTAGAGGGGGTATGAGCCCATTCCGAGTATCTATTCAGGAGCCTTAATTTGGCTATGGATTAGTTGTGTTGATAAAAGGATTATATTTTTTTGAGTCTCATGTAGTTTATTTTCTAAGTCTGGAGAGTAGTTATTTTGAAGTTGCAAATCAGTTTTCTTGTACTCATCAGTAAGCGATATGCCTTTGCTCCTTATTTTTATAATTGGATGCCTTTTGTATAAGTATCCCTCTGATAACAGCTTTGCCAGCAGCCCATTGAACATCAAAAGGGATGGAGCACACATGGGATTCAAGCTCAAACTGTTTCAGATATTGGTTACTTTCATTTATAACATCAACTTTTTTAAGGATATTACTATTTAATGTCCGGGTGGGACTGCTAACACAGCCATTAATGTGTTGTGTTGGGTTGATACTCGGGGACACATTGGAATGATCTGAGATAGATCTTGCCTCAAGGACAAAATTATTAATTTTATTTGAGAAGACATCTGAAATTAGGAAAAAGTCAGTTCTAGACCAGTCTTTATGAGATGCCGAGAAGTAGGTATATTTATTTGCTGTTCTATCATGATCAAAAATTTGAAATGGGTCAATTAAGTTGAAGTTATTTAACAGGTCTTGAATAGATACAGTCAATTAGGGGGGTTGCTTACTGTTTTTTATTTGAGCTGTCATTCAAGGGGTCAATAAGCGCATTCCAGTCACCCCCTACAATAAAGAAATGGTTAGTATACTGTAATAATAGATTGTGAATTTCATAAACAAATAGATGCTGGTTGGAACATGGGCTATATATATATGTTAAGAAAAAGTATAGGGCAGTTAAATTGAGGGTATACATTTTATAATCTTATCTGAGTTCTTTTAATTGTAAAAAAGTAATTTCACTTATTTTGTACAGATCATTTACATTAACATTAAATCTGACTGTGAAAAAGAATTGCCCAGTCTGTATGTTTCTACTACATTTCTGTTTTGAACTAATGAACTGTCCAACTCACCAAATTTAATCTGTGGCTGTTTTTCTTAATTTAGTAACACACATTTGTTACAAACTCAGTAGAACCTTGAGAAGAACAAATGGGCATACAGTAGACTCCCTCTAATAACTGGCCCCCTCTTTAACCAGTCATCATATTCTGAAGTAGCCCTAGCAAAAGACAACAAAGAAGAACAGCACTTCCACCTTCTCTGGGCTAAATAATGACAGACACTTGAGTTTTAGACTTCATATTCATTAGAAAAAATGCATGCTAACACAAATCCTGTAATTCTAGCTTGTTTATGACCTATAAATGCTATTTTGTATGTTTTTTTCTGATTAGCCAGCCATTCGTTTATCCAGTCTAAGATCCTGTCCCAGTAAGACTGGATAACGGGGGTGTCTACTGTATGGTTGATTCTTCTTCTTTGCTCAGCATCCCTAAAACTTCTGTCTCATCCCTACAATATTCTCCTTTCCTCACTCTTGACACTGAAATGCATTATAAACTTTCAGCACTTTTTTCCGGTGCACCATGCAGAAAAGTAGCTGACTGTACTTTTTCATGAATTTTGGGTATTCCTCTTGCAGTCATGAATAAATCAGATTTCTGGATCCACCGTTTCTAGTTCTTAGACAAGTTACTATGAAGAGAGAGACCTCAAGACAGCTGCAATGGTAGCCTCTCTCAGATGAAAGCTGAAATAACTGACTTTAACTATTACTGCCACTGTGTAGCATTTGGTATTTGCTGTTATGACTGGTGACTTAAAAGTAAGGTGGCTACTGTAAGTATCTGAATGGGTGTGTCTGGCTGGAACAGGATGGGGTATATTATGGAGAATCGGCTTTAAGCATGGTTACAATTTTGCATAAATAACTGGTAGCACTGAACTGCACATGCTAAATAGTCTTCCAGCAGTGTTGGTCTTCAGAATATATGCAGAGTTACTTTGAGAGAGATTTGATGTTGGGAGCTTCATATTTGTCACATCTAAGACTAATACGAGCAGGAGCTTAGTTTGACTCATAAATCTTTCCCAGGCTATATTAGCCCCTCTGTTTTACCCACAATCCTTATCACCAGAGGTCACCCTCCACATTTTTCAGAAGGGTGTTGCTCATCTAAACAGCCTCAGGCTGCTTCCTTGAACATTTTCTCAAGTGATACAGTTGTTTCTTGTGAGATTGTTTGCCTGCATACAAGCCAGAGCTTTTCCTTTTTTCATATACTCCTTTTCACTTTGACAGGAAAACTGGTACCTGTGCAATACACAGTTGTTGGCAGACTTCCCTTCCCATATTTGCTTTAAATAGTTAGACAAATCTTATTGTGGTTGTGCATTGCTTTTCTCTTGCTGTTTTTGCATTTAATCAATGTAATGGTACCTTTTTGTGCTTTTTGCTGTTTGCCTCTCGCTGTTAAGAGTTGTTGTTAGTTGAGTGTAAGGGTAAAGACTCTCAATCCTTTAGGAAGTACCCCTGTGGAGCCAAGATATTGCCTCAGAACAAGTACTCCAAATATCTTAAATGCCTTGGAAGAGGCTCATCTTTTGGATAACTGTTCTATTTCTGCCTCCTCTCAGGCCTCCACCATTAAACAGCACAGATAAACAGTCAAGCTCAAAAAGCTTAGGACTGCCCTAGTGTCGCAGTCCAGAACTTCCTTTTACACCTTAAACCTTTCTTCCCCTAAATAAAAATGCATGCTGTTAACTCAGTTCAGGCAGTGAGAGTTCTGAGTGCAATATTTTAATTTCTTCTGCTGCAATATCTTCCTGGCTTAAGCCAATTTATTTATGGGTATGGTAAAAAGAGGGTTTTTGTACAAACATGTTTTTTTTCTATAAAAGTGTAACAAAGGATTAGGGCGAAACACAGCTCTAAAAGGTAATAGAATAAAATGTCACTTGTAAATCTCATCAACCTCCAGTCAGCACAGCAAGTCCAAAAAAGAGATTTACTTCCAAGTTAAATATCCGTTTCTTTTATTACAGCAGGTACCAGAGTTAGCGCTTTCACCTTGCGGTTTCATCAGACTCACTACAAAGTACAAAGTCAATGAGTCTTAAATACTAAAAAAGGCGGGAAAAAACAATCAATTAAGCTTGTTAACAGCAAGTTCATTCCTTAGCAACCAACTCAATCAATAAAATCTACTACATACATATTTGCATAAATATTTGCATAGCACAATAAGTTAAAAACGTACTAAAATCAAACTACATATTTATATAATTCTAGCTAATATCATAAAACATTAAGTACAAACTTTATTAAGCTTTCAATTTCCTCATCTTTAAAAATGGTCTGAGAGAGACCTTAGCATTTAACCAGGGACCGTGTCTGACCTCAGCTTCAAAATCCAAGCATTCTCTCTACTCTCAGTAATGGCCCAGATATCACCACCTCTACTAGTAACATTTATCTTCTCTACAATCCTAAAGCTGAATGTATGTGTACAATCGGTGTCCATAACATGCTTGGCTAATGCATTGGTGCAATTCTTAACCCTAATATTGTACTGATGTTCCCATACCACGATCTCTCAAACATCTATTCGTCTTACCAATGTAAAACGGCGAGCAACCAAGGCAGACAGCTAAATAGACAAGGTCTCTGGACATGCAATCACCTCTAACCTTAAAAGTGTATGGGATATGTGTGCTTGGATGTATGAACACTGAATCCTCACAAATAAACTCACAAAAGTTGCATTTACCACACTTCTTAGTGCCATACGAAAGTATGGTTTCAGGACTGTTGGTCACCCTGTCACATAGTAGCCTTTTAATGTTTTTCTTGTTCTTATACCTAAAACGGGGACTATCACCAACTATATCTCTGATGTGTGGGTCCACCATCAATATGTCCCAATGCTTCCTTACCACATCCTTGATACCACCCACATCTTTGGTATAAAACAAAGAAAAAGCAGTGGAACCTTTAGTAGTGTCGTTGGTATGTACTCGTGTATCCATACCATGACCCAATTCAGAAAAATAAGGGGCAGCTGCTCCAGACCTCAACTCTAGTATATTATCATGTCCTTTAGTAATATCGTCCATCTTGTAACCCCGAGATGCCAACCTCCTATCCAGATCTAGTAAATCCTGATGAAACCCTTGCTCTGTAGGGTTATACCTAGAAGTCCTCATACTTTGTCCCCTGACAATATTGTGGAAGATATGGCCAGGATGCATACTATGTCTGTGTAAAATTAAATTTTTTGACAGGGCTTCCTATACACCCCAGTGTTTATAATACCATTAGGAAGGCTCTACAAATACATCCAAAAAGGGAGCCTAGTATAGGAAAACTCATAACTAAATTTAAGATACTCAGTAGAAACATTTAGATCCATGATATAAGATTCCAATTGTTCAACTGACCCCTTCCATAACAGGAAGAGGTCATCCACAAAGCGCCTATAGAAGGAAACATAGGCTAAAAAACTGGGATGTGAGGTCATGAATTCTACCTCCCATTCAGCCATGAACAGGTTAGCGTAGCTATTGGCACACGAAGTGCCCATAGCTACGCCGTCCAACTGTAGAAAGAACTCCTGCTCAAAGCCAAACACATTGGTATGTAAAACAACATCCAGAAAAGTTAACAAAATACCAATCTTATCAACACTGTATTCTGAGTGGCTACTAAGATGTCGCCTAATGTAATCCAAACCTATTCGGTTGGGAATAACAGTAAATAAGGAATTCACAGAGTAGAGAGAATGCTTGGATTTTGAAGCTGAGGTCAGACACGGTCCCTGGGTTAAATGCGAAGGTCTCTCTCAGACCTTTTTTAAAGATGAGGAAATTGAAAGCTTAATAAAGTTTGTACTTAATGTTTTATGATATTAGCTAGAATTATATAAATATGTAGTTTGATTTTAGTACGTTTTTTAACTTATTGTGCTATGCAAATATTTATGCAAATATGTATGTAGTAGATTTTATTGATTGAGTTGGTTGCTAAGGAATGAACTTGCTGTTAACAAGCTTAATTGATTGTTTTTTCCCGCCTTTTTTAGTATTTAAGACTCATTGACTTTGTACTTTGTAGTGAGTCTGATGAAACCGCAAGGTGAAAGCGCTAACTCTGGTACCTGCTGTAATAAAAGAAACGGATTTTTAACTTGGAAGTAAATCTCTTTTTTGGACTTGCTGTGCTGACTGGAGGTTGATGAGATTTATAAGTGACATTTTATTCTATTACCTTTTAGAGCTGTGTTTCGCCCTAATCCTTTGTTACACTTTTATTATATTTATTGCTGCTTGGACTGGGCATTTACCTTGTTCCATATCTTCTTCATTTATGTTTTTTTTCTATGTTGCGTCTTTTGGCTTTTCCCGATTAGTGGTTAGCCACAGCAGAACTCCGGTCCACTAATGATTGGCAGTAGATTTTTACGTGCCGAGTTGCCGGCCCTGACACACAACCTTCAATGAAGGTACGCCCATTCACGCATGTCTCCACACAGAAGACGATCTAGCTGAGAATCGAACAGGACAACGTCTTACTGTGAGGCGACAATGCTACCGCAGCACCACCACCGCAGTTAAACATATAACATGTAAAAATGTATTACAGTTACACAGAAGGTAATATATGTATTTGTGACAGTGATAAGAGCGATGGTAAGGATTTTTTTTAATTCTATCACTTGTTTGATGTTTACATGTACAGTGCACCATAGTAGTATTAACTTTTTGTATATTATACTTAACATGAGTTCCACCCATGTTCAAATATAACTTCAAAATTATTTAGAAAACCTACTGCTTCCAGTATTCCATTACATATCGAAAGTTGCCATATATGATGTCTTTACCTTATAGCAAGCTACTTAGAGTTAGAAGTTGTAGCTCTAGAAGAGATTTTTTGATGGCTGCTAATATAGTGATAGAACATTATATTAATTATAGTTATGATAAAGTCGTGCTACACAAAGTATCTAATAGAATGTCTGATTTAAGTAAGGTAGAGATGCTAGGACAAATTTGGAATACCGAACATCAAGATACCAGACATGTAGAAGCAGTGGATGTAGAAGTCCCTCTAAGAAAATATTTTTGTTACAGAATATGGTTTTACTGATGTGTTAATTAAACATCTTATGAAGTGTTGGAAGTTTATTATAGATGATGATCAGTTGAGGTTATTGTTTCCCAAATAAGGATCATCTGATTTCATAGCTGTCAGGTGAATTAGGGAACATTAAACTTCTGCAGCACTGCACATAGGGGTATATTCCCCTGTGGCAGTTGTTGCAAGTGTTTTGCTGTAGTAAACAATTTAAAGAAACAAATTGAAAGAAATGTGAGGTATTTGAGATTTATCCGTGGTGGTGGTGCTGCGGTAGCATTGTCACCTCACAGTAAGACGCTGCCCGGTTCGATTCTCATCTAGAGTGTCTTCTGCGTGGAGACAGGCGTGAATGGGCGTACCTCCGTTGAAGGTTGTGTGTCAGGGCTGGCAACTCGGCACGTAAAAATCAACTGCCAATCATTAGCGGACCGGAGTTCCACTGTGGCGACCCCTAACCGGGAAAAAGCCGAAAGACACAACAACTTGTGATAGTAGTGTGATCATTTATGCCCTGAGGGTGACCCTGTGGTCTTGTGCACATTGGACAGATTTGAAGAAAATTTAAAACCAGATTACATAAAATCATTAGGGATATTAGGAACAGTAAAGAAACTAGCTCTGTGACAAGTCATTTTTTTCAGTATCACAATGGTGATGGTACTTTATCAGAGGCTATAATTTTACAATGTGTAATTATTAATGAAAGAGGAGGCCACAATCTTAGAAATTATTTATTATATAAAGAAACCATTTTTTTATTTTAAAGTTTAATACATTGCAGCTTCATGGACTAAATAATGAAATTGCTTGGAAGAGTATTTGAACATAGGCTCTTTTTTCCGTGATGGTTTTAACTATTTCAGTGAAGTCTTTTATTGGCTGTGTTGCTTTATTGGTGGGTTGTTAATTGCTGCTTCTTTGTAAAATGTTATGTCTGTGTTTTTATTCTTCTTGAAGGCTGTAGTCGAGGTGCTAGATAGTATTCATAAATTAATGTAAGAACTTATTACATTGTTTTGTTGTTTTTTTTTTTGTTTTTTTTTTACAGAATGTTGTGGAATGTATCTACTGAACATGCTGTTGGTATGTCTTCTCTCAAAAGGATTTCCCCATTCCCTTTGCAGTTGAAGCTCTGTATTCCAAGGACTTCTCCCTCTGCATCCTGTGAACCCCCATATATTGGACTATACAAAAATCTGGAAGGCAGTATTAAGATGCAGCAGATTTGGTTGTGGGTGTCTGACTTGGACAAACACATTAATTACCCTCACAGGGTCAATACCTTCGACTTCAGTTGCTCCAGTAGCAACAGAGCCATTAGCTTTGAGGATTTTGATCTAGACCTCATTGAGACTGGCTCCTGTGACTGTGTCAAGGACTGATTATTTGGGCTCATTCTCAATGCTGATTGGCTTGTGGCTGAGTATACCATCCACGGCACAACCTCAGCCTTTTGAAGTCTTTTGTTGAAAGTTCCTACCTCGGCTGCGGTGTTTGTCTCTGCACCAACATCAGGAGTCAGGCCTGTTCTGTTGTCATCAGCTTCAGCATACTTTTCTTGGGCTGCAGATCAGGTTTGACTTTGAATGGTCTCAGCCTTTTAAGTCTGCCTGTTCCAGTCTTAGCTTTGGAGTTGTGTTACAGGTCCAAGTGCCTACCTACATTGCAGTCATCTCTGTATAAGCCTCTGCCTAAGGTAATCCAGGCTAAGGCTCACCAGTGTTCCCATTCTGATTCTTCTGACTTGCCTCCCCTTCTGACCCAGGAAAGAAAGACTGGATTCTCCAGACAGGATACTAGCCTTCTGACACAGGAAAGAAAGACTGAATTCTCCAGACAGGATACTAGTCTTGCATCCAGCATGCAGTGTTCCTCCTATTTTCACCTTCTCATCAAGGTACAGAAACATCCCATGGAAGAAGAAGAGTGTCAAACTCTAGGCACAGATGACCAGTTGACTGACATCTGTGCCAATTTGGGGAGGTTTTGGAGCTCATCAGCATTTGTGCTAATGGGCCCCAAGGCATCCCTCTTGAACACTCACATATATGTATGTGTATAGCACACACGCATACAGTGTTAACTGTATAAGAAAGTATATATATGTACTTCACTTGTACAGAACATAGGCAGTTAACATCCTGAACACAAGAGATCACATAATGGACTAGATGGATAGGCCAGTGAGTTCCCATATAAAGAGGAACCGATGATGCAGGATGCAGCTGAAGAGAATATGTCACAGGAAGATGTTCTGGAGCTTTCTGCAGAGTGCCTGCAAGAAACGGAGAATAAAGAATGTGCCCTAAGGGAAGAGTTGCTTGATTTAATGGAGGTGGATAGACATATTACGATCAATGAAAGAAATAGATTACAGAAAATTTTAAGACCCAAAATGTTAGAAATCTTCTAAAACAAGTGAACACAGTAATATAACAGAAGTAAATAGGATATCTTATTGTGCAGCTAAATTAATAACAATCTTCCCACAAAAATGCAGAACAATAAGGGAAAGAAAGGGAAGAAATCAAAGGACATCATGAAAGTATCAAATAGAGAAAACTATAAAGCAATTAAGACATGGTGTCACTGTTAGAAGAGTGTAGACGAGGGAACATTTTAACAAAAATATTTAGAAAGACATAACAAAAGCAACGAGCAGTATTAGAACAGACCAGGGTCTATCATATACTATTATAAATAATAAACTAAGGATATCAGCACAGGCAGATAAATATAAAGAAAAAGTATAAAATAAGCAATTCTTTGATGATCCAAAAAAGTTTTATAGAGAACTGGGGAAAAGAAGAAGAAACGGGCACATTTTGGAGAAAAATCGATGATGACCCTGTGGAACATAATAAAGATGCAGGCTAGATAGAAAATGTAAAATAAACAGTAAGAAGTTCAAATGTACACGATATGAAATGGGGTGAAGTAACGACCAGAGAAATTGAATAAAGTTAAGAAAAGCTCCTAACTCAAAGGGGATCCAATGCCTGTCTGCCTGGGATGACATGCTCGACAAGCCATGATGCTTTGCTAGGGACGGCTTGCACCTGTCACCCCTGGGCTTTCGGATATTGGCAAAGGATCTTGCCACCCCCATAGTGCCTTTTTAGGCAAGGCTCAAAAGACAAACCCCACCTCCATAGGTATCACAAGGGATAAGAAACTAAGAGTAATGCTACTCAACGCCAGAAGTCTAAACCTTAAGATGCATGCACTCGAAACTCTCCTTAGCATGGAGAACATCGATATCTGTGCAGTAACAGAAACCTGGTTCAAGGCTCCCGAAAGCACTACCAGGTTATACCATGTTTTTCGGCCCCAAAACTTGGACCGAACCACAAAAGGAAGGGGGAGTATCAATATTCGTCAAAGATACCCACACCTCCAGGTTGGTGGCACAGCACGAAGCATCAGAGACTATCCATGTGCAACTAACATGGGTAAAACTGCCTTCCAGTTTAAAGCCTGCTACAGACCACCCTCCCTAACCCAGGAACCCCACTCGGCCTTCCTGAGAACACTGGAAAATATGAAGGTCTCTCCAAACACCATTATATTGGGCGACTTCAACTACCCTAACATAGACTGGGAGCATTACTCTAGCTCCAACACCCTAGCCCAAAGGTTCCTAGAATTTATAAACTCAAATGCTATGGAACAACTTGTTGCCACTCCCACAAGAGGGGAAAACATACTGGACCTGATCATCACCAACATGGGGACTCTATGCTCCAGACCAGTAGTGTATCCCTCACTGGTAAGATCAGACCATAAACTAAACTCACTAGATATTCACATCCCGACCCCAGCCCCTGCCCAAAAAAACACAGTGAAAAACTTCTCTAAAGCAAATTTCACACTCCTCAAAACCGAGGTGGAATCCTTCAAAGCCCCCGGGCCTGTGGAAAATATGGCCCAGACCGCAAAATCCTTTATAAACGCATTCTGTGAACACCTTCAGGAATGCATGGATCATGCAATCCCAAATAAAACCAAGACCCAATCCTCCAAAGTTAGGCGTCCTGTCTGGTGGACCCCAGCCATAAACAAACTATACAATAGAAGGAGGAAGCTACTACATGATAGAGCAAAATCCCAAAAAGGAAGGCATCGCTGATCAGTATTAGCAAAAAACGACGGGCACTCATAAAATCGTCTAAGGCCAGCTTCGAGAGAAAAATTGCACAGGACACTAAGGATAATCACAAGGCTTTCTTTAGTTATGTTAGGAACCTGGGTGGGAATTCCCAGTTATGCTCAGAATTAGTCCAAAATGACAAAAAATACACCGAACCCACAGACATTGCCAACATCCTAGCTGACAGGTTCAGCGCAAACTTCTCCCCTTCCCCACCAAAGGGCAAATATCTATCCCAGCAGAGTGCTGCCCCTGACATCTCAGATGCTCAGGTAAGAGCTACCCTCTCCAAAGCAAAAAACACAGCATCAATGGGACCAGACGGTGTCCCGGGCTGCGTCCTACATGAACTCCAAGAAGAACTAAACCCAAACATAAAACTACTGTTCAATCTCAGCCTTACTACAGGATATGTACCCAAAGAGTGGCGTACAGCAACAGTGGTCCCTCTCCACAAATGTGGTGCCTCAATGGATCCTGGAAACTATCGCCCCATAAGCTTGACTAGCTTGGTCTGCAAAGCTATGGAAAGGATCATCATGGACCTCATAAATAAAGATATTGGGGACCTACAGACACTGGATCCTACTCAGTTCGGCTTTGTTAAGGGCAGATCCTGCCTCTTAAACCTGGTCGATTTCTTTGAAACAGTCACCAAGGCCATTGACGAGGGGAAGGTGGTCCACACAGCCTACCTGGACCTTGCAAAAGCCTTCGATACAATACCCCACTCGGGCATTATAGATAAGCTCACCAGCTTAAATATAAACCCCTATGTCACTAGATGGGTTGGAAACTGGCTCAAGGACAGAACCCATATGGTTAGAATTGCTGGAGCCATGTCAGACTCCAAACCAGTTATAAGTGGCATCCCACAAGGCTCAGTCCTGGGACCTCTCTTGTTCGGTATATATTTCTCAGAGGTACAGGCTAACACGGAAGGACTGTGGCTGACCAAGTTCTCAGATGACTGCAAACTGGGCGCCGTAATAGACTCTCCAGCCGACACAAGCATCCTACAAAAGGGCCTCATAGAAACAGACAACTGGTGCCAGAGCCATGGCCTCAAGCTAAACGCCAAAAAGTGTATAGTCATCCCCTTTGGCAAAAACAAAGTGCCCACAAATTACCACATAGGTGGTAATCCATTAAGTATGGAAGAAGTAATTAGGGACCTGGGGACCCAAGTTGATAGCAATCTCTCATTTGACAACCACGTGGCCAAAGTGGTTAGAAAAACATTTTATATAGCCCACCTAATCATGAAGGGATTCTCATCTAGATCAGGGGAGGTCATCGTGCCTCTTTACTCATCCCTAATCAGGCCCATAATTGAGTACAATGCCTCTTTTGGGATGTACCTTACCAGACACCTGCAGCAACTGGAAAGACCCCAAAGGTACCTCACCAAGAGGATCAAAGGGCTCAAACAGATGCCATATGCTGCCCGGTTAAAGAAACTCCAGCTCTACTCAGTGGCATACCGGCTGCTCAGAGGCGATCTGTGCCTGACGTATAAAGCCATGTCCAACCTGGAATTAATGGACATGCTGCACCTCAGAAAATCCAAATCCCATCGAGCTACGCGCTCGAGAGACTTGAACGTCAGCACTGAAATAAATAGGACATGCTGGAGGGACAGATTCATAACCCAGAGGCTCCCTTCACTCTGGAATAAAATCCCAGTCCAGGTTAGGCAGAGTCCCTCATTGACTCTCTTCAAGAGGAATCTTGATGAGTGGATGGGAGATAGTAGGTTTACCCCGGGTATCACTTCTGTGTCATTCTTAGACAGAGGCACAGTATACTAACCTCGAAAAGGGGCATAGCAAAATTCATTTAAAATGGATGGCGAAAGCCAAACACACTCTGGCTAGGCTTAAATGCCCTAGGGCAGATAGCCTAGTATGAACCTATGAAACTATGAACCTAACTGGAAAACCCCAAGCCCAGATGCAGTACCTAATGTCTGGCTAAAAGTATTAACATATTTACATGAAGATTTATCTCTGAATAAGAACTACTTGTATGCACACCCTGAACAGACACCAACCTGGTTAATAACAGGAAAAATTATACTCCTCCTTAAGAGTGAACCTACAAGCTATCCTTAAAACTACAGACAAATAACTTGCCTTCCAATGCTGTATAAACTATGTACTTGAATTGATGCTGACAGACTTTATAGTCATTTAGAAGAAAACTCAATCACGGCAATAGAACAAAAGGGTAGCAAAAGAAAGTCATGGAAAAAAGGATCATTTATTCTTTAGTATAGGCTTGTTTGTACTGAGCTGAACTGAGGTGGCTACCAGCCACAACTCTTGAGCTGAAATACCAGATGGCTAGAGACTTCTGAGAATCCAAAAAGACATAAGTTGCCTGTTTTTTTTTTCTTATTTGTACTATTTACTGCACTTTTTTATTGCCTGCCGCCTACTTTTATACTGTATTTATTTACTGTGTACTAAACTACACTGTTGCACTGCAACTGCCTGCTACACTGTGCCTGTAAAATCGAATTCTATTGCTGTTTTCTCAGTTTAGCAAGCTTATTTATTGTCTCCACTCAGGGTTGCCAGATTTCCAGCCACCGAGGTAGGGACAAAAAAAAAAAAAAGGTCTTCACAGCAAGTGAAGACCAAAAAAAAAAAAAAGGTCTTTAATGCTCGCTCAATAGCTCTGCACTAAACACGGAGCTTCTCGTGTTTAATGCATTGTAGTTCCGCATTCAACACAAGTAGCTCCATATACCGGCATATGGGCCAATCAAAAATCGCTAAACATGGAGCTTCTCGTGTTTAATGCGGAACACAAGAAGCTCCGTGTTTAGCAATTTTTGATTGGCCCGTATGCCAGGTATACGGGACAATCAAAAAAAAAAAAAAAAAAAACAAAGAAAGCGGAGGCTGGCCGGGATTTAAACCGGCAGGGCAGGACTCGGGATCAGGCTGCTGATCTCGGGACAGTCCCGCTCAAATAGGGACGTCTGGCAACCCTGTCTCCACTGTTTAAGTATTTACTGGTATTTTTTTCACTGTTTTAAAGGTATCTGTTTTGCCTGCTCTGGTTTTCTCACCAAGCAGTACTTAATTAACTGACCTGTTAACTGTTTAAATCATTCTTTAGAGACTCTTGGCTGATTTTCTGCTGTTTTAAACATTTTTTTCAGTGTCTCACTGCTATTTTTCTGCAGTGTTAAACATTCTCTAGTGTTTCCTATTGAAAAGCTAGTAGCTGTAGCATAGTCCAGATTCAGGCCTGCTATTTCTGGAACTACTTCTAGTGGTTTGTTTGTTCTGAGCACATTTTCCAGACGATCTTGGATTGGAAGGGACCTATCTGCACTTTTGTGAGAGAATTGTGTTAATTGGGACCTGACTAGTAAAGGGAGGCCTGTCTATGGCTTGGAGTAAGCCTTCTCATTGGTCCTTTTGAATTTTGTTAGATTTTTTTTTTCCAAGTTTTACCTTCTGGTATTTAGGCCCTGCATCTGAGCAGGTTTCTGCTCATTTGCACGTAGTGCAACACCGTGCACTTCTGCTCAATTGTGCGTCAAAGCCGGACAGTTAAATTCAACAAATTTTCCCTTAAAACCCATGCAGAAATATCCATTTGCCGAACTTCTCCATAATAGTTTCTGAAAAAGCCACCCCTTGTGAAATCAGTCTTCAACCTAGTATTATGGACAGTTGGACTGCCCTTGTTTCTCCTGCCAGCCTTGTTGACTTGGGTCTCTTGAAGCAGTGTAGCAATTGCCTCATGTACACAGTCAACCATCTATTAATAACACAATCTAGTACAGAGTGCAAAGGATGTATTTACACCAAGAATCTAGAATCCATGCTTTCTCTCACTCAAAACAGTAACACGGAGAAGGTTGTCAACTCACCCACCACTACATATTCACGTAGTACCACTACACATACCATTTCTCAAACACACAGTACTGATCAAACACGCAAATCAAAAAACTTAAAGAAACACCAGAGACCTCCAAAACACAAGTCTGCTCCAGTTAATACAGTCTCCACAGCATCCATGATGCATACCAACACCAGTGTCTCATCCACAGAGCCAATAAGGTGTAGCACTCAAAAACACTTTTTTCTTGTCGTTGGAGACTCAATAGTGAGACACACGGATGTCCCACTCACCAGGCTGGACAAAGAGAATGTCACGGTCAGCTACCTGTTCAGTACCAGGATTTGCCCAATCACTCATGCACTCAGGTCTCTCAGCAACAAGTACCATTATGACTTTGTCATAGTTCATGTTGGTGTGAATGACCTCAGACTTATCTTGCTGGACTATATGAAGTGAGACATGGCCAAGTTCTCTGAGTATGTGTCCCCGGCAGGTATGTCCCTAGCCTTGAGCAACCCCTTACCTATAATGATGCCACATTATAAACAAAAAAGATTGATTTTAATAATTGGCCTAGTTTTTGGTGTCATTCCAATAGGATCCAGTTACTGTCTGCCTGGGAAGCCATGGTCAAACCTCACTCCTTTGCCAGAAATGATTTGCACTTGGCACCCCCAGGCTTTCGGCTGCTGGCAAAGGCTGTTGCCTCCCCATAATGCCTTTTTTAGGCAAGTCCTTGAAAACAACATTACCAATGTGAAATTAACCAATGTCAGCAGCTTAAACCAAAAACACTGCACTCCCTGGAAGTACTTCTGTCACTTGAAGATGTAGATGTCTGTGGTTTAAGGCCCTGCAATGTTACAATGCCTTCCACACCTTTAGACCACAAAACCAAAAGAGGGAGTGTTTCAATCTATATTAAAGATTAAATTCACCTCCCATCTAGTTAGACTGGACAACTCCATGGAGTTACTCCAGGTCCAGGTTATGGTGGGTAAGACCCCAATTCAAGTTCTAACCAGTTATAGATCCCCCTCCATGGATCACAACACCTATGAAGCCTACTTAACCAAACTGAAGACAATCCAGGTTTTACCAAACACATGGGTTAAGGAGGATTTCAGTTAATCCCACCATCAACTGGGAAACCTACTCTAGCCCAAACTCAGTACCACAAAAGTTCCCTGACTTTGTTACTTGAAATGTCCTGGAGCAAATTGTCCATACCTAACAAGAGGAACAAACATTCTAGATCTGGTCCTCTCCAACATGTCGAACAGGTGCACTGCTGCAACTGATGGACCCTAATTAGTTAAAACTGATCACAAATCAGTCACCTTCGCAAAGGCACTAACACCAGAAGTCACAAAGGGTGAAATCAGACTAAAACCTTCACCAAGGCAAACTGTACCCCCCCCCAGGTGAAGGTATAAATGCATTCCAAGCCCCACCCCAAGCTGAAAGTGGTAACTATCCTGAAGCTTACACTAATGCCCTGTACAATCACTTGCATAAGTGTATAAACTCAGCTGTACCAGATATAATCAAAGCCAGAGCCCCAAGTAAAATCAAGCTGCCATGGTGCACTTCCAGCATCAACAAACTCTACAATAAATGCAAAAGGTTGCTGTCCAAGAAAACAAAGACAAAGACCCAACAAAGGAAAAGCACCCTCCTCAGCCTTAACAGGCAAATAAGACAACTTGTCAAATCCTCCAAGAGCTCCTTTGCGAGAAAGCTAGCAAGTACTGTCAAGGATAACCATAAGATCTTTTACAGCTGCGTACGTAACCTAAAGGGTGGGACCCAAGTATGTGCAGAACTGGTGGTAAACAGTATCACACACACTGACCCCACAGAGATAGTGAACCTGCTAGTGGATAGGTTTGGTGAAAATTTCACTCCCTTATCCCTTCCTAGCTTATAACGAACCCTCTCCCAAACTTCCTCCCCACCTTACTTATCTGAAAACAGGTCCTCAAAGCCCTGTTCAAAGCAAAGAACATGACCTCTATGGACCAGATGACATCCCAGGCCATCTACTAAACAGGCTAAAACATGAAATAGCATCGCCACTAAGTACCGTTTTCAATCATAGCTTAACCACAGGCTTTGTTCCTGCAGAATGGAGAACAGCTACAGTTATTCTCCTCCACAAAGGTGGTCTAGCAACAGACCCGGGGAATTACAGACCCATAAGCTGGACCAGCCTCATCTTTAAGGCCATAGAATGTATTATTATGGACCTCATAAATAAAGACATGTAGGTGACCGCCAAACCCTAGATCCTACCCAATTCCTCTTTGTGAATGGCAGAGCCTGCCTGTTACATCTGGTGGATTTCTTTGAAATTTTGACCAGGGCCATTGATGAGGGCAAATCTGTGCACGCAGCATACCTCAACTTGGCAAAGGTTTTCAACACAATCCCACATTCAGGCATTTTAGCAAACTGAATGTAAAACCCTTCTTTGTAAGACAGGTTGCTAACTGGCTCACAAATGGGCACGCACTATTAAAGTGGGTGACTCCACATCAACCAGCAGACCTGTTACAAGAGGGGTGCCAGAGGGGTCAGTGCTGGGTCCCCTACTGCATGGTATATACTTCTCAAAACTAAAGGGTTGTGGCTGACCAAGTTTGTAGACAACTATAAATTAGGTTCAGTCATTGAGTCCCCAGATGATTCCGTACACTCCAGGAGGGGGTTTCACACAGAAAAACAACTGGTGTATTAGTCACGGTCTCAGACTGAATGCAGAGAAGTGCATCATCATTCCCTTTGGCACAAACAATGTTCCTTCATGCTATCAAATCAACAACGATACCCTAAGTACCCATGAAGTGGTAATGGACCTGGGATCACGGGTTGACCGCCACCTTAACTTCGACCACCACATGTCTACTATTGTAAGGAAAGCTTTCCACATTCCTCACTTGATTAGTAAAGGCATCGCCTCAAGAGCAAAAGAAGTTATAACCCCCCTATATTCAGCAGTTATCTGGCCCATAATTAAGTGTAATGCCCCATTCGGTATGTACCATACTAAGAATTGGAGAAACCTCAGAAGTTTCTAACAAACAGGATCGAGGGCCTCCAGCATGTGCCTTACATGGACAGACTAAAGTCCCTGTCACTATACTCTGTATCGTATAGACTTCTTAGGGTAGACTTATTTATGCCTGACCTACAGAGCAACCCAAGACACAAACCTAATGAACTTATTGCATATGTGTAAATCAAATGGGTCTAGAGCTACCCTTTCCAGGAACTTAAATATGGCCTGTGGCTTAAATAGGACATGCTGGAGGTGCAGATTTATCTCCCAGTGACTGCCATGTCTTTGGAACAGGCTACCAGTTCATGTGAGACTGAGAACCTCTGTGAATCTGCTCAAGAGGAACCTGGACGAGTGGATAGGGCACCATAAATTCTTACCGGGGATAGTACCCACAACCCTCGTGGACATGGGCAGCATCACTAAATGCAATATTTGGTATTGATTAATACTTCTATGGTATTACATTGGGTTGAAAAGGCTAGACTTAAAATGACCTCCGGGTTGATAGCCTAGTAATCTCCTATGCTTCTATAATGGAGAATTGTAAAATGGAGAAGAATATAAGTATGTCATGAATAGATTACAAAAAAAGCATTTGACAGCATCCCACATTCAGGGATAAAGAAGTGCTTACAGATGTGTGAAATATACTGTACATTAATCAGTTACATTACAGTAACCATGAAACAGTGGAAAACCCCTTTGCAGCTATGCTGTGATAAAGGACAAATTATTATCCCAGGGATAAAAAAATCAATGGGGGTATTCCAAGGTGACCCTTTGTCACTGCTGCTGTTTTGTCTTGCCCTTACCTAACCCAGTAAGCTGTCTGCTTAACACGTTCGGTCATGGTTACAATTTGGCTGCCAGACAAAAGCAAATTGTAAAGTCTTTTCTTCATCTTTCGTGGATAATTTAAAACTATATAGTTCACCAGATGAGGAGCTGAAAGCACAACTGGAAGTGGTCAAAACTCTCTCAAATGATGTAACAGTGTCATTTGGCCTTGGTAAATGTGAAAAAGCAATATATATAAAGCAGGAAAGCTGCAGCACCAAATAAATATCAGTCTGGAACAGGGATATGATATAAAGGAACTGGAGAAAATGGAGGGAGTGTATAAATATTTGGAAATTGATATAGGATTGACAATAAGGCATGAACAAATGTGAAAAAACTCATTAAAGAATGTTTTAGAAGACTAAAATTAAGAATGAAAACAGCCCTGACATCTAGGAACACAGTCCAAGCTGTAAACCAATCTGCTGTTCCTGTTCTAACTTAAAGTTTAGTGTTGACCGACTGTCCCCAGAAGGCACTGGATCATTTTGACAGAAAAACGAGAAAAATACTTCATGCTTATCAAATGATATATAAACATCAGTGTATACCAAGATAATGTATTCCTCATTCTGAAGGAGTTATAGGCCTTGTCGAAATTGATTACATGTTTAGATCTGCAGTCTTAGGACTGCATACATATTTGCTAATCTCACCAGATCCAAACAAAATGTAAGTTTTGAAACATTAAGAGAACAAATCTAAGATGACTTCCATGCTTAGTTTAGCAGAATCATATTGGTGTGAAACGGGAATGGAAACCAAACCAGAAGTGGACAAAAGTCAGACAACAACCGAATGTGCCAAAAAAAGAAGAATATGAGAAGTATCAGATGAGAAGGCAAGAAATGTGGAAAAGGCATAAATATAGTTGCAAATACAGAAAATGCCTGGAATAACCTAGAGTCGATCAGGATGTGATGCAGTTGTGGTTAAGGAGAGTTCAATTTAAACCAAAAGATGAAAGGTTGATATTAGCAGCCCAGGATAGTGTACTAAGTACATGATGGTTTACAAATCCCATTGAACATCTTTGAGAAACAGATAAATGCAGTTTCTGTAAAGCAGAACTGGAAACACTTGCACATCTTCTTGCTGGGTGTGACACACTAATGGCAGAGGGCCTATATACTGAAAGGCATACTAATGTGGCAAGACTGCTGCATTGGGGATTGTGCAAACGTTACAATACTGAAGTAGCTGAGAAGCATTGGAAACATGTGCCATAAAGCATCATAGAGAATTATGAAGTTTATATTGCATGGGATTATCCTTTACCAACAGTTCAAAAAATAAATGTGAGAAAACCAGATATAGCAGTCCATGAAAAGAAGACAACTGTACCATTGATCACTGAAATTGCTACAACTAGTGAATACAGTGTCTTACTTGGAGAGAGATACAAAGTCATAAAATACCAGGATTTGCAGGCAGAAAGGAGATCAGTGTGGAAGAAGAATACCCAGGGAGTTCGAATAGTAGTAGGAGCAATGGGTCTCATAAAAATGAATTTACAGTCGTATTTAGATATGCTGCTGGGACCCACGGTGGTGGTGCTGCGGTAGCTTTGTTGCCTCACAGTAAGACGCTGTCCGGTTCGATTCTCAGCTAGAGCGTCTTCTGCGTGGAGACATGCGTGAATGGGCATACCTTCGTTGAAGGTTGTGCTTCAGGCCTGGCAAGCCGGTACGTAAAAATCAACTGCCAATCATTAGCGGGCTGGAGTTCCGCTGTGGCGACCCCTAACCGGGAAAAGCCAAAAGACACACTTTAGATATGTTGCCGATGTATGTAACTCTGTATGAATTGCAAGAGGCATCAATTATGGGGACTTGGTGGGTGGTGCAAAATGCAATTTCAGCTAACAAAGAATGAAACAATACTAATATCATGAACTTTAATCATTCTTTGAGTTAGGAATGGGGTTTATTCCCATCATGGTATTAGAAATCCAAATGACTTGGAGAAATTAAATTGAGACTAGAGAACTATTTCATTAAAAAGAAAAAGAAAATAAACAAAAACCCAGTCTTCCATCCACATGCTCCCACTGTCAAAGTCTGTCCTCAGAAAGAGTTCTTTCACTTTTATTCTAGTTGCCTTAGCCACCAGTCACCTGAGGCAGGCTGACCCAATGGAAAATGGCTGCTCACTGTTCTGGTTAGCAGTTCAAGCAGCTTCCATTGAAGTGCCATTTTTAGTACCCTGAAACGGCAAGAGGGCATGCAGTAAGGCATGGTCACCTTATTCTTTACGGAGGAGTACCCTCAAATGTTGCACAGTTTTAAAAACAGCCCAGCCAAGTAAGCTGACTTTTTTCTATAGAAAAACAGAACTACAAGCATGCACAGTGTGTTACTAGAGATACAGATCCTGAAAGGAGAAAGTTCATAATTTTTTAAAAACTATACAAAGCAAATAGAAAATATTTTCATGTGAAGGGAATGCAGCCCAGCACCTCGGTGTCACGAGCTGCCCCTGAGTACTTTGTATGAGCCAAGCATAATGAGAAGCTTTTTCTGTGTGGCAAGCCTCATCACTATTTACTTTAGACTGTATAATAGATGCTGGATACCAGACCACATAATGTACATTCTGAACACAGACTAAAGGCAGTGAGTCTCTTAAAGCTATACTCGTATGTTACATATGAAGCAGAGGAATAATCATGTCTACTGTGCCATACTGAGCTTCAGTCAATGCTGACACCATAGCATCTTCAAAAGGTAGCAAGACAGTACCACAGTAATATGGCACATCAGCAGAGGAGAACTCCATTTAGCTTCCCTTAGGTTGTTTGAAGCTTGATTTCTCATTTTAGCTTTACTCAGTGCATTCTGTGTTTGTTGATTTTAATTGCAACAATGTGTTTGAGCTTAAATGCTGTGCTGTATGTATACTTTGAGATCCCCCATCTTATCAAAGTAGAGAGAGAGTGTTTTGTTTTATAACAGATTGCTCTTTCTCAAAGTTGCAGCAAGCTTATAGCAATGATAATAAAGTAAGGATTTTGCCCTCCCCTCCACCACCAACACCCACACCCAAAATACAGAATAGTGTTTGCAAATAATTTTTTGTGGTTTTGTGAGTTTCATGCTTGGCTATACTGACACTGCAGATTAAGAATGCCCAAAATTGAAGCCTTGCTGTCCCAAAAAGCCTTCCACATCCGTGTAATTACAAAAACATGGTTTCAGTGTCCAAATAACACCATGGATTTAACACATTTAACATTGTCACTTATTTAGACCCATCTAGAGCTATCTGTATTTTTCCATGGTCCCATCATCTCACACTAGCTCCCACAGAACACCAGCCTATAACTTCTTCAGGTCATGGGCGTTTTAAAAGTAAAGCAATTATTTTCTTACCAGTTATAGGTCCCCCCATCTGTGTTCTTTGATAACTATTAAATATTCTCATCTGGTGGATGATAATATTAAACTAAATGTGTTCTTGTCATGTAACTTACTCTACTTGGCTGCAAACTGGAAAACCTTACCAACCGATTTTAATTCTACACGTTGTTTCCTAAAGTTTAATGCCAACTCTCTAAACCAACTTGTTCTTTTCCCTACTAGAGGTGGAAATCTTCTCAAACTCATCCTTACAAGTGTTGCCCCAGCCTGCACCCTTCAATGTGTCATTTCCTCTTAATTAAGTCTGGTCATGATGCTCTTATCCTCTCCCTTTGGACTAGTATCACTGCTGCTATGTATCCCACCATATTGTGAGACTATTCCAGGTTCATCAACTTATCATTTACTGCCAACTGGGAGAAGTTTGAATTTGTCCCCATGATGATTTGATTACCAGTGCTGGTACATGTGTCTCTGAATGCTGTTCACATTTGAGCATGTGTACAGTGGGGTTTGTCCCTAACAATCGTAAGTCTATGGAAAAATTCAAAGACAAATTCTTTTGATGGAATTTTCACTTAAACTATATAACAAGAAAAGACTAGTAATTATATATTGTGCATCATCTCCATCCATCCACAAACGCCTTTCCCATTTTTGCACGTGGGGTCAGGGTGTCACTTCAACAGACAGTCATCTCCTCCATGACTTAACAAAAAGAAACAAAACTTTGCTCAGAAGGAATCTTAAGCACATACCATTAGAAAAACTAAGGCTACAAACATAAAGCTGTCATCTGTTCCAAAGATTCATAAGGCCTTTTTGTCTATACTAGAAAAGTTAGATTTAACACCCATTGCTGCTCACAGCTGTTATTTTATCAGGATGACTTATTCTGAGAAATTAAAAAAAAATTTACAATGTCTTAACTGACATGTTCAGCTCCAGTTTCACCCCAACCACTCATTTTTCTGTCCCCTGTCTTGCTGCCCTGTATACACCTCCCCTCAAAGCTGATCTAGATTAGGTCCTGTTGGCAGAGTGTCTTCTTCTTTCTTTCGTCTTTTCCTGGTTAGGGGTCGCCACAGCGGAACTCCAGTCCACTAATGATCGGTAGTTGATTTTTATGTGCCGAGTTACCAGCCCTGACGCACAACCTTCAACTAAGGTACGCCCATTCACACATGTCTCCACGCAGAAGACGATCTAGCTGAGAATCGAACCGGACAGCGTCTTACTGTGAGGCAACCCAGCATCATCTCTGGCTGTCTCCTAGTAGGTACTAAAATGGCACAGCCCTTCCCAAACCTGTTGAATCGTAGCCTCTCTATGGGTTATGTACCTGATGTTTGGAAACTATTATACTCGTGCCTCTACATAATACTGGCCTCACCACTGACCCTGAGAACAGTAGAACCCATCTGGGTGTTCTATAGGTGTCGAAGACTACTGTCTCAAAGGCAGGGATTCTAACATCTTGTAGCTTTGATAACCTTCTGTTCTCCTTGTGCTCAAAATGAAATATGAGTCCAGGCAAGCAGCTGCTGCAGCTTACTCAAATGCATGAGGTAAGTGCAGCAGATGTGATGAGGGAGTGGGAGTATAGATTAGTGCAGTAGGGCAATAGGAAGTAGGAGGGGGGGTCTTAGGTTTAGGGAGCAAGAAGGAAGTCTTAGGTTTAGAGAGTGGGAATGGGATTTTAGGTTTAGGGTTAGGTAGCAGAAAGAGAGGCTTAGGGTTGGGGAGCTGGAAGAAGATTTCACGGTTAGAGAAAGAGAAGGGAGTTTTAGGATTAGGAAGCAAGAAGCATGTTTTAGCTTTAGAGTCAAGGTACTGGAAAAGCTATGGTTTTGTAGGATAGGGTGTACAGAGCATTAAGAAGATCCCTTTGATGCTTTATAAGCTCTCTGCGAACCATGGCTTTTGCTATAGCAGGCAACTGAGTAAATGTCAGGAAAATCCTACTAGGACAGCTGAACTTTATTTGGGGTTAATCAGAGTCTCTTTAATTGATGGCAGGTGTGTACCCAAGAAGACTGAATGCTGTAATTAAATCAAAAGGTGCTTTAACAAAGTATTAGTTTAAGGGTGTGCTCACTTGTGCAACCAGTTTATTGTACGTTTTTTATTTTTTATATTTTTTCCCTAACAGATTTGTTTGTTTTTCAATTGAATTGTACACGTTATAGGTCACATTAAAGGTGGGAAAAGTTTTGAAATGATGTATTGTGGTCTCATTTTTTTATATCACAAAAACCTGGCATTTTAACGGTGGTGCATAAACTTTTATAGCCGCTGTGCGTGCATGTGTAAGATATAACTATCTCACACACACACACACACACACACACGTGGTATATGCGCGTGTGTGTGTGTGTGTGTGTGTGTGTGTGTACTTGGTAAAACAGTATTTCATTTTCTCTACGTTTCTCATCCCACTCTGGAATCTCTCACAACACATGATTCTTAGTTAAACTTACTTTGCTGTGTTTGATAAGCACTTACAAAACTCCTCTAAGAATATCAGAAAAATGAAAGTTGACTAATAGTCTCAGGGAAGGTTGCAGCAGCTGATCCGAGTTTTCTGAGTGATCAATTCCCGGTATGTCTAAATATTTGTACCCCCTTGAACACATGCTAGCAACACGAAAACCTGTTTTGCTTCAGTTTTTTTTTTTTGAATCTCCAACCACTTTCAAATGCATCAACTGTTATGTCATCCTGCCTTTTGCAAAAAGGAGGATACATAAAGGATGTTCTACTCCAGAAATGGCTACCTGGACACCTCTGCACTTTTACATTTTGTCTTATGGAGAACGTTCATCCAGTAAACAAACTTACACAAGGCTTAAATCATTGTAATAACACCCTTATTGGCCTTGGCAGAGTTGGTTTCCAATGCTTCTAACTCATCTGCTGGAGAAGCCCCTCTGGTAGGGTCCTTCCAAAATGCTGCTCACTCACCTGTCGACAAACATCAGCCATTCACTCTGTCAAGCTTACCATGTGGCTTCTGCAATTCCCTAGTCAACAACAAACCTCTCTTTCTCCTTTCAAGTTGTTCAGATTATCTCATTTTCCCTGAAGCCAAATACAAACAAATTTACTTTTTTTTTTTTGTACTGGCCAGTGCCAGAGGACTTGACTTCAACTTCCACCCCTGTCTCATCCATTCCTGATTATCTTTCCAAGAGTTTTTATTTCAAGGCAAGCTGCTTCTCCAGTGAAATGCAATCGACAAACATTTCTAATTTTCATGCTGGTTTACACTGTTCACCACTGATATCGCTTAGACTTCTTGAGGGAGCCTTCCTACCTAGAACCCCCTTACAGGATCCTGCACTACAGTTTTATTTGTATTTTGTTGGAAATGCATTTATTTGTGACTACACCAAAGCATTTAGTAGGGTACACTATGAATAAATAATATATAAATCAATAAATTTTAGATTTGAATATCAACTTATTATGTTGGTAAGGAGTAATACATGCATGGTATCTATTATGAATGGATGGTTGGAGAAAGAATGCAGTGAGGAGTGGAATAATATGGGTGTCCTGTAAGTACTCTTCTGTTTAGTTATTAGTGCGTTAATAATTAAGCTGAATTTGCAGACTGAAGCATGGAAGTGGATGTTGGGAGAAGGGATACTAGCTCCTGTAAATGTGGCTTTTGCCAACAGTATTGTAACAGCATCTTAGCTTATGCAATGAAATTAACTGCATCTTAGGTTTTGCAGTGAAATTCGCAATATCTTAATTTAAGCATTAAAAGTACTGGAGAAGGGATTGAAGAACTTGGTGTGTACTTAATTATGATAAAATGAAAAGAGATAAAGGAAATGCAAGTGGTTGAAGAACACAAGTGAAAAAGACATAAGGCCATTGGGAATAAATGGAATAGCATGACTGGAAATGTACTGTAACAATGAATGAGTTTGGCATTGAGATTGCCTTTTCTTTGACATATAGAAAGAAGGATACATATGATTGTTAGTATTAGGAATGTATTGATGTCTGATAAGTGCACCCCCAATTCCAAAAGGCTAGGGAGGGTAGTTCAGTAAGGATGGTAGAAGGAGGTCCCATTGTATTCTCATCCCCTTGAAAGCTTGCTATTGTTTTTTGGGGTTTTTTTGGTGTGGTGAAGAAATTAAGAGGGAGCAAACAACAGAATGCCCCGAGAAGCATTCAGAGTCGGTGGTAAGATGAACTAAATTACCTCTTAAATTTTCTGCATAAAAGCCTAGCACAGGCCTTTCCATCTATGGAGAAATGTCTTTGTTCCACACAAAACTGATTGCATATTGATTGCATATGTACTTTGTACAGAGTTCTGTATTGGATTGCATATCTTTAGACCTAGGTAAGTAAGCTGATTAGGTTTATGCATACAGAAATAGCTATCCATTGTCCGGGAAGAGAGAAGTAACTAATTTTAACTATCCCTGTCTTACTGAAGTTAATATCTTATATAGGCTAGCGAACCAAAAAGTTACATCATGTCATGCTGTGGGGAGGCAATGTATAGTAAGTTGTTTGCATGCAAAATAAGTTTTAGACACCGGCTCTGGTTTTATAGGTTTGTTAGCTAGTGGTTCAAAAGTTAGGGTGAACAACAATGGGGAGATAGCACCTCTGCAAAGACTTATTGATCTGGACAGTCTCTGACCTACCATTATGTACACAGATGAATGTTGATAAAGTAATCTTTTTAAGGTGACAATAGTGTCAGAGAACCTCTATCATCATCAATGTATAGAAGAGAAAACTCCAAGATACTCTATCAAAAGCCTTTCCTGTGTCGAAATTGGTTAGCATCAAGGTGTCAGTAGAACTACTAGCAGCTTTGACCAGTGAAGAAATTTTAATCAGATTATCAAAAGTAGAGCAAATCTAGTTCAATTTACATTTAGTTCAGGCAATAACAATGAGCACCTTTTGGCTAGAATTTCCATGAATAACTCACAGCCATGATTCAGTACATATATAGGTCTGTAAAAAATGAATTAAGTGTACATGCCAGGTTTAAGTATGACCAAGATCAGGGGCGGCTCGTGGCATCGGGCTGCCGGACTGCAGCCCCCTCAGCTAGACAGCTGAGTATTTAGTTTATTTTATTTTTAATGTAAAAAAAAAAAAAATTAAAATCTGTTCTTTAAAACTTTAAATTTCGAGTCCGCGACTCGAAATTACGCGCATGCGCATTGCGCGCTTCTAGCGCAACAGCGTTTTTTTTTTTTTTTTAATTCTTGCTGCAATGTTTTGATTGCAGCCCGGGGGAGCAAAGAAGGCATCATTGTGATGCCCAGAACTCCCCAGAAGTCTATGCGGTTGAGACACAAACCGCATAGACATGGAAGGGGCTCGGACTGCGACGTCCGCAGGCACGTCATGACGTGCTTGCTGGGCAAATGCTGCTGATTGGTTGTCGCTCTCTTCCCGGGCTTTATGTGCTGGGAAAAGAGCGAGAATCAGTCAGTCAGTTTTCGGCGTTGGACCTGATCATATTGTAAACTTTTTTTCCGGCTATAGTATAGTTTGATTGAAAACATTTTTTTTTTGGCACAAGACAAATTATTTTTAAAGTACACAGAGAGCAATGCAATCAGGAGGACTGTGGTGGATTTATTTGCAAATTAATTGCTGCTTCTTTCAGGCTGTTCTGGAATCAAAACAGGTGAGTTACTATTTATTTCATTACTTAATTATTTAATTTAAGTAGATTGCTCAGCACAAAGGTATGAGGGGTCAGTATATAAGTAAGAGTGTAAATGGCTTTGTCTCCTATGTGGCGCATATTGAGAAAATGTTCCAGTGTGTTTATTAGCGTGGTGGCATGTATGTGTCCTTGTTGTGTGTATATGTGGTACATAATTCTACACAGTGTTGGTGTTGTGTACTGTTGGTGTGTTTGTTTTTCAATGTGCGATCTCAACAAATGCTGATTTAGTGAATTGAATTTCATCAATCGGAAGAAAGCCAGTAGCAATACTTCTTCTGTCAGCTTTCTGATTCTTTAATGTTTTTGTTTTAATATGCTGATTTTGCTTTGTGAATGCTTGAAGTCACACATGCAAAGTACATCACAGTATTTTTTAGTTACTTATTATTATTAATTATTGTTATTGTAGTTTACTTTTTAGATAGGTTTGGCTAAAATCCATTGGCATTACTGAATATTCTGGTGTGCAGCCATGATTTTTAAAACTGCACATCAATTTCTAGATTATCGCCGGATAATTTGCTTATCATTTCATAGGCACTATTGAAGACCCATTTGCGAGGACTGTTCAGTCAGGTTCTACGAACCAAGCAAAACTTTAGAACTAGTTTATTTATTTTTTTGTGGGAGGCCATTCACCATATTCTCCACTCTACTGTCTAGTGTAATTAATCCTCTTTGAGGTCACCAAACCCGAGTAAGTTATAAAAAGAGATGTTCCATTTGGTCTTCAGTGACTCAGTCCAAATTGTATCAACTATATAACTTTATTTTATTAGTTCTGTTGGTAAAACTAATTTGTTGACAATAGTAGTAAAGTTAAGGTTGGAGGAAGTGAATCAAACCCACCATCCTTACTCTGCCGATTGGTGCAGACTGGGTCCCATATGGAGGTAACCATAATGATCAGAATCTCTACAGAAGGGTACCACACAAGGAGGTGACATGGGTCACCAGAAGTGAAAGAAGTAACTCCTGATAAGGCATCACATTCTTCAGGGTAAACCTAGAAGATGTAAGGGATTTAGGTGTTAGATCCCTGTTTGGTAGCAGGTCTAAAAGGGACAATGGCTAATGTTTTTCTGTGGGGCTACTTATTTATGCCATGCTTTAGTGTAGAGAGCACTCCAGCATGGATTTCAATATATAGTGAAACACCTGGCACAACTCTTAAGGCTTTGGCTTCACTGGGGACTGGGAATCCATTTGAGGGAGGGGGTGCAGACCTCTTTTATCATAATGGCCTGCATCTGCATGGCAGGACAGCATGAATCCTTAGTTAAAGGTTTACATGTTTCATCAGTAAGCATTTAAGCTAGCTAATAGGGAGGCACAAAAAGCATCAGGGAAAGCATGACCATTTCCCTTAAAAAGGTTGTGGATAATGTGCCATTAAATAAATGAGGGGTGGGAGGGATATGTACTCGATATTAATAATGCAGTAAAACTTGTCAGACAGCAGAATGGATAAGCACCAGTGCCCACTATCTAGGCAAAAGCTGTCTTATGTAGCCCAGAAGGTTACATCTATTTGCTACTCTTGAGCTTCAGCATGTACTTCTGGGTCTGGTTTCTTCAAGTTTCTGTTGCAGCCTATGTGGGTCTGAACAAGTCACATAACCAGCAGGTGCCTGCAGTCTCCCCTATACAGGTGTACTTATGTCTAGTGGGATTACCTGCTTAACAAATGAACAAAATGAAAATAAAAGTAAAAATGAAATGTAGTGACTTTGATAGGAAAACTGTGTTTCCATATTGTAGTGGTAAAGGAAATGTACATAGAGAACTGTGATTTGAATGTAAATGCACCAAAATATATAAGGCACTGGGATAATAAATGAAAAATAAAAAAAGACGGGGTAACCCTATATGAAGTAAACAACTCAAAGCAGCAGAATAGATGAATAAACATGGAGGTGAGGAGACACTTGACCAGGAGACACTTGACATCCCACTGGAGACTTAAAGTGGTGGCATAGTCCCCATGGGTTTAAATATAAAACAGCTCCTTATGATGCAAAAAGCAGGTAAGAAAACATCAGATTGTATCCTTCAGATGGTGAAGGAAATTGAAGTAATTCTGATAGATGACTTTAATATGCTTGATACTGATTGGATCACTTTAGCTGAAGTCACACCCAAGAATGGGGTCCTTCTTTATACCTAACAAGGAGCAGGTCTCAGAGTATAAGAACTAATGCCTTCTTATAGGTTCATGGGTAAGTACTAGGCTAGTTGCTCTTGTGGGCCATTTTAAGCCTGTCCAGTTTCCCATTTTGTGCTCAAAATAACTTATCCCATTTGGTTACAGATTGGCCTTACCTATCCCATGGCTGATGACTACATATTACCCTTATGAGAATAACTGAAACCATACCATAGATAATTTGAGGGGACCCATGCATGAGATAAATTATTTAGGAACTGCCATTAGTAGCAGAGGGGGCAGTCCTGGGATAAATTTTCTGTTTCCCATCCATAGATCTAAGTTTTGCTTGAATATGAAGAGGGATGAACTTTGTTTTATGTGGCTGGGGAGGCTGTTCCATAAGAGTGGTATCCTCTGGGAGATAAACATGTCCCTGCAAACCACTCTGATGTGGGTAGAAGATGTTTTGATCCCCAACTGAGTATTTTTGATGCCATTTGACTTGCTGATGTGCAGTAAATCCATCAGTAATGGGTCAGAGGATATCTTGTATGCCAGATACAAGTTGCCTCTTAGTAGTCTGTAGGATACTGAATATAGTGACAGGGCTTTGAGTTGATCTATGTAGGACATTTTGTTTAGGCCTTGTATCCTGTTAGTAAGGTTTCGCTCTGGCCATTCTAGTTGTTGGATGTGTCTGGCCAGATACATGCCAAAAGGGGCATTATATTCAATGACTGGTCTAATGAGGGCTGAGTAAAAGGGGACAATGACATCCATAGATCTAGACACAATCCCTTTTTTAATAAGCTGTGGAATATAAAAGGGCTTAATTACAACAATAGGCACATGTTGTTCAAAAGTTAGATCACTGTCCACATAAGTTCCCAAATCCTGAACAAACGGGTTAATTCTTAGGGGCATATTTTCACTGTGGAAGTCCATATGGTAGATGACTTCCAAAGGTACAGTAGTATATTTTTTTACATTTAGTTTCAGCCATAATTTTGGCCCCAGTTATTTATTTGAAACAAACCTTCCTGCAGAATGACTAAGTCATCTAGGGATTCACTGACTGCTCCTAGCTTGCACTCATTTGCAAACATAGTCAGACAAAGCTCTTTGGTATTGACTTTTACTTCAGAAAAGTAGATGCCAAACAGGAGATGTCCCAGCACATAACCCTGGGGAACTCCAGTGGTGACTGATCTCTTTTCAAAGGTAACTTCCCTTATATTGATTATTTGCATCCTATCTGTAAGACAGTTGGCAATCCCATGGGTGGCTTTGGGGTTTATTGCTAGTTTGTTTAGCTTTTTTACTATGCCTGAGTGGGGAATTGTCTCAAAAGCTTTGGTGAGGCTGAGGTACTTGGTGTGTACTACTAAAAGAGCAGTGTTGGATTTGGTGTTCTCAGATGTGAAGAAGAGAGTAGGATCTTAGATCTGTCCTTGGCAGCCACATGGAAGCCCTCTGAACAGTGTTGTTTCAAACAGTTTAACTGCAAACTTTGTCAATCAAATGTGAAATTCCTTAGCTTTGGTTAGTAGATTTTTCACAAGCTTGGGTAATATCTCAGACAAGTCTAGCAGGCAGGTATGAATAAGAATGGACACTAGAGAGGCAATGTGGTTAAGGATGGCACCTTTTCAGAAGGCCAAAGTGAAATATAAGAAAAGTATAAGAAGTAATGTAGCAAATATTATATGAGCTTCAGTAGCAGGCATATGTTTCGGTACAAGTGAGATCTCTTTTCTTGCACTTGCTGTTGTTCAGATTCATTCTCCAGCACCAGAGGCAGATGTCTACGTTGGTTTTACTGTTCACTTTAGTGTCTTACTACGTCAGCAGTGTGCTATCAGAAATGCAGCAGCACAGGAGATGGGCTGTTAGTATTCCTAAAATGATGCTCCAAATACTGCCTAGATTTGGAATTTTATAAACTGACAAGCAGAAGTCCCTGATCCTTACTGTTGGTACTCAGGCATCTGGAGTGGAATCTGCTTTTTTCTTTTAGGGAAATGTTTCATTTCAGTGCTTGTGTATACCTGGACATAGTAATGAAGATTTTGCGTAGGAAATTTGTGTATCAGGGAAGTGCTTGTGCTTACATGGTCAGACGGCTGAAGTGAAAACTGTGCAAAATAATTTATTGTCATTTTAGTGCTTGTGCATACAGAGTACAAACTAATGAAGGGTTACTTGGGAAAATTATTCATTACTGTGTTAGTATTTGTGAAGTGTTTAATTTTGGTGCTTGTGTATACCTGGACATGGTAATGAAGATTTTGCTTGGGGAAATTCATTCATGTATCAGGGAAGTGCTTGTGCATACATGGTCAGACAGCTGAAGCAACCACTGGGCAAAATAATTTGTGTCATTTCAGTGCTTGTGCATACACAATACAAACTAATGAACGGGTTACTGGGGAAAATTATTCATTACTGTGTCAGTGTTTGGGAAATGTTTCATTTTGGTGCTTGTGTATACCTGGATATGTGATGTCATGTGGTTTATGGAAGAGGCTTGTGGGCCACTGAGTTATATGCTTTATTCAAGTGGGCCACGATCAGAAAAGTTTGAGAAACACCGGTATGGACTGTTACTGCCCAACTCTCAGATATATTAGTATATGTAGAAAATGCAGTTAACTGTTATATATTCCTAGCAGAGATCACTGAAGAACAGCCTCAAACAAAGGGGTACTGATTGCATTAATAGGTGGTAGGATAGTTAGTTTGCATTTTTTATTTTTCATTCACTGATGTGTCTTGTAGGTGGCACCTATTATGAATTATCTTTTTACAGGTCAGTGAATAGAGTTTTTTTTTTTAATGCTACTTTTAAAGTTTGAGTTTGAGTGATTATTACTAGAGCTAGATTGTAAGGGGTTAGTTTTAGTTTTCTACTTAAATTTATAAGTATTTCTTTGCTTGTTAGATAGTAGTTAGGCTGGCTTAATGTAAAGTAAAGTTACAGTCGGACTAAGTGTATTTACCCACAGGACCCATCACAACGTCTTGTTGGCCACACCCCGTCTTGTTGGCCACACCCATCCAGCTGTCTCCTGCAGCCCCCCTATGATTTGAAGTCACCAGCCGCCACTGACCAAGATATTTATTTGTTTTCAAGAATGAGAATCTGCTGTTGCTAAAAATTTTATTAACTAACTTAACACAATTACTTGTGAATTTTCTTTACCCAAGGCATAAATTTCAAGGAGAATGCTGTCTGTGTCAGGTGTCTCCCCTCTAGATTGATTTTTAAAAGATGAAGTTATTTCTTCCAAGGTGATGGACCTTTTCAGAGCATCTTGTTGATGAGACAGAAGAGACTAGAGATGAAGTAATGGCACGTAGGTAGATAATTCAGGATGATAGATTGGTGGAAGCAGAGAGCTGAGTATACAGTCAAGTGTAATAGGCTACAGATATCCTAGTTATAGCTAAAGAAGTAGTTAAAGTTCCCAGTTCCAGGTCTGATACTCAATAGACCAATCTTTGGCAGCAGTTTTTCACAGTCTAAGAACCAACTACTTTTATGATTTAGGTGAGTTCTCAAAATGACTTTGCTTCAGTGCTTTGACGGCATCTTCCCCCTTATACTGTAAATATTTATTGGAGCTATCCCTAGCCTGTAGGAGCTGTGCATTACCCTCCCTTTCTGTTGCATCACTTCCCTTTGTACAGTGCTAACCTTTCTGCAGCATTCTTACATTCAGAAGTTTCAAACTGCCATATTGAAACTGTTAATGATCACTTAGAATTCTCCACAACTGAGCAGTAGCTCTTACAAGATAGGCTCACTAAACTTGCCCATACATTAAATAGTTCCTCTGAGTAGTAACATTTCTTCCTTGCAGATCTACAGATTACCTTCCAGTGTTTAGGGAAGGAGGTATCTAACTGCCAGTATAAGATAAGGGTAGTATATTTGGATACAGAGAACAGAAGGACCTACAGCTAGTCTTACTAGGTATCATCCATTCTCCCTCATTATCAAAATTTCATATATTCTAGAATAAGATGTAAAGTGGAAGGATAAGCATGTAAAACTCAGTGTGGGTTGATGCACTAATTAAAAAGTATCATCCGTACTTATTTGCTTCATATATGAGTTATAAAATATCCACAGAGCAGGGACTTACAGAAATGGGACCTGAATGCACTTTATTTACATTGAATAACATGTTACATGGCTAAAAGTTTCTTTAAAGAATACTTAGTCCCTTAGTATCCTAATTAAAATGGCAGTAGTGGTCCCTAGTGAAGTATAATAATTTAAAGTGCGCACTTTACCCTCCATCAATTGCTTAATAGCTATGTACTTGATCATGTTTATCTCTTAGTATAGCTAGCATTTCAGTGAAACAGCCATATGAAATAATATTATCACCCCTCTCCTTCTATTATTAGGCTTATAAGGAGAAACCGCAGTAAAAAAAAAAATATATATATATATATATATGTATAAAAACAGTATCTACTCTGATGACATAAATAAGAAAATAGCTTTGCCCTTTTCACCAGGTGAATAAGATTATTCATATTTCAAGATTCTAACTGCCACATTAGATTAGAAAGAAATAATCCATAGGTGCACCTGCAAATAATGATTATCATTTTTCCATCCCAAGCAAAACCAACAAGTTATCTTAACTTGGCTGCAAAAATACCAATGGTAAAGCACATTAAGAAGTTTAACATGGCAAAACACATAATAAAGCAAGTGTAAAAAGAATAATTGTAAGAGAACTGTGTACAGTGCTGTTCGACAATGTATACCCTCCCAAGGAAGAGGCCAAGAGCCTGTTCTATAAAGATGGGAAGCTGTGAGAGAAATGCACAGCCACGTGGGGGCAGATTCAAGAGGAAATATTCAAAGCTCCTTAATCTCACTTTTTTCTAGTTCCCTTCACAGTTTTTAATAGTTGTTATATGTTAATATAGTTATACTCCATGCAGTGATAGTCTTAAAAAAGAGGAAGAGAAGGAGAAGAATGGGAGGGAAGAGGAAAAGGAAAAATAGTGATTAAGATGGAAAAATGAGCAGTGAAGATCCAAGGTATCTCTGCTAGGCAACCACATAGCCTTCTTTAACTGTATTATAAAACCTCAGAATTAATGCTTAGCAGTGTGCAGAATTAACAGTAAATGATATTACATACTCAGACCCAGAAGATACAGCCAGTCTAATAGTGGATAAATTTAGGTCAAATTTCATCCTCCTCCATGTTTCCAGATCACATACCAGCATCCACCACCACCCACACACACACAAATATCCCAAGAGCAACTCCTCAAAACACTCTCCCAGGCCAAGAACACCACTTCTATTGGTCTGGATAACATTCCAGAATGCATACTGGCCAGCCTGAAACAGAACCTTTCAAAATCCCTTACACTTGGTATTCAGTATCAGCCTGCCTCCAAAAAGGCTTTGTGCTGGGTGAATGGGAGACAACAACAATCATCACACTGCACAAAGGTGGGCCATCAACAGACCTAGGAAATTATAGACCCATAAATCTGACCATTCACATAGGTAAGGCTATGGAAAGTATCATTATGGAAATAATAAATAAGAACATAGGCAACCCACAATCTCTTGATCATGGCCAGTTCAGTTTTGCCAAGGACAGATCCTGCTTACTTATCTTGGTTGACTTTTTCTAGGTCACTGAAGCAACTGATGAGAGAAAATTATTGAACAGCACTTATCTAGGCCTTGCAAAAGCATTCAGCATCATCCCACATGTATATAGTTGATAAACTCACCCAGCTAAATGTAAATCCCTTTGTAAGTCACAGGATGTCAAACTGTCTCACTAATAGAACCCAAGAAATTAGGGTGGGTGGCTCTACTTCCTCCAAAAGACCAGTAACTAGCAGTGTACCCCAAGGTTCAGTCCTTGGGTCACTCCTCTTCTCGGAGGTCAAAGCTACTGTTAAGGGTTTATGTCTGACCAAGTTTGCAGAGGACTGTAAACTTGGAGCCATCATAAACTCTCCAGACGATATCAAGAGCCTCCTAGAGGGCCTTTTCCAAATGAATGGCTGCTGTCAGAACCATGGACAAAACTAAATTCCAGAAATGTATAATAGTATCCTTCGGCAAGCACGATGTCTCCTGTAGCTATCCCATTGACATCATACCCCCAAAACTTGATCCAGTACTTAGGCACCTAGGAACCTGTATAGACAACTATATGTCCTTTGATCACCATGTATCCAGTATTGTATGAAAGTTCTCCATCATTGTGCAGCTCATCAGTAAGAGTATGGCATCCTGATCTAGGGATGTGATCATTTCACTGTATTCAGCACTTATTTGATCGATCATTGAGTATAGTGCCCCCTTCAGTATGTACCTGTCCAAACATTGGACACAATTTGAATGAACAAAATGCTTTCTCACCAAGAAAATGGAGGGACTAAATCATAAAAGCTGTATTGATTGTACCAAAGCCCTGTCCCTCTTCTTATTAGCTTACAGACTACTGAGAGCCAACCTCTGTCTTGCATATAGTGCTTAAACAGACTCTGTTCTGTCAGATGTATTACACATTCGCAAGTCCATTGGTATCATAAACACTCACTTGAGGGATCTCAATCTCTTTTGCTTAAGTAGTAGAGTCTGTTAGAGGGATAGGTATGTATCATAGAGAATACCACTTCTGTGGAACCATTTTCCACTCTACATAAAGCAGTGTTTCTTGTACTCTACTGAAAGGTAATTTGGACAAATGGGTGGGTAGCATGAGTAATTACTGGCCAGCATTCTCACCTTTTGCAAGGTCTGGTTATGCTGTATACACCATTTTGAAAACATCCAGTGCTTCAGTAACTTTTTAAAATATGTCAGCCATATTAAATAGGTAGAACCTGCCTTTGACAAATCCAGACTTGCTTGGGTGGACAGTCTGTAGGTTACCTATATCTTTGTTTATTAATTCCATATTAATTCTTTCCATAGCTTTAGAGATTATACTGGTCAGGCTTATGGGTTTATAGTTAGCCGGGTCCATTGAAGCCTCACCTCTGTGCAAAAGAATTACTGTTGCTGTCCTCCATTCATCTAGTATGAAGTCTGTTTTGAGGTTGATATTCTCTGTAGGAGGTTGGATAGGTCATGTTTAAGGCTGATCAGTAGGCAGCCTGGTATGTTGTCTGGCCCCATAAACATAGTGTTCTTGGCTTTAAGTAGCGCCTTGAGAACTTGTTATTGGGAGATTTAGGGGTGAGTTTAGATGTTGGTATGTGATCTGAGAATATTGGAGGGGAAAGGAGACTGAAGTCTAAATCAATCTACTAACAGACACATTTTAGCTTTGTGTCCAAGTATGTATATTTATTTTATTTTATTTATTTTTTACTTTATTTGAATTTGTTTACCAGGGTAGAACACTGACCTCCATGGACCTTTTACAAACTCAGCCCAGGAGTGCTGTCTGGTTATGTGACTTGCTCAGAGAGACACAGTCAGTGAATGCTGAGGGAATCAAACCTTGTACCACTGGACCACAGAAAACAGCTCATTAACAGCTCCTTAATTCGCTGAGCTAACTGTCAAACATGTAATTTATTATTAGATCTGCACAGTGCTGGGCATTGTTTCTGAGATTTTTTTTATATAAGTAGAGAAGGCTATGTGGTCATCCTTCACCTGGGTGGCTAATTTTACCACATATCAGGCTTTGGTTGATTTGATCAGGGTCAGGAATTCCATGTTTAGTTTAGTAAGAGTATTTTTGGCATCTTGAGGCTTAGATGCGTGCAATTTATTTTATATTCTAGAGCCTGCTTATGTTTTGGGTTACACCATAGGTGATTGTTTTTGTATTTGACACTGAATTTATTTCTGAGGGGGACAGGTGCATCTCTGCAGCTATTTACATGTGCATAGTATTTGGTAGTGAATGATTCTGCATAAGCAGTGGGGTCATCAAGATTTAGCCAGGTCATCACTCAGATTTAGTAGAGTAGCCTTTGCATGATCTCTGAATACTGACTTATTAGAAAATGCTTCAGTCTTATGGTGAATGTGATTGACTTGTGATCTTATTTGACCAGGGAGGAAGTTTAAGTTGGTTGGGAGCAAAGCTGCCCTCATTTTAGTAAGAGCCAAGTGCTGGATTATTCACCCCTGTTTTGTTTGAACTAACTGGTCCAGAGAGTTTGTATTGATGTGAAGTTCAGACATCTCTGGGCATACATATTTGAGGATGTTGGAGTCTCACACTGTATGGAGGTGTAGTTGAAGTGTCCTAGGAGAATGGCGTTTAGCTTAACACATAGATACTCCTTACTAATAAGGTATTCGGTATTAGCACAGTGTGGATGGCCAAGGATTTAACCAGTATAGAAGAGCCTTGGTGGACAGGTGTAGGCCATCCCTGACAAGGCAGGTGAGACTTTCTACCATTTCTTTCCACACTGATATATATTGAACTCTCTTTGAATGAGAGCAGAAGCTAAGCAAGTTGTTGAAATTAATAGTCTATTGTATGTATTGTAGCTTCTTTCTTGGTGATGGTAGAGCGCTGCTCAAGGCACAGTTTGTACCAGCCTCAGATGCATATTTCAAGAGCTGCATCATGTCTCTCTTCATGGAGTCCTGGAAGGTACATCCCAAGTCACATACACCCATGTGTACTATGATTGTGTCATATGTGTACTTGTGGTCTAAGGTTCATAGGTAGGTACTAGGCTATCGGCCCAAGGGCCTACGTAAGCCTAGCCAGCAAGGTACCATAGCTTACGCCACCCAAGAAAGTTATTTTCCTGTGCCACTGTCCAGAGAAACAGAAGTGATCCCCGGGGTGTATTTCCTATTTCCCATCCACTCATCAAGATTTTTCTTGAAGAGTGCTAATGAAGAACTTTGCTTGACATGGATGGGCAGCTTGTTCCAGAGTACAGGAAGTCTCTGGGACAGGAATCTATCCCTCCAGCGTGTCCTGTTTATTGTGACAAGGTTTAGGTCCCTAGAGCGTGTAGCTCGGAGGGATTGGGATTTCTTTAGGTGTAGCATGTCCAGCAGCTCTGGGTTTGACATAGCTTTATATGTTAGGCAGAGACCACCTTTGGAGTAGGCGATATGCTACGGAGTAAAGCTGGAGATTTTTGAGGTGGTCAGTGTAGGGCATTTGTCTGAGGCCAGTAATCCTCTTTGTGAGATACTTCTGTGACCTTTCCAGTTGCTGCAGATGTCTTGTGAGGTACATTCCAAAAGGGGCATTGTACTCTATAATGGGTCTAATGAGTGACGAATAGAGGGGAACAATTACGTCTTTTTTCCTGGATGAGAACCCTTTTATGATGAGGTGTGCCACGTAGAAGGACTTCCTGACTACTGTGGCGATGTGACTTGCATGATATGGCAAATCCTGGCCTCTGATAAGCAAAGGACCATGACTCTGTCTTTGCATGGTATGGTGAGTGATGCCATGGTGTGTCTCACTGTGGAGTCATTTGTGACTAGGATATTGGATTGTTTGGAAGTTTGCCTTATGGGCTTTTGAAATGAGACACTGTGACTCATTGATGGATGTTTCTTGTTGGGGACTTCTGTAATGTGTTTGTGAGGTTGCTGAGAGTACCTGTTTATTAAGTTACACGTAGGAGGCCTTTGTAGTTTAGGTGTATTACTTTTAAGAGCCTCAGCATATGTAGGTCTAGGAGTTAGGTTGGAGTTGTGTGCTTTTAGTGTTGTGTTTTGTGTGTGTGTGGTACCGACAGCCTGCTTATTTGTTGTAGCTTTGTGAGCGAGTTTTCCCTCCAATCACATTGTATAATTACAACTTTCGCTCACTGTGTCTGCTGAATGTCAGTACCCTAATTGCCTACTTCAACCAGACTGGCTACAGAGATAGTTGGAAAGTGTAAATCCATTCTTCCTCTTCTTACTAATGTGGTTTGAAGAGGGGACTTAATGTACTGGAGATGCTACTTGTCTAAAACAAACTATCTAATTCCATACATAAATAGCACTGTTCAGTCTCGCACAAACTAGAATCACTTTGCACAACTACTGACAATTTAAAGTACAGTATGAATTGAGGAAGTAGGTTGTATAGAGAAAATTAAAGCTGTTAAATGCCTGTGTCTCTGAAGTGCAATCATCTGCTCTGCTGCGCGATGGGCAGTGTCACACTAAATAATCTTATTCATAACACAGAAAATAAGCAACAAAATGAACGATGGAGTATGCCAACCAATAACGATGCTCGAGTTTTACCACTGTAGCAATTAGTGTCCACATTTAGACAGTAAAATGATTTTCTACCACCAGAAGGAACCAGTAAATTATAGCAAAAACTTACCAGTTTAGCAGTAAAAACAGTGCAGGCACCATCAGATACTCAGTATTAAGCAATGATATCAAAGGTCACCTAGCCTGGTGTTCCTGGCTTCAATAAGAGTAGTCCAATGAAGTTTAATCAGGTCACACAGTAGAGTGCTTAGCTACATCCATGATGTAAAATGGAGTCAAAATGCCTTGGCTGGTTTTAACTTGTGTACAGGAGCTTCACCTTTTAAGACCCTTTACAGTAAGGCAACAATATCTGATTGTTAGAGTAATATAAGTAAGGGAACACAAAAGATATAAACAGCTAAAGCTCTAGCCAGTAGTTTCTGCCTTCCCAGAACCACAGCAGTCACCCCCACTCTCACCAGGTTTAGTGACCACAAGCTCTAGATATCTCACAAACTGGCCAGAACTGGCTGGCTCTTCTAGGTTTGAAAAGTGACCAAAAAAGCACAGCAGTTAGGTACAGCAACACTGATTAATCCACTTAGCAGCACAGAAACCATTTGAAAAACAATGCAGCTGTAAAACCAATGCAATTAATAGCCGAAGCTTCTAGTTCGGAGAGCAAACAGTAAACATGCTTTAAAATGACAGAACCGACTCAAAACTGATTTAAATAGCTAGGCCCAGAACAGAACCCTCCTGGAAAAGCAGTGCAAACAGTAAAGCACCTTCAATTAATATCTGTAACCTCAAACTCAGAGAAATATAAGTGTGCTAGAATAAATGTACTTCCCTGCTTCGAGGATACAAAATGGAGTCAAAATACCTTATTTACTTTTACCTTGTGCGCAGGAGGCTTCAAATGCCAAGAGCCTTAGAGTTATGTGCTTGTGTTTGACATAAAGGGAAAGGAAAGAGAGAAATCCACTTGCACTACAATACTGTTACAAGTTTTTGCTCATTAACATGGTTAATCCTTTACTGTGTTGTAGCTGTAACCCTAATTTATATTTTTGTAGTCTTTTTATGTTCATAGGTTTATAGGAGGTTACAGGGGTAGCAGCCCCAGAGCCCGTACAGGCCTAGCTATATTAATCTTGAGTTGCCTAGATTATCTTTGGCTAGATGTAAGTAATTCACAGAGCACGTCTATGATAAACACTGACCACCCCTATCCATGAGGGACATGGGTTCTACCTCCGGGGTGAATTTACGGTCTCCATTCATGTGTCCAGGCTGCACTTGAATATGGTCAGTGAGGAGTTCTGCTTCACGTGAAGTGGGAGCTTATTCCAAAGTAGCAGCAATCTCTGGGAAATATATCTGTCTCTCCAGCATGTTCTGTTTATGTCACAGGCTAGGTTAAGATCCCTAGAGCAAGTGACTCTTGTGGCATTTGACTTGCGGATGTGCAACATGTCCTGCTGTTTTATGTAAAACATCAAAAAGTCTATCAATAATTGGCTTAGCTTACCGTATTCAACTTCTGAAGTTGGCAGTGGAAAACATAGGAGTCATTTGTAAACCCTGTTCGTTCTGCCATATTGGTTTTCTCACATTCCAACAAGTTTATCTTTTCCTTTTTCCAAAGTACCACATAGTCTCAAATTTCACCCTGGCAAGATCACCACTCTCTCCAAAACAGACAATACGACAGACACTATCCCCACCCAGTTTAATTCCTGCCTTATACAATCACTGTTATCTCTCATAGACACTAATACATCTGCCCCCCCTCTCTATTCCCCAGTCCAATCAAAACCACCCACAGCTCTTCAGTTTTACTCCAGTACCTACCTCACTCATAATGAAGTTGCCCTTAAACTAAAAACTACTTCTGTAGCTGTAGACCATCTACCATCAGACTATGTAAAAATGACTGTAGACGTCATATCCTTCCATGTGTCCATACTAATTAATAGGTCCATAGCTGAAAGATATGTCCCATCACTGTGGAAAAAATTCTACATAATACCACTGCACAAATGTAGCATGTCTATAGAGTTTAATAACTACAGACCAATAGCGATCCCCCCCTTCAAAATAGTAGAGAAATGCATCCCTATGCAGCTGATGCAATACCTAACCTCAAATAACCTGCTCTCAGAAACACAGCATGGCTTTAGGCCCCCTGAACAGCACCACTGCTGCTCTACTACACTTTACCAGTATAATAAGCCAACTTAGAAATGATGGTCTGCTTGTGTCCACCATGTTCTCAGATTTGTCAAAGGCATTTGATACTGTCTCACACCAGCAACTGCTCGTTCGACTCTCCTCAACAGGACTTTCACTACTGCTTGCTGTAGTTTCTTAGTTGCATGTCTGGAAGGCAACCAGCTGTTAAATGGAAACAAACCTACTCATCTTTTCAACCAGTTACCACAGGTGTCCCTCAGGGCTCTATCATGGGTCCTCTCCTATTTAATGTATTTATTAATGACCTCCACTCACCTTGCTAGTTTAGTTCACTATGCAGATGACTCAACATTAATATGTGCGGCCTGAACAATATATAAGCTCCAAGAAATTACCCAGAAATCTTTATCCTGTGTAGAAAAATGGCTCAAAGAATCAGACCTCCTTCTCAACCCCAAGAATGTACTGCACACCATTAAATCTACACACCAGAAACTACGGTCCCTTTAAAGGATCAATAGATTCCTTGCAGATACTGCAAGAAAAACTCTACCAACCACCTTCTTATTGCCAACTCTATTATATGTCGATGTTCTTCGTGTTTCACTGTTGCAATCATCACACTAGAGTTATCTGCCTGCAGGTAGCCCTCAGTCGGCCCGAATACCAGAATCTTGGGATTTCTGCGTCGGATGCTGTCGCCTCATCCATGACGTCAGGGGTATAAAACATGCAGCCGACGCCATTACATCAGCTTTTCTTCTTACCGCGCGGGAGCTTGAAGCAGAAGCAGTTCGCAAGTGCCGGTCAACAACTACCTGAAATTTTCATTTTTCGAGTTTCAAACCTGAAGTCTTCTAAAGCTAAGTACCCCATTGGGGATCCTTTTTTCTTGCCCTAACCAATGTCAGAAAAAGTTAACAATTGTCTTGCCTGTGGAAAGCAAATACCTCACAGAGATTTTCATTCTTACTGCATCACCTGTTTAGGCCCAGACCACGACGTCTCTCTCTGTCAGTTTTGTGCCTTGTTCAACACCCGAACTATTCGTCGTCCGGCTATTTTTGTCTCTAAATTCTTTTGCTCTTTTTGTCCATATTCCGAAATGGCTTTGGTAAGCCATCCGACTACCGATCTTCCGAAAAAATGCAAAGATAAAGAGAGAGAGACAGGCCGCATAGGTCCAAAACTGCCAATGATACTTCCGTTAAGCTAGTTGCCAGTCTGCCAGTACTCAGTGAGGCACTTTCTCAGCCCCTTTTACCCACTTCTACAGATTCGCAGGCCTCTACTGAGACCCATTCGGAGTCCGGTATGCCGTGAGATGCTTCTTTGACTATGGAACCTGCGGATGTCTCTGCCTTGGATGGGTCCAAAGCCGCTGTGCAGGCACCGGCTTCTGAGGGTGTATTCAGATGTTCCGATGTTCTTACTAAACCGACTACTTCGTTAATGACTAAATCTACCAAATTTCTCAGGTCCAGAGTTCACACTATGCCTAGAAAACCGATGACCAAAGGACATTCTCAAGCTCCCATGCCACAGAAACAAATGCTTAGAATGGCTGAAAACCTTATTACTTTAATTAGGAGAAGACAGCCTTCCCACTGTAAAAGACAAAGAATTGATTTTCCTTCAGATTTTTCAGACCATGAGTCTGATGACTGTGACCCCTGTGATTACCAGGGCATACCCTTATCTAACTATGAGGACTCGGATGCAGAGGATTCAATTCCCTCAGCCCCCCCCCCCAACCTTGCATACCCTAAGAGAGCATTTCCGCTGGGAATGCCAGGACTACCCACAGTCCAAAAAGAGACTCAGGGAATTTTTAGACTTGCCTCAGCATAGGCCTCTAGCCATTCCCCCTGTCCTGGATATTGTAGATGATGTCTTCATGGAATCCAGCCTTACCCCTGGTACTTTACTACCTGCTCCTAGAAAGCCTGACAGATATTAGAGTACCTGACTCTCACAAATTTCTCCTTAAAAATCCCACTGTGGATCCAGAGACCATTTCCCAGGGACCTAAAGGTATTGAGGCTTCTACAGCCAAAAGCCCTACCCCTTCGGACAGGGATTCTAGGGCTCTAAACAAATGGGGTAAGAAGGTATATACCTCAGCAACTCTTGCCATCAGGGCTTTAAATTGCCATTTTCACACGTTGAAGTACCAGCAGCATATTATTGATCTAATTAAACAAAAAATGTTGTTGATTCCTGATTGTGCAGAAAATAAGGACTTACAAGACTTAATGCATTCTGCAAACCAAGTTGGTACACATAGTTTGCAGTGTGGTTTTGATGCCTTAGAAGCATCTTGCAGGGCTGCTGTCACTGGGTCTGTCCTGAGAAGGCATGCTTGGCTGAAGGAACAAATCTTGCCAGACCATGTCAAGGCAAAATTACTTGATGCTCCATTGAACCAAGAATGTTTGTTTGGCTCTAAAGCAGAAGTCGTCCTTAAAAAGATGGAGGAAAAAGCTAAATCCATGCAAACTGTTAAATATTTCTTACAGGTACAGCCACCTAGATTTAGTAGGGATTGACCTTCAAAAAACTGGCCCTTTCCAGTCCCTTCCAGACCTTCAAAGCCCAAACCTAGGGGCAACAGACCACAAAGACTACAGTCCAGGGTATGCACAGATCTAAGCAATGGAGTGCACCCTTATCAAAAACTGGAAGTGGTAAGCCACCCCCTATGGAAAAAGTTCACAGTGACTTGTCCTTAATCCTTCCCAGCCATGCCAAAGTACTTGCACCCCTAGGAGGAAAACTTGCCCTGTATGCAAAAAAACTGGGAGTATATTACCCAGGACTGATGGGTCTTAAACATTGTATCCCAGGGATACAGATTCTATTTCCACTCTCTGCCAACCCCAAGTGGATTGCCAGGCCTTCCTCCAAACCAGTGGACAGAGGCCCAAAAGCAAGTACGTTCTCTTCTCAGTATCAGGGCTATTCAACCTGTGCCAGTAGAGCAAAGGGGACAGGGTTTCAACTCCAGGCTGTTCCTGGTGCCCAGGAAAGAGAACTTTTGGTGCCCTATTCTGGATCTGCCAACCCTAAACACCTTCCTGATGGTACCAAAATTCAAAATGCTTACACTCCAGCAGCTCCTTCCTATGCTAGCCAAGGACTCCTAGCCTGTCACCCTAGACGTAAAAGAAGCTTATCTGCACATCCCCATAAGGGAATCTTGCAGGAAATATCTATGTTTCAGGGCAGGCTTTATACACTTTCAGTTCTCTGCACTTCCCTTTGGCTTATCTGCTGTGCCCAGGTTATTCACAAAGTGCCTGGCTCCAGCCATTGCTTACCGCAGGCAGAGAAATATTCAAATTTACCCATACTTGGACGATTGCCTGATTCAGGCGGACAGTCAGGAATTGCTACTTCAGCACCTGACTTTTGTGAAGAGACTCCTAACTTCTCTGGGGTAGACTATCAATGAAAATAAATCACATCTGGTACCCAGACAAAAGATTGTATTCTTGGGAGCAAGCTTGAGGACAGCTTCCCAGATGGCATTCCTCACTCCAGAAAAGCAGGTTTATTTGACAACTTATTCCAAACTACTGGCTATCCAAACCCACCTATCTGCAAGAAAAATACTGCAAGCCCTAGGGTTCATGGCTTCATGTATTCTACTGATTCCATATGCAAGACTGCATATGAGGAAACTTCAATGGTACTTAAAAAGTCTCTGGTGTCAACATTCCCAGGACCTGGTAACAGTGATTCCTATCATTCCTTGCCTAAGGACAGAATTCCTTTGGTGGGCAGAGGCTTGCAACCACAACAAGGGACTCCCTTTCTCACAACCCCCTACCATCCAAACTCTGACTACAGATGCATCAGACTATGCATGGGGGGCTCACATGGCAGGCAAATGCATTCAAGGCAAATGGAGCCCAGGACAAATTCATCTGTATATCAATCAAAAGAAATGTTAGCTGTACAGAATGCACTGACGGCCTTTAAATACCCTATCCTGCCAGGACAACTCCTGGTAAAGACAGACAACACCACAGTTATGTGGTACATGAACAGGCAGGGGGGACCTCACTCCTACCCACTCTGCAGGTTAGCTATGGCTCTGTGGAACACAGCCTTAAGCAAACAAGTGCACCTGCAAGCTCAATTCCTGCCAGGCAAACAAAATTCACTGGCAGACGACTTAAGCAGAAATCTAATGGATCCACACGTGTGGAAACTGAAACCAAACTCATTCAAACTTCTAATACACAGGTGGGGGACACCAGAGGTGGACCTCTTTGCGTCCCCCCAAATCCATTAACTAAACAAATGTTGCACCAGAATTCCCCACACCCAAGCTTGGAAAGTGGATGCCGTATCCTTCACATGGGAAAACCTCTCAATCTATGCCTTTTCCCCTCTGTCCCTCCTTCCAAAAGTACTTCTCAAGTTCAAACAGAACAGGCCAAGAACAATCCTTATTGCACCAGACTGGCCATGCCAGCACTGGTATCCACTCATATACAGTCTGACAGCAGTGCCACCTGGCACCTACATCAGACCCCCTTTCTGCTGTCCCAGCAGGAGGGTCAGATTTTGCATCCTCAGCTGCAAACCCTGAACCTGGCAGCCTGGCTTATTCCCTGAATACATCACCAGCAACCCTCAGCAAACAGGTGCTGGATGTTATCCTTGAGGCCGGGAGGCCCAGTACTAGGAAATCCTATTCAGAAAAGTGGAATAGATACTGTTCTTGGAGCCAGTCTCAAGGGAAGGACACAGCCGTGCCCTCCTTGCCTCAAATCCTAGATTACCTAGCAGAGCTGCTCCACAAAGGCCTATCCTTCTCATCAGTTAAGATTCATGCCTCTCCCATTTCAGATCATTACAATACTGAGCGACCCCTCTTCTCTCACCCACTGATCAAACAGTTCCTGAGAGGAGCTAACAATTTAAGACCCCCAAGGAGAGCTCCCGCTCCTGCCTGGGACCTTAACTTTGTACTAGAGAAGCAACGCTTCCCCCTTTTGAGCCTGCTGCTACAGCAGAGTTAAAATTCCTCTCTTGGAAAACAACCTTACTGCTAGCCATCACTTCAGCAAGAAGACTGTCCGAGTTACAGGCCCTTATGGCTGTGGAACCCTTCATTATCTTCCATACGGACAAGGTTTCCCTCAGGCTAACCCATCTTTTATGCCGAAGGTGTTTTCCAGTGTGGCTTTAAACCAATCCATCCATTTGCCAACCTTTTTTCCATAATCCTCAGAATAAAAGGGAAAGGATCCTGCACTCCTTGGACGTGCAAAGATAGCTCAGGTTCTACCTTGACAGGACTAAACCATTCAGAAAATCTGACCAGCTGCTAGTCAGCTTTGCTACAGGGGCAGAGGGCAAGGCCATTTCGAAACAAACCATTTCTAAATGGATAGTACACTGCATCCATTGCTGCTACAAACACCATGGAAAACCTACCCCACAGGGGATCAGGCCTCATTCCACTAGGGCTACCTCAACCTCTACAGCTTTTCTCAGGGGAGTCCCTACCAAGGACATCCTGGAGTTCTGTACATACCTTCACCAAGCATTACCACTTACCTATCTTTTCTAAATCCAGAGCTGGATTTGCCACAGCAGTCTTACAAGGTCTGCACCAGCCCTACTATTACTTGACTGCCTCCACCCTTCCTCAGCTTTGGGTATCAACCCAAGTGTGATGACTGCAACAGTGAAACATGAAGAACATAATACAGTTGTGTACACTTAACCATAAATGTAGATGTTCGAGTGTATTCACTGTTGCAGTCCTGGTTACCCTCCCTCTAGCCCCCTGTCTTTCTATACTTTCTACCTATCCTCTTTTTTGGCCATATCTTATGGAAATGGTATTTACTTTTTACTGGAGGTGTTCCACACCATGTGATTGCTTCAATTTTGGTGGCTCCTGACATCTGGGGCAAGAAAAACTGATGCAATGGCATTGGCTGCATGTTTTATACCCCTGACAACCTGACGTCATGGATGAGGTGACAGCATCCGATGCAGAAATTCCAAGACTCTGGTATTCGGGCCGACTGAGTGCTACCTGCAGGCAGATAACCCTAATGTGATGACTGCAACGGTGAATACACTCGAGCATCTACATTTATGGTAAGTGTACACAACTGTACTTTCCTATCCTGACAAACTTGAACAATACTCAAAGAAAGAAACTTGCCTCCTACTACAGTAGAATAGCTAAATTTGCCATGAATTTCCCTTATAGGATCCACCATTGTCATAGCATAAATCAATTAAAGTGGCTTGAATTACACAACTACATAACATATTCACAACCAACAGCAGCACACAAACTCATTCATCATCCCGAAAAATACCCTGCACTACAAAACTTATTACTGCCGTACTATCCAGCAAGGGATCTCTGCTCTATTAACAAATTCTTATTACTTATAATTTTATTTTATATTTATTTACCGGGAAAGTCCAACTGGACACGTCTTATTTCAGTAGAGACCCAGGGAGAAAAGCTCCAACAAAAACGTGATAAATGCATAACAAATACAAATATAAAGTTACAACAAAACATAGTAACTGCATACATACATATACAAGTGTTTGTAACATACAGGTTACCAAAATTTTATAACAGTTAATGTGCAACTATGTATACATGAATTTATACATTAATATTTAGGTTTGCAGGTAGTACCTATAAGTGGGTAAATAGTCAGAGTATAGAGATTGTAGATGTAGGTATATAATGTCAGCTTAGAAGGAAAGATTGACTTACTAGACAGACACAGTTTACTCAGTGCATGGGCATGGGTTTGCTACTTAGGTGGGTTTTTAGAGGTTTTTTTTTTTAATTTAGTTAAGGTTGTGTTAGATGTTATGTTAGTAAGTGGCTCATTTCATATTCTGGCTATATAGTTTGAGTAGAAAGACTTGTCATCAAGATTGTTTGCTGTTGATATTTTTAGGAGGAGTTTATTGCTAGAGCGAAGAGCTCTGACACTGGAGTAATGCTGTAGTAGGCTTTGCAGTGATGGTATTTTTTCAGGATGATAAAATATTTTCTGAGCCATTGTTAGTTGGTTAATTTTATTATAATTTTATGTATCATTTATTTGACATTTGTTGACTGGGAATGTCTGACTGAGCTTTCGCCCTTTTTCAGCAGAAGCCCAGGGAGAAAAGCTCCACAAGTATTACATACACCATAAAAATGTTTACAAACAGTACAATATACATGAGGTAATATAAACCTGCATTGTAATATTTGATTTCTCACTTGTGGCATGAGAGTTTAAAAGGTGTTATTTTCAAAAAAGGCAATAAAACAATATGTTAAAGTCATTCATATATCTCCAATACATACGGAATTCCCCATTTAGAAGGGAAGTAATGACAGTTAACTCAGAGTTTAAGATAAGAGTACAGAAAGTACTATATATCAAATTTTAGTTCTTACAGGCAACAGCATGTAGATCAATAATCAGAAGCAGAGAGGAGGTTGATAGAGAGAGCAGGTGATAGAAGCAGGTTAAGTATCAAGGGAAAAAAGGGGGGTGACTATGGGTAAAAGAGGGAAATTAGAGATTTTTTTATTTAATTTATAAATAAGAGAGGCGAGTAGTAGTAGTTAGAATCAAGTGAAGTCTGAGAAAGGGGAATAAGCTAAGTGGGAAAAGAAGGGAGAGAGGTAAATATGAGTAGTGGAGAAATTTAGTAAAAAAAGGTATTAGGAGTTAGAGTTCTGTGGGTAGAATTAAGTATGAATTGAGAAGGGGCTGTATGCAGTGGGCGTCAGGTGATAAGTTCACAGTGGTTGTGCACAGGAGCAAGTCCAGGTATTAGTAAAGTTGACTTTTAGAGTGATTTTGAATGGGTGGGGCTGTGTGATAGATCTGATTGTTAAATATAGCTTATCCAAGTGGATAGAGAGAAGATAGTTGTAGAGAGTTTCACCAATTGATTTTTAAGGTTTGTAAATGTCAAGGAGGTTTTGGATGGTGCTTCTATGTTTTCTGGTTGTGAGGTAGTAATTTAAGATGTTAGAAATGTTAGGCAGAAGGAGGGTTTGTAGAGGACAGAGTGGATAATATTAACTTGAAAGAAAAGAAGTTGATTGGGGAACTCAAGCCAGTTCAGTGTTTTTAAGGCTAGGCAGTGATGGAATTTAGGTTGAGTGTTGGTGGCAAATCTAGCTATTTTGTGATGTTTTTTCCATCTTACTCAGTAGTGTTGCCTGTAGGTTGGTGAGGATTTGTGAGTTGGGGGAGTACTAACCAGTTGAGTTGTTTTAGTGCTGAGACCTCAAGGATGAGTTTGTTGCATACTTGACAATTTTGTTATAACAGAATTCAGTACTTGCGTATTAACGCAACCAGATTTTTAACCCCGTGTAGTTCCTGATATTCTCGCAAAACAACTGTGTACTAAACTAAAAAGGGGTGTGTGAAGTCCAATTCACTTTTTGTAGCACTTTGGTTATGACAGAGGAACTGGACTAACGGCCAAAGTCCTCTTCCTTGGTAGCATCCTTCTTTACCACGCTAACTTCATGGAAAATAAGAAGAAGAAGCAGGGCAGAATAAAATTATGGCAGATTCCAAAGACGACAAGCGGGTCATTTGCAACAGCAGCATATCACCTTCTTCTTCTTTTTCTGGATGTCTTGTACAAGGCACAGCTTGTAAGCTACAGTTCTTACACAAAAAGAAGTAAGTATGCAGAAAACCGATAAAATCTAACATCAGTGGCTTGACTGCAGAAACTAGTTGCAGTGTTTTGAACATCTGATTGGAAGCAAAGACAATCGAGGGGATTTTCAAGTAGAAAAAATGGCAGTACTGCAAAATCATTTCAACATTCTTCATTCGAGTTTTTTTTTTTTTTTGGATAACCCTCTCTATTGTAATTGATCCCCAAAGTCAGACTAGCATTGGGGGAATGAAAGGAATTTAGCAGATGCAAAAGATTTTGCAGTACTGCCGTTGTTTCTACTTAAAAATCCCCTCGATTGTCTTTGCTTCCTATCGGACATTCTGATGTATGTAAAAGGGCACAGACGCTGCAGCTAGTTTCTCCAGTCAAGCCACCGCAGTCGGTGAAGAAGCAGCAGTGGAAGAAACTGGTGACTGATTTCCCAAGCCCTCTGTTTACAACCCAGCCTTCCATTAAAACTTAAAAATGTTTGACCTTACTTGTAAAGCACAAATTAGACAGACCTTACAGGGCAAACCCAAACATCCATTCTTTAATTTTACGTCTTTATTGCAGCATGAAAATCTAGTTGCGATAATATGTAAGTACCCAGAATTCTAGTTCTGCCAGCTCAGTTTTCCTTAGGCTTATTAATATGGACGATGGATAGAGAAGAGTACAAATTAGATGGGTTTGTACAATAGTGACTTTAGTGGGGGGGTTGTGAGATGCTGCTTGTTCCTGTATAGTGTACCAAGTATTTTGTGTACTTTAATGGTTTGAGATATGTGTATGTCAAATCTCATGCTGCTGTCTATTTCCACTCCCTAAAGTTTAGTGTGAGGTGAGGGTGAGATAATGGTGTTGTTTGTAGATGCAATGTTAAATGTGTGTGTGTGGGGGGGTAGTTTTAGTAGAATGGAATAGCATGAGATTGGTATTTTTAGGATTTAAGATGAAGTGGGAGTTTGTTAGCCAGATTTCAAATTCTAGGAAGGATATTTGGGTTAATGTTTCTAGTTCATGTAGGGTAGAGCCGGCACATATTACTGTAGAATCGTCTGCATATTGGATGATAGTGGCAAGAGTGGCAAAGGTATGCAGGTTGTTTGTGAATATTGAGAAGAGCAGAGGGCCTAGTATAAAGCCTTGGAGAACCCCTCCTAGGGTCACTGGAAATAGGGGTGAGAGATTTTGCTGCCAACATACAGCATGCTGGCATCCAGTTAAGCAGCTCTGGAACCAGGCAAAAGTTGAGTGAAATAAGTTTATCTCAGAGAGGGCATATATGAGTTTGTTATAATGTACCATATCTAAGGCTTTTGATAATTATAGACTATGGAATATATTTATTTACCATTATTTCTGTGATAATTGAATGTGTTAGTAAATGACATAAGTGCAGTGGGTAGTACTATGGTGTGGGCAGAAACCATGTTGTGTATTGGTTAATAATTTGTTAGTGTGTAAGTAGTCCATGATTTGTGTATGAAAAATTCTTTCTAGTATTGTAGATAGTGGGGGTAGGATTGCAGTAGGGTAGTAGTTAGACAGCTCAGTGGAATTGCTATCTTTATGGAGAGGAATTGTGTGAGTGGTTTTCCAGATGGCAGGAACATGTTCTAATATAGATCTGTTTATTACAATGGGTACAGGATAGACAATTATTTCAGCAACTAGCCTTAAAACCTGGCTGGTAAGTTGTCATCAGGTAGAGTAGTGGGCTTTAATTTCCTAAGAGGTTTTTTATAGTGTCAGTTGAGGTTAATTGAATGGAGATGCTGGTGGTGTTTTGTTGTGGCATAGGAGTTTCTTGTGTGGGAGTAGGGGTTTGACTGTCAGAGAGCTCTAAGATGGTTTCAGTAAAGTATTTGTTGAACTGGATGGCTGTGCTGTCTTGAGTTATTTTTTTATACTGGGAGGGGGTGTGCTGGCTTTCCCAGGCAGGAGAACATAATTTATTGCTGTCCAAAACTTGTGGGTTATTATGATGTTTAGTTTGTATTTCAGAGTAATGGTTTATTTTGTCCTATTTAATTTGCTTTATTGCTTCGTTTCTTAGTTCACAGTAAGTTTGATTTACTACTTGAGATTTCGTTTTATGTCAGTGTTGCCAGGCTTTGTCTCTTGCTTTTAGCAGTATCTGGTTTCTTTGTTTAGCTATGGGACAAAGTTTGATTTAACCCTGATGGTCCTAGCTGGAGCTTGTAAATCTAGAATAAAGTTGGTAGTAAAGTAATTTACAACTTCTTCTAGGGGAAGTATTTTAAGTGGAGACTAGTTGCAGTGTCTGAGGATGTTCAGGAAGTGGTTGAGGTTCAGGGGTTTCTTATTTCTTATATACCGGTATATAGTTTGTTTAGCTGGGTTAATTCATTGTCTTAGTAGATAGGTTGGGAGATGGTGATTAAGACTGTCACAAAGGCAGCCGTAGTGAAGGAGTGGTGTGGTTTATTAGTAAAGATGCAGTTGAGAATGGAGTGATTGTTGGATGCTTTGTCTATCCTGGTAGGAGTTTGAATGAGTTTGGTAAAGCCATGAAGGTTGATGTGATTAGTTGGGTTTTGGGCATTGCAGTTTGTCCAATTAAAAAGTCCCCTAAGATAATTGTTTCCTGGGGCAATAAATTTGTAATCCAGTTCAAGATGCTGTCTAAGGTGGGGATGTTGTCCCCTGGGGGCGATATAGGTTCCAATTATCTTTATGTGCTTTTTTGTATTAGTGGTAGGTTTGGCACATAGGATTTCAGCTTTTTCGAAGTTGGGCGTGACTAGATCTAAGGCTGTTAAAGCTATATGATTTTTAAAAAGTATGGTTACGCCTCCACCATTTTTAACTATTCTGTCCTGATGTATTACGTTATAACCTGGAGGGCGAATTTCATTATTGGTGACATTGGGTTTCAGCCAAGTTTCGGTAATTATTGTGATATCAGGTGAGTATAGTGAGATATTGGCATGCAGATCTTGCATTTTATTAGTGATACTTCTAAAGTTCAGGTGTAAGAGTAATGTATCATTTTTATTTCTAAGGTGAATAGTTGTTGGTTGTACGTGGTTTGTGTTTATTTGTGTGTTTGTGTTTAGATTAGCTTTAGGGCCAGAGTTTGGGTGTATGTCCCCACTTAGTGTTAGTTTCTATGCTAAGTTGACTAAAGTCTTTCAGATGTTAATTATGTACATATCATATTTTAGAGAAGGTTTTGTGATGTTGAGGTGAGTAAGTAAGGAGTAGTGGACATAATGTAAGGTTGTAGTGTTAAGGATAGAGGAGGAAGGAAGTCATGAAGTTAATACATTTGTAGGATGAGGGAGGAGGTAGTATGGGTTGGAATAGTTAGTTCTATTTTAGTTTGGTAAGGGGTGATGTGGGCAACTATTAGTAGAGTCTTTAGAGTAGCAGTTTGATAATATGCTTGTTTATAATTTTGAAGTTGATGCTGGTTAGAAGCAGTGTCAAATAGTGTTGCAGGAGACTTGCTCTCTTCCAGTACATTGCTAAACTCTGGAGTAGTATCCCCACACAAATAAAACTTTCCAACAAACTCAGCAGTTTTAAACCACTGCTTAAACAACATATTAACCAATCCTGGTCCTGCACATACTCATCACAAGGTTAAGACTTTGTGTTCACCATATGATAGTCTCCAGATACTCTCCTTAAACAGAATACTCTCAACCTCTCACTGAAATGACAAAACAACTTAAAACTGTTGCCTGTACAATCCACTAAGTTGCAGGTGTGCATTCTCTTTAGTAATTTCTACGTTTGTAAAATCTTAGAATGTATAAATGTAACTACTGTACGTGTATAAATGTAAACAGAAATTAACAAAACACAGGCACAACTGTCAGACGTCAAAACTTTTAATTGTAAAATGCAGGTAAAACAGCAAAGCTTTCTCCAGTAGTAGTACTCTTTATCAATGCTACAAGACACTTAAAACTGCTATAAAACTATTTATATACACTGAAGTTAATTGCCAGCTATTAACAATCACCTAATTAGAAAAATTAATTAATTAGAAAAACAAAAAAAATACTTAAAACAACAAAGCACCCAGAAATATGTAAAACATCATAAAAAATCATAAGATGTCAGAAAATCTCTCTTGTATTTCAGAACAGGTTTAATATTAGATTTTACATTCAGTCCAGGTGGTTTATCTGCCCTAAAGTAATTAAGTCACCTGTATTCATCCATTTCTGTTCATCCATTTCTGTTCTAATACTTATATCACCCCCTCTAGCATTAACATATACATTTTTGTATAACTCTAAATTTAAAGGTATGGTCACTACCGTTGGTCAAAGCATGTTTAGACAACTTAGCATAGAAACTAACTACTTTCCTTTTTATTTCAGAAAGGTGTGACTGTATTCTTTCCTTTAGCTTTTGATTGGTTTTTCCAATAGGGAAATGTTCACACTTTACACAGGTAGCCAAATACACTATATTCTCAGGAGAGCATGTGGCAAAAAACATCAAATTTAAAAACTTTCTTTGTAATAGGATGTACAAAAATAGTAGCTTTTTGAGTTATGTTTTCCACATAAACTTTGATTTCTTTCAGGGTCCATTCCTCTAGGATGTTCATTATCATTTATATTGTCCTGTTTTTCCTTTGTCTGTTTTAAAGTTTGTGTATACCCAGTTGGAATATTCCTTCCTTCTAGGGGTGGTATATCAGCTGTGACATTTGTTTCACTAACTCTGTTTAAACTGTGTGTGTTTGCATCCACTCCTCAGCAGTTTCCTGTTGTTCATTTGATATTGCCATCTCTGACTGTGTGTTACATTAACATTATTTGGTGTAACTTGGTTTCAGCTTCTCTCTGTCTTGCTTTCTTTTCTTCTGTCTCACTTATTACGATGCTCACACAAGAAGTTTCTGCCTGTCCCATGCTGGTTGTCGCTCTCTGAAGAGCTGATCAACTTCATTCAACTCATTTTAATGGTCTTTGGCTGCATATTCCCACCCTTTGCTGAATGTTAGACTTCATGTCTTTTTTTCACAGTTTACTAGCCGAGGAGGGCAGATTAGGGGGGAACTCATCTGTAACCAGAATTTTTTTTCTTGAACTGAATGTTAAAATCAGGCACTTCGTTAAATCATTATTTTAAGAGTATTGTCGTTAAAATGCTAAAGAGCCAATTACTGTACATTTTATTTATTTATTTATGTATTTATTTATTTATAAATAAATAAAATAAAAAGCCAATTACTGTACATTTTTAGAAAGAGGTATGAAAATCACTTATTTTGTGTGAGAAATATGTGATCACCTGTTTTATGAATCTTGCATAAGGCCTGCTCCTGAACAGGTATTTATTTATTTTGCTATTGCTGCATTTGTAGTGGTGAATATGTGACCTTTCTTACATGTATCTGGACTCAGTTTTGTAATGCCCTTCTTGTAAATTGTGAAACAGAAAGGTCAGTAAAGGAACACAACTTTATAAATTCCACATTCAAGAAGTGATTGTTATATAGAAGACTTTGCATAAAGAACGCATGAATATATGGTTAATTCTTATTCAAATAGTCTTTTCTGCAAAATGGATCCAAAAGAAAAAGAGGACATTTGTTATTTGGGAGGTGAGGCTAGAACTGTATTTGATCTCAGTAATTGAGGCTGTACTCTGAAGATCTGTTTCTTTCTAACCTGATTTTATGGCTTTCTGAAACTATTGCTTACTAGGCTTTTCAGCTTAGAACTAGGAAATGTATACTTGTGTCTGTACCTTTAAAAATTGCTCCTACGTGGCTACTCCTGCAAGCTATTGTTTTTCCCAGTTTTTTTCTTACATGCATCAGATTACTCCTTGTATTTTTCCTTCTGTGAGCTGCCTGTTTCAGTAAACAGTCCGCTGATTGTATCACAAGTTTTTGGAAGTCTGTAGTTACTAACATGAATACTATTAATGCACAACTATGTATTTTTTCAAACTTGATATAACAAGACATCTGTGCGTACTTTTTTTCAGATACCATAGCTGCATAAGTTTTAGGTGATTTTTTTCTTTTTACAAATTGCATTAGAAGGTTTACTGTAGATCTATATACAAAAGTATTTCTGCTGTAAATATGAATCTGAAGTTGTTAATCTTCTTCCTACTCATCTCTGATGGGTTCGGTTCCGAGCCCTCAAAACCGAGTCGGCCTTATACCAAGCTTGCGTGCACCAAAAACTCTCGAGCTAAGCTGCTACCCAAAATGCCCTTTGCTCGGTTACCTCAGATCTTGTTTGCCGCGTTTCACCGAGCTCTCCAGCGAAGTGCTTTTTTCAGATATATTTACTAGTTTTTCTCTTGTTATAACCTGTTCTTGATTTCTATATTGCTTCAGCTCTACCCACAGGTATTTCTCTCTTACTATTGTTGGTATTTTCTTGGTATTTCTAACTTCTACCCTTGTGGTATCTTGTTACCATTGTTGGTGTTTCCTTTCTCTCTTCTTCATTTTCTCTCTTTTCTCACTCTTTCCCTTATTGTGTGAGAGTGGGTTCTGGGATGTCTGAAAAGAAGGGAACTACGGGGTTTAAACACTGCTCTTCTTGCAGTGGTAAACTACCGAATAGTGACCTCCATGAAGAGTGTACATACTGTTCGGGGGTTACGCATTTGTTGGCGAAACCCCCGTGTGATATTTGTGCTAGTTTCAGTTAGCGGACGCTGAATGAACGTCGTAACAAACTGATTTTAAAGGGCCTACTTGCTTCGCCTTTTTCGGAGGCTATTTCTGCGATGGAGGCCTCATTCCCTTCTTCTTTGGACAAGAAACATCCTCGATCAGACCCCTCTTCACTGGCTGATGACAGAGGTAAAAGTCACAAGCACAAGGCCCATAAGTCCTCATCTGAACACCGCTCTGCTTCCTCGGTGCCGACTACTATATCGGCCCCGAGCTCTGCTCCTACCCCGGCACTGACGACTATGGCAGCATCTACTGCCTCGGTACCGACTAGCATATCAGTTTCTCTCTTGGCACCGACATCGCCCATTTCTGCTCCAATATCGGTTCCAACAACTACCTCGGAACCGTTTTTGTCATCCACCCCTATTGTAACTTTGGCTCCAAGCCCGTTCACGGCTCCAACCATACAGTTGTTACCAGTTGCAAAATTGGAATAGTCTGTGCCGTACTGTGACACACCACTGACCTGATACTCATCTACTGTGGACCCGTTTGCCGGACAAGCCTTTAGCCGATTGCTTTCCTCTGGAAGCAGTCAGGCACGTTTTTCTCTGCACCAAACTGCTTGGCTCTCCATTACGAACAATCAGTGGGTGCAGAGAATCATTACCAGAAGCTACCATATCCCACTAATAACTCATCCAAGACCTCTGATATCCCTTCCAGATGTTCCACCCAGTCAAAGGAAAGAGGCAGCTTCTGAAATACAAAAGCTGTGTCAGAAAACAAGCCATCCAGCAGGTCCCCCCAGACCAGTGCATATCAGGGTTCTACTCAGGACTTTTTTGGTGCCAGAGAAAACACATCCTGGATCTCAGCCAACTAAACAAATTAGTAGTTCAGACCAAGTTCCCCATGGTCACGATTCAATCCATCTTCCCCTTTTGGCGGGAGGGTGTGTGGATGTGCTCTTTAGATCTCCGGGATGCATATTACCATATCAAGATGGACAAGTGCTCCAGGAGCCTCCTTTGCTTTCGGTTGAGAGCCAATCACTGCCAATTCAGAGCCTTGCCTTTCGGTCTCTCAACGACCCCCAGAGTGTTCACGAAATGTCTTACAGTGGTAACAGCTCATCTGAGACTTCAGGGATTCCAGGTGTTTCCATACCTAGACGATTGACTCCTCTCCACCCCCACCAAGTGTCTTCTGGTCAGGGCCCTCCGCTACACACTGGCTCTAGTGGAATCAGTAGGCATCACCATACATTGGGAGAAATCAAACCTTCAACCATCACAACAAATGGAATTTATTGGGGCAATATTCAACACCCAATCAAGCCTGATCTCACTTCCTCTCCGCAGGCTTCAGAGACTAAGGGCACAAGTTCAGGTGCTACTCTGTCGAAGCAAGGTATCTGCAGGGGAAATCCTTCAAGCCTTGGGATCTATGGCTGCAGCCATCCCCATAGTTCCCTTAGCCAGACTACACATGAGATTTCTACAATGGCTCCTTCAGGCCCAATGGATATCCAATCTTCACCCCCTGAGCTCAAAGATTCTCATCACCAACATTTGCAAACAAGATCTCCTCTGGTTGATGAGTACAGATGAAAATCGTTGGTGTTGCCCCTTCCATGTTCTACAGCCCAATGCCATGGTGACCACGGATGCTTCCCTGATGGGGTGGGGGGACCACTTCCAGGGAAAGTCAGTCCAAGGCACGTGGTCCATTGTAGAGGTCAATTTGCATATCAGTGTTCTGGAGTTAAGAGCAGTGCTGTTGGCATTGCAAGCTTTTCATACACTCCTTCCATCTGGAACGACTACTGTCCAGTCAGATAACATGTCCGTGACCTGATACATAAACAGAGAGGGACCAAATCTTACCCCCTATGTCGCGAAGCCATGAGAATCTGGCAGTGGGCGATAGCTTCCAACCGCTTTCTGATCACAACACATATCCCAGGGAGCTCCAATTTGATTGCGGACAGACTGGGAAGATGCATTCTTCATCTTCACGAGGGGTCTCTCAACCAGACTGTGGCGGCGGAAATTTTCAGCTGTTGGGGCCAGCCATGCTGCGACATTTTCTCCTCCCATTCAAACACAAAAGGCAGCAGCTACTTTGCCCTCTTTCCCCCTCTCGGGGAGTCACCGAGAGACGCTCTAACCCACTATTGGCCCACGGGTCTCCTTTATGCTTACCCCTCCGATTCCCCTTGTTCTACGGAATGCTATGCGGTTGAGAAGCAGAGTGATCCTCATTGCCCCGTTCTGGCCTCGTCAAGTGTGGTTTCCCTTCCTTTGACCTCATCTGTTACAACCTCCTTGGATCCTAGACACTCGTCAGGACCTCATATCTCACCCACAAGAGCTAGCTCCCCTGAATCTGTCCACTCTCAAGTTAATAGCTTGGTTTCTCCACTTCCGTTAGTTGCCAGGCAGGCAATCCTCTCTTTCACCCGTCCGTGATATTATCTTGGCTTCTCATAAACCATCCACCAGAAAACTTTACAGGGATAAATGGAAAAGATTCTCTATTTGGTCATGTAGTCAAAAGCTAGACCCGTTCTCGGCCCCCGTAGCCATTATTCTTCATTATCTGGCTGAACTGTTCAACAAAGGGGCCTCAGCTTCCACCATATGAGTCCATCTAGCAGCTGTTTCCAACTTCCATAACGGGTCTGAAGGAGTGCCACTTATTTCTTCTCCCCTTTGCAAGACCCTCCTCAAGGGTATTTTTCACAGCAGGCCTCCCATCACTGACAGCCGGTGGAGGCATGGAATATGTCCTAGGTTTTGCAGGCTCTCTCTCTGTCCCCGTTTGAGCCGGCTGCGACATGTGATCTAAAATTCCTGTCATGGAAATCCTTATTCCTGGTGGCTATAACTTCAGTCAGAAGAATTTCTGAATTACAAGCATTATGTATAAAGAGTCCTTATCTGATCTTTCATAAGGACAGAGTATCACTTCGTACTAACCCACCCTTTCTCCCCAAAGTGGTTTCTGCTTTTCGATTAACCAGTCCATTGAGCTCCCTGAGTTTTTCCCAAATTACTGTAACAAGGGAAAATACTGCCTACATTCCTTGGATGTTCATAGACAATTACGTTTCTATCTGGAAAGAACTAAATCCTTTCGCAAGTCAGACCAGCTTTTCATCTCCTTTGCGGGCCCTAGAATGGGAGGTACAGTATCAAAAGTTACTTTGTCTAAATGGCTCAGGGATTGCATTGCCTTCACATATTCACTCACGGAGGGATCGAAGCCTGGCCAAATCAAAGCTCACTCAACTAGGGCAATTGCAGCATCTGTTGCCTTCCACTCTAGGGCTTCCATGGATGACATTTGTGCAGCTGCTATTTGGGCTAAGCCCCACACCTTTATCAAGCATTACAAATTGGATCTGATCTCCAGGGGAAGAGTGGCCTTTGGCTCAATGGTTCTCAGGAATGTTCTTCCATAAGGGCCACCCAGGTTCTCCAAGTAGCTGGGGACTCGGTCCCATCAGTGATGAATAGTAAGAAGATTAACAACTTCAGATAAAGAAGTTATGTCTTACAATAATGTTCCATCTGAGTTGTTGATCTTCATCCAGTAATCACACCCTCCCACCAGCCACCTCCTAAGGTTCCTGGCCGATTTTCCAGGTCTTTGTGGTGTATTAGGGTTTCTGCTCAGAGATGGCCTTTAACTTATTCTTCCTCTATATGTTGCACGCAAACTCAATCTGAGGTAACTAAGCAAAGGGCATTGTGGGTAGCAGTTTAGCTTGAGAGTTTTTGGTGCATGCAAGCTTGGTATAAGGCTGACTCCGTTCCGAGGGCTCAGAACCGAATCCATCAGTGATGACTGGAAGAAGATCAACAACTCAGATGGAATTATATGGTAAGACATAACTTCTTTTTATAAACCTCTCTGTTAACATCACATTGTATGACACAAATACACATTCAGTTAGAAAAGATGAGACAAACCATTGCAATTTTGTTTTGTTTGTACAGATTATGCAAATGTGATTTTGTCTCAGTTCAGTTTAACATTGCATCCCTGAAATATCACTCCTCCTGAATGTTGTTCTATATGTATTGTAGACAAGTCTTCATGATGCTTTGTTAGGACTGTAGTGTTAGTAACTCCAGCCAAGGAGCTAAATGAAGGCTCTCATGAGGACCAGTCCACTATCTGTAAACATCCTCTGCATGTGATGTCTTCATGTGTAGCTGATGGAAGAGCCAGAGGATGCTCTGTCCATATATCTGTAGTTCACCTGCAGCAAATAACAGGATGTAGGACGCACATAAAACACGGTAGGTAAGTGGTACAGTGACGGGTTACTCATATGAGAGGTTCTCTGTTTTTTCGATAACAAAGGGAGTAAAAGCAAAGAATTATTTTTCAATAAAAATGTTTAAAAATATATTTCTAATGTTTACATTTATTTTATTACAACATTGTTTTTTTTCAGGTACTAGATGGATTGTGGATTAGAAAATTGTTTTTAAATGGTTTGGAATTTCTGCACATTTACTTTTCATAGAAACAATATTTCATTTTATGGAGGCGCTGTCTTGTTTAAGAATTTTGCACAGTTTTGGGGGTACAGTGCAGAGGCAGATAAATATTTATTTTTCTTTTAGGCAAATGCAGAGTTAATCCAAGAAGTAGAGGTGGATTCAGTTACTACACTGGATAACCGGTACTCAGTTGCAATCAAAACATTATGGGAAGATCCTGGAATTCAGGAGTGTTATGACAGAAGGAGGGAATACCAATTGTCAGACTCTACAAAATAGTAAGTAATCAATTATTTTTTGTGAGATTTCATCAGTATTACTTTACAGAAGTCCCTAAAGGGAAACCGTTTAACAGCTTTTAATGGTCATATTATATAGTAAAAATTCCAAAGTAGTACAGTATGTACAGCCTAGTGAGCTGCTTTAAAGTACAATTATCCAGGGAATTTAATATGTTATATGTTAAAAGCTAATTATTCTAAGTCCATCATAAAAAAATGTTTAGAAAACTGAACTTTATGCCACTGTTTAGCTTATTTCTGTTACAGAAATGTATTTGAAAACATAATTAGTGCCTTTCAGTATTTAAAAAGTGAACTTCAAAATCTGTTTCTTTTGTGGAAAATATACCCGAGAGCCTACTGTAGTTTCCTTCACAAGTTGGCTTGAATGAGGCAGCTGTCCGGGTAGGTGAAACAATGAATGCCTTGAGTTTCAAGGCGAGTAAACATGCTGATAATCATTTAGTGAAGATCCTTGGTTGGGAGGGCCTAATTCTCCCAAATGTGAGACTTGGGGAAGGAGGAGGGGGAAAGTGTAGACATAGCTGATTATGTTATGATGTACCTGGTGAAGATCTGCTTCTCTGTTTTTGTCAGTGGCATCCATCCTGCCCCTTTTTCCACTCCATAACTTTGTTTTTTTTTTTGTTTTTTTTAAACTGCTTTTTCCCTCACTGTTAAACTGAATCCTCTTAGTTTGTTTCGTACAAGAATGACAGTGTGTAAAGATAAATATTTGAACAGAGTTTCTGGGATGACTAAATGTAGGCAAAGGAATGAACAGAGGTTTAAAGGTAGTGAAATTTAAATGATGTAATGAGATTGGTGATACTGGAATGAAGCTCATGCAACTTGGTATTTCTTAAGTTTAGTTCTAAACTCTCTGTATGAGTTGAATTCTCTAAGGTAGGTTGGTAGTAATTCCCAGCATTTAGGGGATAGTGTGGAGAAAGCATGAGAGGTACAGTGCAGTGTAGTTGAGTTGCAGGTGTGGCCAGAATAAGGGTGAAGCATGAAAAATTTTGTAACCCCCAGCACTGGACCAGTAATCAAGGAGCCTCAATCCTCACCACTACCACCAGTGTGGGACATACATTGGGAGGATGACAAGTACACACACAGTCAGTCTGGGCTCAGAGAGTTCTTAAATTAATATCTCAAATATTACTGCTGGGATAGCTTGCAGAATGACATTATTTCTTGTCATCTGACTCTATCCCAGGTAAAACCACCACAGTTGAAAGCTAGCAGTATTTAGCATCCACCTGTGAAAATACATAGACCTCAGATCTTTTGGCAAATGGTGGAAGTCATAAAATAATTTACATTCCTCCACATTTAAAGACAATGCAAAAAAACTTCTCTAGTACAGACATTGCGTCTCCTGCTGCACTGAAACTGAAATAACATTTTTTTTATTGTGTGGCCATAAAGTAATTTAATTTCAGCTATTTTTAAGTTAACCTCCAGTGTCCCAGTTGCCACTGGTAAAATATACACATCTAAACAGTTACAATAGTGCAGGTACATTTCTGTTCTATTCCAGTAGGGTACAGTGTGGTTACATCTTTAAGCTCAGTACTTTACAATCCCTTTTCAGCACATGTCTGTACAAACCTAGTTTGATGCACACATAACTTACAGTTCTAATAAGGTTGTAACACAGACATCTTATATAAAGCATGTTGACATTTTCAAATGACACACAACTATTTACAAAACTCCAGACAGCTGTGCTGACAGTATTTCTCTTTGTCACACTTCTATATAAATCATATTGATGTTCACAAATGATATATAATTATTTACAAAATTGCAGATAGCTGTGATGGCAGTATCTCCTTTCATGATATCCCCCCTCCTTGAAGACTCAAGTGACCCTTGAGAAAAGTTGCTTGCGAGGGATGAGCCTATCTGAGAATACCTAACCCATTCTTTGCCTTGAGATTTCAGCTGCCTTGGCATTGCTGACCCAGTACAGTGCTGCACTGTCCTATCATATGCTTGCAATCCTAGGCTCCACCATAGTAATTTGAGATTTTGCTGGCTGGCTCCCTGTAGCCATAGATCCCCCTCAGACTGCTCCTGCCTCTTATTGAAAATACTTAGCTCCAGGTCCTCCCTATCATGGTAAGGTTTCATGGTGTTAACATGGTCCATTTTGTGCCCCTGCCTAGCAGTTCTGCCATCTAGTTAACAGCACTGACCTCCCCTTACCACTTTGAAGGGTCCCTCCCAAGCTGCCTGCAGCTTGTTGTGTCTGACAGGAATGAGAACAATAACCTGCTGTCCTACAGCATACTCTCTAGCTCAAGCATTCCTGTCATACCAGACCTTTTTCTGCTGTTGGGCCTTGTGCCGGGTTCTCTTGGGTCAAGCCCATGAGTTCCCTGAGCCTTGTCCTGAGGTTTAGGACATATGCCACAACAAATTGCTTATGGGATTCACACTCACCCTCCCACTCATCACAAATCAAACCTAGAGGTCCCCTCACCCTGTGCCCATACAGTAACTCAAAGGTAGAAAAATCTGTGGATTCCTGGGGCACCTCCCTATAAAGAAACACCAGATGGGGCAAATATTTGTCCCACTCCCACTTATACCGGTCTGCAGATGCCCATAGCATGGTCTTTAGTGTAGGGTTTACCCTCTTAACCAGACCATTAGTCTGGGGATGGTAGTGGTGGTTTTTATGTGCTTCACCCCACAGTGCTTCCACAGACTTGCCAGCAGGTCTGACATGAAATTGGCACCTCTGTCAGTATTTCTTTTGGGAAACCTACCCTGCTGAAAATGTCTAACAAAGCATTTGCCACCTTTTCTGCCTCAGAGGACAGAGCCACCACCTCAGGGTGTCTAGTAGCATAATCCTTTACAACTAGGATATACTTTACCCTGTAGAACATGAGGTACTCAGAAGCCCCACATTATCCATAGCTACTCTCTGAAATGGCTCCTCAATCACAGGCAAAAGCCACAAAGGTGTCTTGACCTTGTCTCCTGCCTTGCCTACCTTTTGACACCGCTCACAAGTCCTGCAGTACCCTCTTACTTCCCTGGAAATCCCATGCCAATAAAAGTTCTGTATAGTATGTCTCTTTGTATGCCTTATGCCCATATGACCTACAAAGGGAATGTTGTGGGCTGTACCAGACGGTAGACTCTGGGCACTACCAACTGCTGTATTTTCTCACCCTCTAGCCCTCACTCAGGGGTCCACTGTCTATACAGTAACCCTTAGTCCCAGTATATAGATTCTCCTTTTCCTTGACAATCAGGTGCCTCACTAGCTACCTCCCTCAGGCCTTGTAATGTAGAGTCTGAGAGCTGAGCCTGTCTCAACTCTCTCTTTGTTGACAGGTGCTGACTGAGGTTTCTTTTTGGGGTTAAACTCTTGGCTAGGCTTGTAAGGGCCCCAGAGCCATTAATCTAGTAACCTCCTATGATCCTTCCCAGCTCCCCTTCTACAGGAAGTCTGGTATTCTCTGACAGGAGTGCCTCACTATCAGCCTGGGTGCTACTACTACTCACCTCTGCCATTGCATTCACTCTGTCCAAGGGAAAAGCAGTACCCACAAGCAGATGTGGCTCACCTTCAGTCTCACTGCTGCAGGGTAGCTCCCTCCCTGATGTAACCACCACATCAGTCCTGGCTTGAAGTCTGCAGTCTGTCTGGGCTCCAGCAGTCTACCAGACCCACATGCTTGTCTCCAAGGCTGTCTGCATGTCACTGCATGCACACAAGGTATTGCATTATCAAAGTCATTCCCTATCAGTACATCTGCAGGGATATTCTCAAATACACTACTTGCTTGCTTCCTTTTCCAACTTCCCAGTCAAGGTGAACCCTAGCCAAAGGTATTTGGAATGGGGTCTCTCCTAAAGTTCTGACTGGAGTAGACTGCAAAAGCAAGTCGCGCTCTTCTTTAACCATTACAGTCTCCAAAATGGTTAAGTCAGCGGCTTTGTCTCTCTCTTAGCAGTGGCCTGTTTTCCATCTACTAAGATAGGATGTGACCTCTTGTGGTGGTTTGGTATGCTTCTTGTCTCCAGACAACTTAGTGCTGGTGTTCTGTAATTCCCACCTTGCCTCTGTAGACATCTATATCCTATATGGCCCCACTGATTGCATTTAAAACATTTAACCCTTAGTCCTGGCCATGTACCTGAACTAGTGGCTTCCCTTGCTACTGGTGGACTTGGTTGGGGTGGTTTAGGCTGCCCACCATGGGTTCCCCTAGACCCATGTGCAGCACTGGCTAAGTGATGCCCTGCTTGCTAGGTATGGATCTTCCTTTCTCCCCAACTCACCTGCAATCCTGCAGTCCCTATCTGCCAACCAGATTCTTATGTCCTCTGGCAAAGTGCTAAGGGTTTGTTCCCTCACCAAAAGGTCTGCCAGCCCTTCGAAAGTGGTGACCTGACACCCACTCACCCAACTATGAAAATAAGTGATTAACTTAGCAATATATTCACAAACATTTTCATCTGCCTTGCCTGTATGCTCACAAAACTTTTTTCCTATAAGCTTCAAGTGTTAACGTAAAACACTCTAATAAACAATTTTAACAGTATTATAATTTAAGCAATCAGTATCAGACAATTTAGAAATAGCAGTTGCAGCTTTACAATGGAGTAAAGGGAGTCTAGAACCATATCCAGAGCCCTTGGTCAGCATTGTACTGTTTACAAGCCCTTTCAAACAATGAATAAGACTATAAAAAATTATCACACTCTGTAAATTGTGGAAGAAATTTACTGACCTTTATTACTTCTGGGGTTCGGTTGCTCCCTTCCCATTACCTCCATGACCCTGGCGAAGAGTCATCATCTACTTTTCATGTTGTCTTTCCTCTCATTTTCTTCAGGTTCCAAATGTCTCAGTCACTCTGCTGATTCTAATTCCATTTGTTTCTCCTGCCGCAGTCACTCTGCTGATTCTAGTTCTAACGGTTTGGCCTCCAGTTCAAGTCTCTTTAAGTCCAGATGGATTTTTAAGTCCTCTGTCAAAAGGTTGAACTGTCCATTTTCTGAGAGTTGTACATCCACAAGGCCAGTCTGGTTGTCCTTCTGGTTGCTGGTCTGTGATGCAGCTGTGACTAAGGCTGCAGTCATCTCCGCTTTATTCAGGTTAGCATAAACCGATCCTTTGTCTTGGCACATCTCAAGACTCCTTGTCAGCTTGCCGTACTCCTCTGCTGATATTGTTGCCTGCTCTCCCTGACTAACTAAGCTAACAAAAATAAATAAATAAAACTACTGTGATATGAAACTCTGAATGTTCACTGTGTGGCTGATTAGAGAGTACAAACACCTTTTTTATTGACCACTGTTTACAGGCTAGAGAAATTCAATATCCACACCACTGAATCGTAATATGTGGATATCCTACCATTGCCACCAGTAAAATGTGACACCTCAGCATTGGGCCAGTAATCAAGGAGCCTCAATCCTCACCCCTACCACCAGTGGGGGGACGTACATTGGGAGAATGACAAGTACACCCACAGTATTTCTAGATGCAACTGTCTGCATCGAGTGCAATTTCTCTTAAGAGCACACAGAGACCGCAGTCAGTCCAGGGCTGGTTTCTTCCTCTTTCTCCAGATACCCAGTAAGACTCCCCACTGGCACAGGTATAGAGTTGAGATCTCAGCAGAGTGGCCAAGCCAAGACCTCCAGCATCCTGTCTGTCCAGCCAGTGCTTTTTGTCCGTGCCAAAGTATCTGACGCACACACTCTTTGAGGTTTAAGTTTTACACACACACACACACACACACACACACACACACACCTGGGAAAGGCTGGCACAGGGTTACTAGCTATGTCCCTGTCTGTCCAGACTATAAGGTAGTTTCCCCTGCCACCACTCACTCTTATCAGCTACTTTAAGGCCCTTAACATATGGTGTCTGATTTTACTGTGTAATGTTACTATCAATACAAATGGTAGTTTGACCAAGAACAAGGCTATTAGGAGTGGGCTACACAGCGTCACCAAATAAATGTGCAAGTACTCTCAGAAGTTATAGAGGTCTCACAAAGATCAGCTACAATGAAACATTTAAATATATTTAATACTAATAATAAAAGAACAAGGCAAAACTAAATATATATATGTACAGCGATATCAGAGTTCATAATCACAGGAAATATTTAAAGCAACATTGCAGGATAGTCTCAAATAAGTAAAGAAAAATATATAAGCTAAGCTTTGCTATAATCCTGACTATATCTAAAAGAATTATACTGTACCCTCGTATACTTATTTCAGAGCAGGCAAGGCAGATGTGGCGAGTGGATCTTGATGTTGCAGGTCAAAGTCAGAATACAGAATATTAGCTCTCTCAGAGAGCTCTTCAATTAATATCTCAAATATTATTGCTGGGATAGCTTGCAGAATGACATCATTTCTTGTCATCTGACTCTATCCCAGGTAAAACCACCACTGCTAAAAACTAGCAGAACTTAGAATCCACCTGTGAAAATACGTAGACCTCAGATCTTTTGGCAATTGGTGGATATCGTAAAATAATTTACATTCCTCCACATTTAAACACAATACAGAAAACTTCTGCAGTACAGACATTATGTCTGCTGCAGTGAAACTGAAAAATAATATATTTTTTATTGCATGGCCATAAAGTAATTTAATTTCAGCTATTTTTTTTCTGAAGTTAGCCTCCTGTGTCCCAGTTGCCGCTGTTAAAATATGCACATCTAAACAGTTACAATAGTGCAGGTACATTTCTGTTCTATTCCAGTAGGGTACACTGTGGTTACATCTTTAAGCTCAGTACTAAACCCTTTTCAACACACATGTCTGTACAAACCTAGTTTGGTATACACATAACATACAGTTCTTATAAGGTTGTAACACAAGCATCTTACATGAAGCATGGTGACATTCACAAATGACAAACAGCCATTTACAAAATTCCAGACAGCCGTGCTGGCAGTATCTCTCTTTGTCAGACGTGTATATAAATCATATCGATATTCACAAATGACATATAATTATTTACAAAATTCCAGATAGTTGGGCTGGCAGTATCTCTTTTCGTGACAAATGTCTTTGGTAACTTGATGAGATTTAAAGCAAGAGTTTGAGAATGAGATGGGAGTAGGGATTTTGAGAGCAGAAAGGCAAGCAGGAGTTCAGATCTTTGCTAATAGGAAGCCATCTAGCTTTAGAGAGAGTTGTACACTGGCAACCTTGATGAGTGTGTAATGAAATGGCACATTTTATTTGAGATTATTTTTAGGGTGGCTCATAGTTTTCTTTGATGTTGCAACAGTGATGGCCAGTCCATACTCTAGCTGTGCAAACAGGATTCTTCCTATGTCTGTGGCTGCCCTTGCTGGCTCTGTCTGATAAGTGAACAGTATGGAACAAGCAAGATTCCCAGACATTTGAAGGGGGTGGCAGGTTGTGTGAGGGAATTGTTTATATCTGTGATGTGAAGTCTGTTGGGAGCTTCGGCAATCCTTTGATGTTTGTCGAATAGCATTTATTTTGTTTTAGATGGGTTTCATAAGAGCTTGTATTGTAGAAGCCATTGTTTGACTACGATCCAAGTCATAGCCTGTTATAGGTCCCCAAACATGTCCCTAGACTTTCACATCACATTCCTAAGCAGCCTGTAATCTGTTAAGGTCTAACCCAACACTCTCATACTAGCAGACTTCAACTAACCCTCCATCAATTGGGAAAACTACTCAAGCACCAATGCACTGGCCCAACGCTTCCTGGAATTCATCAATTCCAATACCCTGGACCAGCTCATTCTTACCTCCACTAGAGGAATCAACATCCTTGACCTGGTTATTACTAACATGGGCAACTGTTGCTCTACACCAATAGTCAGTTCCTTCCTGGTTAGATCCGACCACAAACTAATCACCATGGAAATCCACATCTCACCCACACCCCCCGCAAAGGTAGCCACCATGAAAACCTTCTCCAAAGCTGACTTTGGACTCCTAAAAACAGAGGTGGTTAATATCACAGCACCCATGTCAATGAAAAATAGATGCTTGACTACTGCAGCACAGGTTAAAGCTGCATTGTGTAAGGCCAAAAATACAGCTTCCATGGGACCCGACAATATCCCTGGCTGTGTTCTACATTAATTACAAAGTGAACTGGCACCACATCTGTGTTCTCTGTTCATTCACAGCCTCACCTCAGGCTTTGTCCCTACTGAATGGTGCACTGCTACAGTCATCCCTCTCCTTAAAGGGGGAGCGACTACAGACCCTGGAAATTATCGCCCCATTAGCCTGACAAGTCTGATATATAAGGCTATGGAGAGCATCATCATGGACCTAATTAACAAGGATATAGGGAATCTCCTAACTCTAGATCCCACGCAATTTGGTTTTGTGAAAGGTAGATCATGGCTGCTCAAGCTGATTGACTTCTTTGAGTCAGTCACCAGAGTGGTGGATGAAGGTAAGGCAGTTCATACAGCCTACCTCGATCTGGGTCAAAGCCTTTGATACCATTCCTCACTCAGGAATTATTGATAAACTCACCAAACTAGGCCTCAACCCCTATATCGTTAGGTGGGTTGCAAACTGGCTCACAGATAGAACACACAGTGTAAAAGTAGCGGACTCCAAGTCACGAGCAATCATGAGTGGAGTCACAGGGATTGGTCCTGGGTCCTCTCCTGTTTGGCATTTACTTCTCAGAAGTCCAGGCCAACATGGAGGGACTCTGGCTGATCAAATTCGTAGACGACTGCAAGCTTGGAGCCATTATTAACTCCCCAAGTGATGCAGACATCCTACAGAAAGGCCTCACTGAGATCAATGACTGGTATCAAAACCATGGCCTTAAGCTTAATGCCAAAAAATGTGTCATCATCCCCTTTGGGAAAAACTCAGTTCCCACTAATTACCACATTGATGGGAGCCAACTGAACCTTGAAGGCGTTATAAGAGATCTGGGTACACAGGTTGACAGCAACCTCTCCTTTGACTACCACATTGCCACTGTTGTCAGAAAGTCCTTCTATGTGGCAAATCTCATTACCAAGAGTTTTGCATCCAAGAAGGAAGAGGTCATCATTTCTCTCTACATTTCCCTCATTAGACCAGTCATAGAGTATAATGCCCCATTTGGCATGTACCTCACTAGACACCTGCAACAGCTGGAGAGGCAATAAAAGTACCTCACGTAGAGGATCCTAGGCTTTAAACACATGTCCTACATGGACAGACTGAAAAAACTCCAGCTATTCCTCTGTCTCATATTGTCTACTAAGAGGCGATCTCTGCTGGACTTACAAAGCCATGTCTGACCCAGCTTTGCTAGAAATGCTACATCTAAAGAAATCCCAATCCCTCAGCACACCATGCTGCAGGGACCTCAACCTCATTACCACAATCAAGAGAACATGCTGGAGGGACAGGTTCATAACCCAGAAATTGCCCATCTGGAATAGACTTCCCATACATATCAGGCAGAGCACCTCATTAGGCCTCTTCAAGAGAAATCTTGATGAGTGGATGGGAAATAGAAAGTTCACCCCGGGGATCACTCCAGTGGCTCTACTTGATAGAGGCACTGGGAACTAACGACGGGTGGCACAATGCCAGGACACTTCTATGGGCTAGGCTTCTAAAGGCCCCAGAGCCATTAGCCTTGTGCACACCTATGAATACAGCTCATTTTTGAGATGTGTTTGTATGATAGTGCACAGCTGGTTGTATCTGAAGATGACAGCATTATTTGCATATAATATGACTGGAATGTGTGGTAGGTCATAAGAGAGTCTATTAATTAATATGGAGAAAAGGAGGAGTGGAAGAATGGATCCTTGAGGGGCTCCCTTAAGGAGTGTTGCTGTATTAGAGAAGGAGGTTCCTAATTTCACTTTAAAGGGTCTATTTTAAAGGAAGTCTTTACACCAGAATAGGGTGTCTTCACTAATGTCAATTTATTTTAGTTAGTTTAGTAACATTGAGTGGTCAGTTAGGTCAAATGCTTTTGTTAGATCTATAAAGACTTCCTTGGTAAGGTTTTCTTTGTCTATGTTGCCCAGGATTTCATAAGTTAGGGTTGAAAGGGATGTCATGGTAATGTGATCCCCTTCCAAAATTAGTGTTTTTTAGACAGAAGGTAATATTGATAGATACAGTCTGTCATCTGAGTGCAGATTAATTTTCTACGATTTTTCCAAATGTGGGGAGTACAGAAAAAGGTATAAAGTAGGAAGGGATTTCTCGTTTCTGTTTTGCAATAGGTATTAGTGCTTCTTTTCAGATGGTAGGCATGATGTTGCTTGTTAAACAAAGGTGTTTTTTTTACATAGAGTGAACCAAGAGTAGAGGGCGGAGCCATGTGAAGATTCTGTGGGAATTTGATCTGGCCGAGTTTATGTCCACAGTTCGTCTTGGTTTTCTTTTTTTTTTTTTCTTTTTTTTTTGGGACACATGGAGTAGTTTTGCATTATAAATGCCATTCTATTACTCCAAACTCACTTATCCAGAGAAACCTAAGCAGATTATTTTTTTTTTTTAAAACAAGATCTTCGAACAAGAACCAGTTCCGTTTTAACTCCCATTTGTCTTAAAATCCACAATGCCTAGGTACATTGTAGTCACCATTAATATATTTCTTAACTTTGTGGCACTAGTCTTCTTGTGTTGGGATTTTGAAGCAACCCCATCTATGAAAGTATTTTTAAACACCTTTATTAAATTATCATTTAAGACATATACACACATATATTAATAGAAAAGAAGACAAACTATATTAAGACTTTTTCGTTTACGTATGTTATACATACATATTTTTTTCTTTCTTTATACAATTGTAATTCAGTCCAACATTACATAAATTGATCAATTCCTGTCTTTCTTAAATCTCACTTCTCCTCCTGAATATTATTCTGCATGCATTGTTCCCACAGATTCCATTTATTTTTATGTAATTTGCTTCTTCCCTTTTCTGAAGATCCCAATTCAAGTTCTTTTATTTCTTTTACAATATTCAGAACTTCAAATACAGGGGTCTACTTTATTTAATTGAAAACACGTTACGTCGAACACCACTCCATCGACACATATACATCGAACCGCGAAATTATCGAACGCACAAAACCGCGAAACTCAAAATACCGAATTGTCATACTCTGCCAACCCCACTGCCCGAAACACACTACCCACCCAAACAAAATAAATAAACCACAAAACCAACCAAAACCCTACGTCTAACCCTACACTAAACCCCACATACACCACTATCTATGCACTCTCCTTAATCCCTCCCTAACCCTAAGGTCCGTAACTACCACACACACTTACCCTACGGAGCTATACCCAAACAAAATAAATAAACCACACGCATACACTAACCAAACCCCTAACTCAAACCCTACACTAAACGTTAAATACATTACCCATATTATATTACCTATCTATGCACTTACCTTAACCCACACCATAATCCTAACCCTAATGTCCGTAACTATCGCACACTTACCTTACGGATCTGTAGCTCAGACGGGCCAACCAAAACAGTTCCACATTTCGAATTTCGTGGTAATTTCGCATTTTTTTGCGTTCAATTATTTCACTGTTCGATGTATATGTGTCGATGGATTGGTGTTCGACGTAACATGTTTTCGATTAAAGTAGACCCAAATACAATAGGCTTAGATTTTGATTTCCATTTTCTATGAATTGCTTTTTTGACAGCTAATAGATTTAAACATAAAAAGGCCTTATTATGTCTGGGCAGTACAGATCCTGTATACTGGCTCAAAAGAATAATTTCCTTAGTTACAGACATTTAATTCCCTCATTGCTGAGTACACTGTATGGAATTTTTAAAATCTGCTAACTTATTATACACCCCAAACACGTTTCCAGTTGCTTTTTCTTCCGCATTTCACCTCCAGTATTTGCTGTCTACTTGAGGAAAATTGTGTTCAGGTTTGTTAGGGATATAAACATATATGTGCAAATACTTACAAATGGAAAATTCCAGACTTTCTGGACTTGTTGCATACTTGAGAGCCATACATATTTCCTGTTATTGCTCCCTTGTAAGTTGCTTTTTCAGTTTCTCTTCCCAATCTTTTCTAATCTCCCCTGATTGATTGTTATAGTTGTCATTCAATATTTTATATGCCCTACTAATTATCCCTTCTATTGTAGATTCAACTAAAAACTGTACCAGAACAGATCTCCCATGTAGGATCCCCTATTACTTTCTCTTTGGTTATACTCTGATAGCAATCCCTGATAGAGAAGGTCGTCACTAACCTGCAGTCCAAACTTCTTGGCCTCATCCCACTCTATTACTTTTCCCTGTCTGTTTATTTGCTCCCAATAACGTGGTTCTGTTGCCAGTTTTCTCCTGCAAATTCCAGTCTCCTTTTGCCTGTTTAATTCCAGTCTCCTTTTGCTGTTTTCTTTACTCCTACTTGCAGTCATCCCTACTGGCAAAATCTCCTTTCTGCATTCCAGTATTGGCTTACTTCTTAATACTCATTGCAACTTTATTAATATAATATTCTGTATGGTGGTTATTCTGTTTATGAATCTGCATGTAAAATCCCACTCTGTCCTTATTTTTTGAACCCCCCTTAATCATCATGCTTTCCACTTTGATTTTTATCCTTCTGCTTGTGTTATGTATGTGAGCCATAACTGCACAGCTCTGAAGTATTCCTTTCTAATCAGGAAATCCTAAACCGTGTTATATTGGAAAGATCAACATATTCCACTTAGCCCTTGCCCTCTTCCCATCCCATGTAAATTCCTTCAGCTCTTTATAAATGATTATCCACAACTTCTCCTCTGGTTGATAAAGTTTGCCTGACCTGTACATAAAAGTAAAGAAATTAAAAACACTTGCACTGTTTGTATCTTATTATCCATATCCATAAACAAGAGCTTCTTATTTTTCAGTTTTTTATTATCTTTCCACATATCCTTAACCACCATAACAGAAGCCTTTTTAATCCATACTCTTAAATACTTCATCTTATCATGTCCCCCATATATATGTACATTGATAATCTATTCATGTATGGGTACATAATTTACAGCTATAGCCTTTATCTTCATTAATTTTATATCCTGAAAATACTTGAAACTGCCCCAAATGTTCCACAACATCGGAATGTCCTCTACTAGATTTATCAAGTGCTAATAATTTAATCTGCAACTAAAGCCAACTTTTCTTAATCACCATACCAATTGTATTGTTTAATATTTTAGTCCGTTATTTCCTTTGCCAATGGCTCTAAAGGTAAAGCAAATAGCACAGGGGAAAAGGACACAACTGCCTAGTTTCTCAACTTTTCAGAGAGGAACTCTTCCAAATTAATTCATGCCTGTGGTTATTCATGTACCCTTCTAATTAAGCATTTCCTTAATCATAAAAATTCCAGCTTAATCTGAGCATCAAGACCTACCAACAATGTCTGTATTTTCTTCCATTCTGCTTCCCTGTGGATCATCATTGTTCTTTTTGATGTTATTAAATGTTTGCCTCCCCTTCACAAAACCACACTGATCCATATCTGTCAATGTTGGCAACCCCTCTGCCATTCGTTTAGTTAGTATAGGTGTAAACACTTTATAATCATGGTTTAAAATTGAAATGGGTCTGTATGAAGTCTGACAGGTCTTTACCCTCTTTGGGTAATACATCCACCACAGTGTTCCGCCAGTGTAGTTGTGCTTCTGCACCTCTAAATACTATTAAACAAAATCTTTCAGATCTTTATCACTTTCTTCCATCTTAACTTCCAAAATTCCACAGGAATAGTATCTGTCCCTGGAGACTTCCCTGTAGATTCATTATACATCACTGTTTTTGTCTTGTCTCCTCCTATCTTAACTATTAGTCTTTCATAAATATTTCCATTTGTGCTCTTTCTTGGTTTGCAAATTCCTCAGCTTTATACTAATTTTCATAAAATTTCTGAAATGTCTGTAATACCGCTGTGATGTCCTGTTAATAGCCCATCAGACTGCCACCAATTAATGTGACATCTCCCACTATCCTGGGTCAGCAACTAAGGAATTTTAATCCTCACTATTGACCAGTGTGAGACCATCTCTTAAACAGGAGTAATATTTCACAGTTTTTCCCTGAGTTTTTCCCTGAGAGTAAACAGGAACATGGCCTGTAGCCTGGGACTGGACTGGATACTTCTGTCAACCCCTATTGTAACTCCTTATTACATACTTCAGAAGAGTGTGTCTCAGTTGAAGACCTCTGATGCAGTCATACTTACATGAATTAAATCTCACACATCCAAACACTTTTGGGAAAGCCTGACACAGATTTCCAGCTGTGTCTCTTCCCCAAAATAATATTGTAATGCTGCCATTAATCAGAGTGTCTTCATGCCCTTCTAAAGGGGTGAGCAATTATGAAAATTAAATATTAAAACAAATAGCAGTAAATGAACTAAGCAGCCAGGCTTTTGGAGTGGCCCAGGAAGTTATCAAGGTAAGTATAAGCACTCTCATATCACTAAAGAAAAACACTGATTGTCCAGCCACAATGTAAGTTAATAAAAAATATTTAATATTGAGTAAAATTATTAAAAATATGGAAACAGTAGTTCCCAGTAAACAAACAGAACTCAATAATCAAGAAAATGAAATCAATACTGTAGGCTAGAGATCCAGCATTCAGAAAAACTCTAACTGATCTAGCTGATTAGTTATAATTTCCTAACTAACTAAAGAACACTGTCCCTGAACTAAACTAAATTACTACAACAGAGCAAAGGCAGGCTTACAGTTCTTGATGAGTCCTTTTTGGGTATCCACGGCACAGTACATCTGTGATCAACTGACAACTATAACTGATGACTGACTTCAGCTGGCTCTTTTATAGACTATCCTGTCAACTATTCCAGCTCAAATTTTCATTTCATATTTTTAAATTCAACCAACAGCTGTTTTCTAAAAGTTCCTTCCTGTCTTTCAGTGTCTGACAGTAACACATAGCAACTATCAACATTCTGAGGACATCATCTGCTAATTAGCTGAATCAGAGACAGTATGCCTTTAGAATGTCTCTTCACAAACAGTTAGAAATGTAAAAATACACTGTTCGTCTTTAAAACATTCTGTTCAAACATATCATAAATCAACATGTAAGAACCTATTTACAATATCATAGCTAGTCATGCTGGCGTACAATACACTGTTCAATCTGAAATTATGTGCAAAACCTCAGCCAGACATGCTAGCACAAAAAACAGTGCCTAATTTATTCACATTTCTCCTTCCCTATGACTCGAGCATGGTTTTCAAGTGACCCTTGAAAAACAACACTTGAGAAAAATGGGTCTTTCTGAGAATATCAGCCCTCTACTCTCCTGGGCAATCCATTTACATTGACATTATTATCCCCACTGCAGCGTTTTTCTCCTTCTGATGAAACTTGGCTGAGTACAGCCCCAACCCCACAATCTGAAGCATCCACTTGCACAATAAACTCTTCACTATAATCTGGGCTGACCAGCACAGGGGTCATCCCAGAATCCCCTTAAGCTTTGGAATGCCTGCTCACAATCTGTGGCCCACACTACCATATCCACTTTATTTTTTCTAGTTGGGTCAGTAAGGGGTGCAGCCATTGCAACACAACTGGGCACAAATTTTCCACAGTACCCTGCTGTCCCTAGAAATGCCCTCACTTGCTTTTTAGTAACAGAAACTGGCCACACTTGAATAGTTTCCACTTTGACGGGTTCTGGCCTAATCTTAAAACGAACCACTCCATGTCCTAAGTAAGTGACATCTGCCATACCCACCTGACACTTACTGTGTTTAATGGTTAGTCCTGCCCTTTTAAACTGGTCTGCAAATGGCCATAGCATAGTCTTTAATGTAGAGTTTAAACTCTACACAAGACCATTGGTCTGGGGATAGTAGGGGGTGTTCTTTAAATGTTTCATCCCACAATACTTCCACAAACAAGTCAGCATGTCTGACATGAAGTTGGCACCTTGTTCAGTCAGTATCTCCCTTGGAAAACCTACCCTGTTGAAAATTTATAGCAATAAATTTGCCACTTCTCTACATCAACATCACCTGCAGAAGGAATATTATGTACCATAGCTAGAAGTGGCAGATGGTAGGCTCTAGGCTCTACCAACTGCCGTACTACCTCGCTTTCCAGCTGTCCCTTAGCAGTCCACTTTCTATACAACAAACCTTCTTTCTCTGTCCCAATATCACATGCATAAGGAACATTAGGGACTATAGCTAGAAGTGGCTGATGGTAGGCTCTAGGTTCTACCAACTGCCATACTACTTTGCCTTCTAGCCCACCTCCAGGAGTCCACCCTTTATACTACAAACCTTTGTTCCCATATACAGACTCCCCTCTTCTTTGAGCCTCAGGTGCTTCCTTAGCCATTTCCCTCAAGCTTTGTAATGTAGGGTCCATAAGCTGAACCTGTCTTAACTCTACATTTGTGATCCTCCCAAGCTCCCCTTCTGCAGGAAACCTAGTAACTTCCGACAGCTGTACCTCACTGTCACTCTGGCTACTATCACCCCCCTCCGTCCTTGCAGTCACTGTGTCCAAGGGAACATCAGTATCTCCCAGCAGCTGTAGCTCACCTTCAGACCTACTGCTACAGGATAGCTTCTTCTCTGAAACAGCCACCACACCAGTCATGGCTTCAGGTATGAGATCTCTCTGGGTCTCCCCATGGGCTACTAGACCTACATGCCTGCCTCCAAGCCTGACTACGTGTCACTGCATGCACACAAGGCACTGTTTCATCACAATCATTCCCTATCAAGACATCTGCAGGCATATTCTCAAACACAAGCTCCCTTTCCAGAGGAAGCCTAGTAACTTCCGACAGTTGCACCTCTGTGTCAGTCTGGGTGCTATCGGTCTCCTTTGTCCTTGCAGTCACCATAGCCAAGGGAACATCAGTACCTACCAGCAGCTGTGGCTCACTTTCAGATGTACTGTTACATGATAGCTCCTTCTCTGAAACAGCCACCACACCTGTCCCAGCTTCAAGTATGAGATCTGTCTGAGTCTCCCCCAGGCTACTGGACCTACATGGCCGTTTCCAAGCATGACTGTGTGTCACTGCATATACACAAGGTAGTGCATCATCAGAGTCATTCCCTATTAGGACATCTGCAAGAATATTTTCAAACACACACACATACCTGCTTGCTTCCTCTTCCATCCTCTCAGTCAAGATGAACCCTACCCAAAGGTATTTTGAACTGGGTCCCTCGCAAAGCTTTGACTAAAGTGGACTGTCCAAGCAAGTACTGCTCTTCTCTAATCACTGCGGACCTCACAATGGTTATATCAGAAGGTGAGTCTCTCTTAGCAGTGACCTGTTTAACATCTACTAAGATATGATGTAAATTTTGGTGATAGATTGGCACCCCTGTTGTTTCTAAACAACTTGCCACTCTGCAGTTGCTCTTCTTTATTTTGTGAAATTCCCCTTATTCTGCAAAATGTTAACCTTTGTCAGCCATCTGAATAATTCCTTTTACTGAACCGTATATCATTCTTTATTTTACCCTGTTGTTAATCTCTGTTTTTATTTTATCCCACTCAGTAGCTAATGCTTTTATAGAAATGTCTATCTTCTGTAATAACTTTTGAATAATTTCCATTATGCATTCTTTTTAACCGGTAGGTAGAAAAGTGCCAGTTTCTCTTTTTTACTGCCATTACTGTGTATTTTTGTCTTTGTTTTTATGTGTGCATAATCTGAAGTAATAGTTGAGTGTGAGTCGAAGCTTTCAATTAAATGCTCATGTGAAATATAATTTCTATGCAGTCTAACCCAGTTATTGCACCTTGGGGAATAATATGTAAATTCTGAGTTTCTACTACCAAATACACGTCTTCCATAACAAATATTTTCATAAATTTCTTAAGTCTACCCACTTTTCTTCACATTTTCCCTCCTAGGTTGCCTTGATACATCCTCACTGATGCAAATCAAGTTTAATCCCCAACTGCAAGTATTCCCTGATGAAAACTAATTATTTCTCCCCAACTTTTTTAAGCTCCATAATAGCAGTTTTTGGTGGAATATAAATACATAAAACAAAAGCCGGGAGGTAGCAGCAAACAGTATCACCAGTCTCCAACAGGGAAATAAATCCAAAAAAGGTTCTTGTCTTTAGTCTGAACACAAATTTATTACCCAAAATAAAAGCGTTTTCGCTGCTACATAACAAGCGCAGCTTCTTCAGAAACAAACAGTGTAAAATGGTTAAAAGAAATTAGCGCCAAACAATGCATTTAAAACTTAAAGGAGGTGTCTCAAAAGACGTCACTTCCTCTACTAGCGCTCCACTTTTTGTTACACAGTTCCTCATATTGGTGAGTGCATCAAATTGTAAAATAGTTAGGTAAGCTGTGAACTTACCTATAAAAATGTATATGTCATATAAGACATTAATAAGTATATATCCAAATACAATAAATAATGTTATAAATACATTCCAAATCTATCACAAGACAACATTATAATAAAAAAACATTATAATAAAAAGCTGAGCTTCAAATTTACCTAAAAAGAATTATTTAATATAACTTCTCATTTTTAACACAACGGAGATATTACAGTTGTCATTTAACCCAGGACTATGGAAGGCATTAAGTTTAATTTGCCATTCTAGTTCACGAAGTTCTACCAGTAGGGAAAGGGGGCCTCCTCTAATACTCATGGGAATATGATCTATTCCCATAAAAGAAAACTTGTGGTCAGGGAAATTTAGCACATGTTTAGTCAGAGCGTTCTCTTGTTTATTGGTCCTTATGGCATAGGCATGCTCGTAAATACGCTGACGTAATTTACGGTCTGTCTTGCCGATATAAAAGGCAGGACATGCATTACAAAATGCTCCATAAACTACAGATTTAGTATTACAACTAATAGTGTGGTTAATCTCATATTTTACGTCATTGACATAAAAAGATAAACCTACTCTGACCAAGTTACACCAATTACAGGTTCCACAAATTGTGGACCCTTTACACTTCGAGAACTGAGACTTTTGTTTAGATTGTAAAAGTTCTTTTAAATTCTTACCTTTCCTAAATACTACTCTAGGGAAAGGTCCCAACTTTTCAAAGAGGAGAGCGTCATTCCTAATAAATTGCCAGTTTTTGGTCAGAATGTTGCAGATTTTGCCAGCATCATTGCTGAATGTTGTAATGAAGCTAGTAAGAAAATTAACTTTAACTTGACCAGACTTCCTGATATTAGCTGGGTCAGAGGACTGGGTTCTCTCTCCTTCCTCAAGATAAAGGCTAACATCAGGCTGCATAATTATAGTCGTTTGTTCTTCAAATTCTTTAAGTAGTGGTTTATAAAAACCCACTGATCTTTTGACTTCAATTTCTGCAATAATCTCATCTATTAAAGTATCTGGATAGCCTCTATTCACAAACTGGTTTCTAAGAAAAGAACATTCCTGGCCAAAAGAAAGAGCTGTGTTACACATACGAACGGCTCTTACCAACTGACCCTTTATTATCGCTCTCTTCTGCTTGAAAGGGTGCAAACTAGTGAAATGTAGTATGGAATTGCAATAGGTGGTTTTTCTAAACACCTTAGACAAATAAACCCCAGTAACATTATCTTTACTAAGATTGACATCTAAGTAGTCAATCTCTTTAAGGGAAAAACGGTGTGTAAATTTAAGAAAACTGGTCGTATGGTTCATAAATTCAACTAATGCATCAGCCTCTGTTGAGTTACCTTTAAACAGAATAAAAATGTCGTCAAGGTAACGTGTATACAGGCGTAACTGTTCTTTAAATATAGAGTTTGAAAGAATATATTTGTATTCCCAAAAAGCCATGAAGATGTTAGCTACACTGGCTCCACAAGGGGAGCCCATGGCTACACCTTGTTTTTGCAGAAAAATTTCATCATTAAAAATGAAAAAATTGGATTCCAAGACTATACCAAGTAGTTCAGTGACGATGTCAATTTCATTATTAGTAGCTCCTAGTTCTCGTAGTTTCACCTCAACCCACTCAGTGGCTTCCTGATGTGGGATTGAGGTGTATAAGTCCACCACATCGATGGTAAGAAAATTATAAGCTGTATTAAATGTGACTTCATTTATGTTACTTAGAAACGTCCAGGAGTCTTTGCAAATAGACGGTATGTTTTTTATATATTTCGATAAGATGTGATCAATTAATTTTGCACTATTATACGTCATGGAAAACCTCCCATCTACTAGTGCCCTCATAGGTGGATTTTCAAGATTCTTATGAATCACATTTAATACAGCTTATAATTTTCTTACCATCGATGTGGTGGACTTATACACCTCAATCCCACATCAGGAAGCCACTGAGTGGGTTGAGGTGAAACTACGAGAACTAGGAGCTACTAATAATGAAATTGACATCGTCACTGAACTACTTGGCATAGTCTTGGAATCCAATTTTTTCATTTTTAATGATGAAATTTTTCTGCAAAAACAAGGTGTAGCCATGGGCTCCCCTTGTGGAGCCAGTGTAGCTAACATCTTCATGGCTTTTTGGGAATACAAATATATTCTTTCAAACTCTATATTTAAAGAACAGTTACGCCTGTATACACGTTACCTTGACATTTTATTCTGTTTAAAGGTAACTCAACAGAGGCTGATGCATTAGTTGAATTTATGAACCATACGACCAGTTTTCTTAAATTTACACACCGTTTTTCCCTTAAAGAGATTGACTACTTAGATGTCAATCTTAGTAAAGATAATGTTACTGGGGTTTTTTTGTCTAAGGTGTTTAGAAAAACCACCTATTGCAATTCCATACTACATTTCACTAGTTTGCACCCTTTCAAGCAGAAGAGAGCGATAATAAAGGGTCAGTTGGTAAGAGCCGTTCGTATGTGTAACACAGCTCTTTCTTTTGGCCAGGAATGTTCTTTTCTTAGAAACCAGTTTGTGAATAGAGGCTATCCAGATACTTTAATAGATGAGATTATTGCAGAAATTGAAGTCAAAAGATCAGTGGGTTTTTATAAACCACTACTTAAAGAATTTGAAGAACAAACGACTATAATTATGCAGCCTGATGTTAGCCTTTATCTTGAGGAAGGAGAGAGAACCCAGTCCTCTGACCCAGCTAATATCAGGAAGTCTGGTCAAGTTAAAGTTAATTTTCTTACTAGCTTCATTACAACATTCAGCAATGATGCTGGCAAAATCTGCAACATTCTGACCAAAAACTGGCAATTTATTAGGAATGACGCTCTCCTCTTTGAAAAGTTGGGACCTTTCCCTAGAGTAGTATTTAGGAAAGGTAAGAATTTAAAAGAACTTTTACAATCTAAACAAAAGTCTCAGTTCTCGAAGTGTAAAGGGTCCACAATTTGTGGAACCTGTAATTGGTGTAACTTGGTCAGAGTAGGTTTATCTTTTTATGTCAATGATGTAAAATATGAGATTAACCACACTATTAGTTGTAATACCAAATCTGTAGTTTATGGAGCATTTTGTAATGCATGTCCTGCCTTTTATATCGGCAAGACAGACCGTAAATTACGTCAGCGTATATACGAGCATGCCTATGCCATAAGGACCAATAAACAAGAGAACGCTCTGGCTAAACATGTGCTAAATTTCCCTGACCACAAGTTTTCTTTTATGGGAATAGATCATATTCCCATGAGTATTAGAGGAGGCCCCCTTTCCCTACTGTTAGAACTTCGTGAACTAGAATGGCAAATTAAACTTAATGCCTTCCATAGTCCTGGGTTAAATGACAACTGTAATATCTCAGTTGTGTTAAAATGAGAAGTTATATTAAATAATTCTTTTTAGGTAAATTTGAAGCTCAGCTTTTTATTATAATGTTTTTTTATTATAATGTTGTCTTGTGATAGATTTGGAATGTATTTATAACATTATTTATTATATTTGGATATATACTTATTAATGTCTTATATGACATATACATTTTTATAGGTAAGTTCACAGCTTACCTAACTATTTTACTATTTGATGCACTCACCAATATGAGGAACTGTGTAACAAAAAGTGGAGCGCTAGTAGAGGAAGTGACGTCTTTTGACACACCTCCTTTAAGTTTTAAATGCATTGTTTGGCGCTAATTTCTTTTAACCATTTTACACTGTTTCTGAAGAAGCTGCGTTTGTTATGTAGCAGCGAAAACGCTTTTATTTTGGGTAATAAATTTGCGTTCAGACTAAAGACAAGAACCTTTTTTGGATTTATTTCCCTGTTGGAGACTGGTGATACTGTTTGCTGCTACCTCCCGGCTTTTGTTTTCTGCAGTCTGTTGTGCCGGTGTTTTCCTAGAATATAAATACGTGCCAGCATAAATCCTCCTCCATCGCCAATAGCTTCTTACTACCACAAATCTACCATTACTTTGCCCCCCCCCTTTCTATCATTATTGAATCCCCTGTAGCAGTCAGTATAATTACTCTATTTTTCCTTTGTCCATGATAATCTGCTAAATATTTATCCTTTTTCCTAAACATGTCTCCTGCAACATTGCTATTTGCACTCTGCATTTGCTAGTATGTGAGCAAGTATTTTGAGGTTAGGGTGTATACATAGCACAACCCTTACTAGCTGGGCATGAGGAATGCCAGAACTCAGGAAGTGGATTAAGTACAGTAGAAAAGCATGAATGTGATGCATTGCACTTTACCAGTGAGTGTTTACTGGTCAGAGTTTCCTAATGGTTTAGTACTGTGTTCCACAAATGTTCTCGTAATTAACAGGTGGCAGGAATATGTATGAGGTCAAGTTTTGAAAAAAGAAACAGAATTTTTTCATTGTGTCCTTGCAGGGCAAAAAAGTCCTTGGTAGGTTTCCAGGCAAACTCCATCCACCACACTTATTGTACATACTTTTTAACAGCCTTGGAATCTATTCCTAAAGATCTAATGGCAGTACTTGTTCTGTCATGTTTCTTCTACTGGATGAGGACTGAGCAGCCTAAGGGTGATATCCATCATCAACCAAGTTGTTAAATAGATGACTGGGAAGGTGCAACAAGTCTGCAGAAATTGGTATTAAAATAACTCCCTGACATATCTTACTGCTCCATCCATGCCTGTGGTACATCTTAAAATGCGTTATATATCCAAGTACCACTTGTTATTCAACAGGATGCTCCCCTACCAGGAACGGGAGGAAGCTGTCTGCCTAAGGGTAGTAAGTAGAGAGAAGAACTATGCAGATTGACACATTAGTTAATGCACTGTTTCTAGACTGTAGGCATATTCATGAAGTTTAAGTGTTTCATGCTGTATCAAAAGGTGGCATTGGGACCATAGATTGATCTTTTTCTATAACAGTATTTTCTGTTACATTATTCTGAAGCAAAAAAACAGTAAGTATAATTGATGATCTGGAATGCTTGCTCATGAATATACATATGGAGAATTAAGTGCCTTTCTGGAGTGTCTGTCAGGTTTACCATTCCAAAATAAATTCCTAGTTGTTCCTTCCCATAGGTATACCCCTGAAACAAGATGTGACAAGAGTTTTATCAGGATAAGTACCCCTTGCCAGACTTTCAGTAGAAGTCCTTAATCTGCATAGTGAGATATCAGTCAAGCTGTATTACATCTTGGATTCAGCATTCTTACTTTACTCCATCTAATAGCAAAGCACAGTTAGAAATGTTTGACATTTAGTGGGTGCTGTTTTTTTCTAAATCCTGTGGTGGACTATAAATGGAGTAAGAGCATTTGCTTTTTTTAGAGTTGTGTGTGTGTGTACCCAGAGAAATTTCCAAACTTGGTTTTGTTTCAGGTATTGACATCAGTAAAAATGTAAGAGTCCACAAAATGTTGACAATATAAAGCCAAATATTATGCTAAATACTGCACCTTTCACTGCTAGGGTCCTTCTCTATTTACTGCTGCATAAGACAGTTCCAAAAAATTCACTATATCCACATAGTTTTGCAAAAAGCAAAATTCAGTCGTTATAACCAGTAGAGCCCCTTGATAGCAATTTAAATGCAAATTTGACATTAAGAGTAAGAAAGCAGCCTTACTTTTTCTACTGTTTATATATTTTGTTACCAAAAGAGCTATTTGCACCACTCTTATGATTAATATGCCTTTTACAAAATCAAAATGATCTGGACATATTAACTGGAGGATAATAATCGCTGATCAGCTGACCCAAACTGTTGTAACTTTTACTCTATATTGATGTTGGCAGTAGAGCTGTATGCATCTCAGGATACATGATTCTTATTTGGTTTATAGATGAACGCTAACAAATATCTTCTCAAGGAGGGAGGGGCCTTTTTAAAGTAACTCTGTTCACTGCATGTATCAAATATAAGGAAAGGTACCTTCCCAGACATGTTGTAGAACTCCCCAAGGAGCCTGTTGAGAGTAGAATATATGAAAATCTTTAAGGCAGAAATAATTCACAGTTATTGAGCATTTACTAGATCCAATATTAACTCCAGATGCCTCAAAGTTTTTTTTTTTTGTTTTGTTTTTTTTTTAATAGCTGATCAGGATAGATATTTTGGGTATCTCAGATATGGCCGAAAGTCTCTGATTGAAGTGTTGGGTCATGCAGTGTTTGTGCATGATTACTTTTATTTCTGTTGGTGATCATTACAAGCAGTGATCACAGAGGTGTGTGGCCCTCTGTTTCTTAGCTTTTTAGTATGATATGTATGATATGTTTGGAGCGAAACAGGTAAGTAAAGCACCTCAATCTAAATGACAATAAAATTACCTTGTCTTCAGCTCACTGGAGCTAAGTTTTAATCTTCCAATGCTTGCCAGAAATCTTGAATGTCACATATTTGGGGAACATTTCCAAATTATACAACTCATCTTTAAGAAATGTGTTTTCAACATCAATGTTTATTTTATCCCAAGTTGTTTACTTAGTTATTGCTACCTTAAAACTATGTTTATAATGACCAATACGGTTAGATTGTGTATAGTGACGGCAGCTTAATCTCCAGTGAGAGCTGCATTATACTTTCAGTCACAAAATCTTTAAATGTAGGGTTTTATTAGTGGAACATGATCAGCTTGCACTTATAGGATTTCTTGAGTTCCCCCTTTTTTATCCAGTGTGGTTAGAGCTGACCTGTCTTCCTTATTTATAGCAGAATGTATGCCTGCTGGAAGACCTTTCTGAAGTAAAATCAGATGCAAAAATATAATCCAACTCAAAGTCATCTCATAACAGAATATCACATACAGACACAGCAAGACTGTCATACTCAGAAGTCCTTGATGGTTGCATGATGACTAATGCATTCATTTAAAGATCGCATGACATTTCAATACAAATTTTAATAACTTCATTTAGTAACCATAAAAAACTGTAAATGTCCATCATGTTTCACTGTTACAGTAATAACAGTATGGGGATAGCTTTAATGTGGTAGCCCTTGGCCGGCCTGAATACTAGAGACTCCATTTCCTCCACCAGGGCTCTGTGGACACCCTGTGCTTGATGTCAGGACACCTGAGTTTGTGTCATTGGCCAGCACCATATTATTTTCAATTTTTTTCTTGCTGTCAGAGCCCAAAACATCCAGTTTGTAGAGTGTATAGATCCGTCAGTGTCCTACATCTACCAAAGCAATGTGTCCCATTTGGGAAGCATCTCTTGTTTATTTGTATTGCATAATTAGGTGTTCTCTTAAGACAAATACTTAGGTGAAACAGTAAATTCGATATCAAGACTTTCATATTCTTTGTCTTTTTTTTATTCGGCATGGAGCACAGCATGCTGAATTGTCCCGACTGTATTAATTTTAATAGCCAAACTATTAGGCCTTGGGCTGAGTCATCCGAGTCATTATTTGAATTCTTAGACAAAGACAAGGGACATTGGGGCATTCTTGCACTATGGTGTCTGCTGGTTATGCTGACTTTGACCCCTCTTGTAGAGAAAAAGGAGAGGCATCCAAAGCATGTAAGGGTGTCAGATGACAGTATGATTTGTCATTAGACAGTCTGCCTAGACTTGTGATTTTTGAAGGAGTGGAGATGCTTTTGCAGTCCCCGCTGGTGACTGAAAACATGACTGAAACCTCTACGGAGAACCCTTTGGAGTTTAATATGCTAGCAGCTCCTCCATATCCACATGGGTCAAATGACTGGGGTCCAGGGCCACTTTGCAAGTCTCGACTTCCGACTCTCGCATTAAGTCTTCAGAGGAGTAGGTGGAATTTCCGGAGTTGTCAGCAGATTGAGGGCAAGCTATAGCCACTCGCATAGCCTGGCCCCAGTACATCTGATGTCACACCCAGACCCATACCAAAGACCAAAATTAAAAAGACTGCTTCCAGCTTGCCACAGCCTAAGGTAAGGACCTTATACAAATTATGAGATCTAAACAGCATAGTCATGGTAGAATCCTTGTTACAGGATTATCTCCTGAGAAAAGAAAGAGATTCCTTTCCTTCCAGGATTTCACTGATCCCTGTGACTCTGACATATGTTCAGATTTCCACTGGCTCATTTGCTGATTCTGAGTGTGATTAAAATCTTGCCTAAGCCTCACCAACTGAGGATTTCACCCTTCTACACCCAGAGTTTTTACAAAGTGTCTGGCCCCAGTAATTGCCTTCTGCAGGACAAAGGGCATTCAGATTAACCGTTGTCTGGATGATTGCCTGATTCTAGCAGACTCTTCAAGGATGTGCTGTCTTCTCTTCAACGGACTCACGACTATTTTCTCAAAGCTGAGTTTCATTTTCAGTTTAAAGGCATCCAATCTGACCCCATCCCACAAGTTAATGTTTCTAGCAATCCTGTTAGGCACAAAAAAACAAATTGCCTTCCATCCGGAGTTTCTTTTGTCACCCAGTACTTCACACTCACTCTGGGCTCATACAGCCATCTCAGTATGGAAAGTCCTGAGAGTTGTGGGATACATGGCTTTATGTATTCTAATGATTCCCTTTGCAAAATTACTTGTAAGAGAGATTCAGTGTGGTACATCAAGAATGTGTTGTGCCAACACAGACATTCCTCAACCACAAAATACGGTTCCTCCCTTGTTTAAAAACTAGTGGTGGATCCAAGCCTGCATCCTAAGCAAAAAGTTTTCTTTTGAATTAAGCCGCAAAATCATATCCTAACCACAGATGCTTCAGATTTGGAATGGGGTACACATTCCAGCAGCCTCCAAGTACAGGGAAAATGATATTGTTGGCTCTAACACGTAGATGGACCTGCATGACCATGAGTCAGTCCAGTATAGGAGATGTACCTATAGGATAGCATGGCCATCATTCCTGTATGTTCCCCCTTCAAGATAAGGGATGGGATTGCATTGTCATTAGTTTACCTGTGAACTAAATTTATGTTTGAAAATAAACCACTGGGAGCAATCCCCTTAGGAAGTTTGGGGGATGGCCCACACTTCACTGAAATGTGCATGGGCATGGACCTAGGCAGTCCTTCACAACTGCTGAAGCCTTCAATACACATTCACTTGTGGAATTGGGGACTGCAGTCAAACTGGTTTCCCACCAGGTCTTGTTTGCTCCACCTGTTCCCACATACAGGTGAGCTTCCCCCTTGCCGAGAAGTCCATTCAGTTCAATTAACATTTTTCATTCCAGCACTAATCCAGTTGATGTACAGCACATAAACATACTTTACTGCAAGATATCATTGTGATAACTCATATACCCCTCATTTTCTTCCCAAGAGTGATCATCCCGTGGTAGACAAATACTTATTACAGTGTAATATCTGTGTTGTACTGTATGTCATGTAGTAGGAAAACTATCCTGTTCCATTTTTCTTTTGCTACTTTTTGTGTTAATATAAATACATTGTTAGTTTTTATCTAATTTCTTGAATGACTGACTAGTTATGCTTCAGTGTGTGTTACTTTGCATTGAAATGTGTTGCAGACTACATAAAACATACCTAGCTTTTATTGTCCATATTGCATCATCAAAATGCAAGACCATAAGTAAGAATCGGGAAGTACTTGGCAGCTATTCAGCATACAGGAAATACAACAATTTTATTAAGCTTAATAAATATAGTTCCAGTGAAAATAAATTCCCTATCTCTTGCAGAGCTTAAGTCATTCAACAGTTCATTGCTCAAGTATTATCTCAGTCAATTCCTGTAAATATTGTATATGTATATGTCTGTAAATATTGTATATGCTCTGTCTTTGGATAGAAAGACATTAAAGGAATACTCCACCTTAGAACTCAAAAAACATGTTTTTTTATTGTATCTTTATTTTCTGAGCTGTTTTAATGTCTCAAAATCACTCCAAGTACTTCTACAATTTCAATGTGTTGTCTTCAAAATGGCAGATGATGGGGCATTCCTTGGTAACATGATCTTGTTTTCTTGTTTTGATTCCTTTTTCCTAGAATACATTTCAAGCCCTCTTTATACGAGTAATGCTAGACATATGGAAGTGGTGGTGTTTTCTAACGCCAATAAGATAGGATGGCAGGACTGTGAAGCACCGTCATCTAACACACCTTCTGTAACAGAGCTACCTTTATATTTCCCTGACTGAGACTCATTTATGTGTCTGTCAGACCTTGTTCTATGCTGTTAGCTACTTCCAGCAAAAGAAAAGTAGGTAAATAGCAGACTTTTGTAAAGGGATTCTTTTGTAGTTCTAAAAGAATTAACAGACCTTTCCCCACACTCTCATGCTGAGCGGTGAAAACTCTCACTGCAGTAAATGATCATTTCTGTACAGGTGACAAGTAGTAGGACTCCAAAGTCTGTCTGCTACTTTCCAGTGCCTTCAGTGAGAAGTTGTTTTTTGCTCTCTCATGAATGATGCATAATTAAAATGTGTTTTGCTAGTTCCCTAATTATTTCTGTCATGTTCACCCCCCTTTTTTCTATTTCATCTTTATTTATACTTTGGTAACCAGGAAAGTGAACTGGTCCCACCACCATTTTCAGCCACAACTTGAGTTACATTGGCAAAGATAATAAAAAGTAATAAATGCACTTAGTACAAAGAATAAAGTACTGATATAAAGACATTGGCTATGTGTTATACATGCAGTCTCTGTCAATGTGTGACAGGGAATAAGTAAAACATTAAGCAACATTTACTAAAATGTATACGTTAATGCTTGACTCCGTTAGGTTTATTAAAAATAAAATGAATGCACCCATATTGCACATATATATAGTATGTGTTTGTGTATATATAAAGTGCATGTGTACAAAAACATACCAGTGTGTGTAACGGAGAACTAGATTATATGCCTGTGTATGTACTTCATGTCCTTTAAAGAAAAACAAATGAAAATGGAAATTTTGTGTAAATGTATGTGTGTCTACACACATACACAAACATATGTATGGATCTACTTTCAAATCATGAAATAAGAAAACACCGAATTGCATAATGTCAACACAAAAATATCAAAAATCCAGTATCCTGAATGGTGAAAAGATCAACACTTACAATATCGAAAACAACATATTAAAACAACTAACCAACCCTCTACCAAACCAAAACAAACCAATAAAACAAAAACTTCACTCTTCAGTTGTCTACATTTAAGTAGGGGGACAAGTCCCCCTGCGCCCCCCCCCCCACTTCATGCTAATTAAATATATCAACTCTGAGGTCGTACTACACTGAAGAAATGGTAAATAACCATACCATGTTATACGGCTCCACTACAAATAAACATTTCTGCATCTTAACACCTACTAAACAAATATATCACAAGGTAAACAGTCTGCTTCACAGTGCAAATGTACCTTATACTGAAAAGAACTCCACTTTCTTTCCCTCAGCCTGCAATAATAAATCCTTAGCCAAAAAAACACTATGTCATAAACTTCATGGCCACCATACTTCCTGTAGCACACACTATGCCTTAAAGAGATACCGGACAATTTACTTACATACCCACTAACTGGTAGCAACAGTTCGACAGTCTGACGTACATTTTCAACTTTCAGGATATTGAATTGTTGGTATTGTCCTCTTGACATTATGCGATTAGGTGTTTTCATATTTCGCGATTTAAAAGTAGATCCACATACAGATATATATATATATATATATATATACATATACATATATGTGTCTGTGTGTGTGTGTGTGTGTGTGTGTGTGTGTGTGTGTGTGTGTGTAACAAAAATATGTCCAGCACCACAAGGAGAATCCAAGCACTCTATCCTTGAGGTAAGTGCCCAAAAAGAACCACAATCGGCTGCAGTAAAAGATTATTTATTTAAAAATAATCCACAGTGTCATGGTGGCTAGCTACATGGGCAGCAACACAAAAACAAGTAAGATTCATATCGGTTTCACCCCCTGGCATCATCAGTGCATCATTAATGCAGCAGATTGTGGTTCTTTTTGGGCTTGGATTCTACTTGTGGTGCTGGACATATTTTTGTTCTATGTGTATTTGGTTGGGTCCATGCACATGGTGTGTTAGCGTGCACCAGAAGGCTTTGTTGGTGTGTGCGTATATATATATATATATATATATATATATATATATATATATATATATATCGTAAATAAACCACCAAGTCCCAGGTAAATGCTGAAATCAACCGAATCACCCAGCTAAGGAGCTTGTGAGCGTAAGAACCACTGATATATAGTTCAAAAGTAAAAGCAGGTTACCATAAATTAGCTTTCACGGCTACTGCAAAACGGCTTGCAATAGCCGTGAAAGCGCTCACACTAATAAACGTTTTTTACTAGAACCGAATGGTTTTTCGTCTTGGATTTTACAGCACCGAAAGGTTCTTTTTGCTTTCGATTATTGAGATTAATTTGGAGACTGAATATAATTTATGGTAACCTGCTTTTACTTTTGAACTATATATCAGTGGTTCTTACGCTCACAAGCTCCTTAGCTGGGTGATTCGGTTGATATATATATATATATATATATATATATATATATATATATGTATGTGTGTGTGTGTATGTATACACACACACACACACACACACACACACCCATACCCACATTTGTGTGTTTGTGTGTAAATGAGTGTATCGAAAATGTATGTAGCATGTAGAATACTATATGTGGGATGCAATACTGTGTTTAAATGCACATTTCTGACTGTGTGTGTGTGTGTGTGTGTGTGTGTGTGTGTGTGTGTGCACACACGCCTTTAAACATAATTAAGTACTTCTGATTTTGTTTTCTTAATGTTTTTAATGCAAGAGCACGTAATTAATATACAATAAAGTAAATTCAGCTGGATACTATGGTTGCCTTCAAGGGCCACATTTTCTTTTGTGGACTACAAAATGCTCATGCACTCTTTTAACAATGTAAAGACTGACTCAGTCAGTTGGAATCTCTTACCATGGATCTGGTTGTACCAGATATGCATCCCCCTCTGGGAGGTTGTCACAATAAAACATAAAAGCATAATAAGCATAATATTCATGAAAATTATCAGTGCACCTAGTTGATAGAGCTGCCACGTGTCTCTCTTTCTGCAGTTCTGTCCTGTATTGGGGGGGGGGGGTCTTGAACGTGGTAAATGTGTTGATACTTTCAAGAAAAAAATATTTTCTGACTTTTCTCTAAATGTCACAGAAATCTTTGATACTGTATTTAATTGATCTTAACATGTAAACTATTATAAATAGCTATCATTTAAGACTTATCATTTCAGTACTTTGTTGCTGCTTATGTAAATTTGTCAGAAGAGGTGAGAACAGACAACTGCCTTTAAACCCCTGACTGATCTAATTGTTTGTTTTCCTCTGAAAGGGGAGTGTATTAATCCTCTGTGCAATAAAACCAGAGGAAAACAGTTCCACAGCTTTGTCTTTTTTTTTTTTTTTTTTTTTTTAATCAACTGCTGTGTTCTATGTGCATTCTGGTACATTCTGATGTTCTATTTAGTAATGTTCTACTTGATGAACTATTTAAGTGCTTTACTGTGTTTAATACTTTTGTATCTTGAGGGCATATGGCGAGGCACTAGTTCATTTTTGTTTTTTACACATTGTTCTTGGTTTCTAATAAAGTTGCTTTTTTGTGCCAAGTGATGTTTTTCTAAAATTTGCTTATCTGCCATCTTGGCACAGCTTGAGCTGGGTGAGTCTTCTAGCATTTCTGTATCCAAAGCCCCCTCTCATAATCTAATGGAGTTGTCCCTGGGCTTTGTGTTATTTCTTAAAAACATAAAGCCTTCTTCATATTAACCTTCAGTGCCAGGGTGTGCCAGTGGAAGTGGGAGGCTTGAGAATCTGAATCCAGAAACTGTGAAAAAAATGTATGCAAGTTTCTTGAAATAACAAGAGACTGCAAAAGTCATTGTTACAAATTAAAATTATTTTTGCAGGTTCCCCTGCACTGTCCACACCCCTGCTATTTCTAACTCTGAGATTTTTGTACCCGTGAGAATAGGGAATGCTCCAGGATCTTCTCCAGGTTATGTCATTTTTGGATTTACTGCATATTTCCCCTAGATGAACATAAAGTAGAACCACACCCAGAAACTGTAAAAAAATAAATAAAAATAAGAAAAAATTACACACATTTTCAGCATATCTTGAACTTTTCTACATTACTAATGTCTCTGTACCACAGTAAGTTATTATTATTTCCTAATTTGTTATACTCAGCAATGCCCTCAATGATGATTTTGTTTTACACTCAATACCTTTGACCTTCTAATGTAATGTTAGAGAGAAATCCCTATGAAGAGAAGCTCATTTACTGTGGTTTTCTCTCTCATCGGCTTACAATGGTACTATGACTGCCTACTTTCTTCTGTCAGCAACATTTCACATTTTTAGTTACTTTGCTTCCTTTGATTTTCATTAGCGGCCATGTCTGATAAAGCATTTTAAGGAATGTTTGAATAACTGGTTTGAAAGTGTAGCTAATTGTTCTTTTCAGAGTAAACTTTAGTTTAGTGTTCAAGTGTGAGAAATCTGACCCCTGTGATTAATAGGTGTTACTCGGTGTCTGAAATGGATTGTTGCATTCACAGTTTTTAATATTGCAGCCGATGTCAGAGTCTTTGCTCATCTTCCTTCCCCATCTTACTGACTTGTCTCAACAAAACTCTGTATGAAATGAAAAAATGCTGTAACAAAACACCAGAATGAACATGCACTTTTACAGAAAATACAGTTTAGAAAAATGTAGAATCAAATACTGATAGAAAATATGAAGAGTAAGGTGAAAATATGTAATTTCTTTGAGGTTCTTAGAGTTTGATTAAAGGGAAAGAACTAATTTGTAGTAAGGAAAAGAATAAAGTGAGCTTTCTTGTTCATTTGCATCTGAAAACTAAGCTTGAAAGCTTTGCTTTTGGTTCAGATTCCAGGTTACACAATTTATCTGATGTGTGATGCGGTCAGTCTGTGACTGATAAGGCACGTTTAAATACTATTGTTTTTTTAATGTCTCTGTAGTTGGAATACATGACGTGCACTAATTACTCAACCACTCTTATTAAACTTCATGATGTGAATTAATAGGGTTCCTATTAAATGATCAAAGATGCATTCTTTCAAATGCGACTTGATTGAACTTGAAAGCACGAAAAGACAAAATAGCGAAACTGCATATGAGCGAATTCTTTCCTTGGGAAAGAAATTACTTGACCGCTTCCATTACTCTGCCTTTTTTGTCACTGTAGTGCAATCTCATAGTTGGTATATTTAAGAGTGGGGGTGGGGGGTGCGAAGCCCCCCACTTTATGTAATGTCTTAAATTTTTTTTTTTTTTGTGTGGAACAGTGATTTTTTTTCCCCTTGGAAAAAAATTGCTGTTGTAAGCGTTCGAGATTGTAAGCTTTCGCTTACATGGGTTCGACAAATCATTGTTCACTTTTTTAAGTGTTCACTGATTTAACATAGACCTGAATTAATAATGCACGGATGCACAAAGATCACTGCAAAACACACTACCTTTTTAATATATTACAGATACATGATTTTGTCTTCGTGAAATACAAAGACTTAATCAGGTAAAACAAAGTATCAATGCTGTTGAATTTAAAACTTTATAAAATGTCACATAATTGACTAAAGCTCATCTCTTAAGGCTACAGTACTCTATAATTTTTGAAGCCATACATGAATTAGCGACAACAAATCCTATTACATTAAAAATAGAATACAAGTCATGAGATTAAGACTTCCAACCAGTGTAAAATAAGGTGAAAACCAACACAAAAACCAAAAACTGGGCTTAACCTCAACTACTGAAAGATTGGGGACATCAGTGGTGATAACCACAACTTGAGTATTAGCGTCATGCCCCATTAAAATGGGGATAAAATAATTGATGTTCTTCATCTTCCCTTGCTGCAGTCCTGACAATTGGGTATAGTCCGCGTCCCAGTCGGCCCGAATACCAGAGTATAAGGCTGACGTCGGTCATGGCGCCTTAGACTGACGTCAGTACGTCAGGGTACTAATGCGCATGACCGACGTCATTTCCTCAGTCTTTTTTGCCGCATGGTCCGATGCAGAAGCAATTTTGCGAGTGCAGGTTGGCGTTCTGAGATTTTCCGAAACCGGAGTTTCAGACCGAAACAGAGTTGGCTAAGTAACCCCGTTGGGGAACATTTTGGTTTTTTCTTGCCTCAGTATTTAACCGGATGTCAGAAAAAGTGAATAACTGTATTTCTTGTGGGAAGCAGATACCGCATAGAGATTATCATACATTGTGTATACCTTGTTTAGGGCCTGAGCACGACGTTGTTGGTTGCCGCTCTTGTGCTAGATTTAACAAGCGCACTATTAAGAGGAGGCTTGATTGTGCTAGGTTAGTGTTTGGGAACCGTTGCAATTATAATATGCCGTCGGATGCTCCGACGCCTGCTTCTTCTAAGAAGCGCAAGGACAAAACAGTGAAGCCTAGGGGTGAGGAACCGGCAGTCCCGGACGTCGGTCCTTTAGAAGGCTCAGGGGAGCCAGAGGTTTTGCCAGGAGTCTCTATGGAGTCTCAGGCAGATACTTTACTGTTACAGGCTGTGCCCTCTCAGGAGGTAGGCCAGGCTGAGGGGGCTTCCCAGGTAGCTGTTCCTCCCTCTCTTCCCAAGGTAGTTAGGGCCTCTCCTTCTGTTGCCAAAGCTTCTTTTAGAGGTAGGCCAAGTTCAGCTTCTGTGGGGGCTTCTCCTAGCATTTCGGGCTCTGTGCCTAAGAAACATATGCTTAAAATGGCAGAAGATTTGATTACTCTGATTAGAGGTTCTATGCCCCCACCTGATAAGAGGCCTAGGGTGGAACAGGAGTTTGATAGTTTTGAACAATGTTCACAGGCTTCAGAGTCTTCTGTGGAAGACTTGCAAGAGTTTCCTACTTATTCTGATTCTGATGTGGATGATTCCACTCCTACAGCTTCTCCTCCTGAGGATTTTTCATTTTCAGAGACTCTTCACTCCATGAGGGAGCACTTTAAATGGGAAGGCCAAGATTACTCTGATTCCAGGAAAAGGCTTAGGGAATTCTTGTTTTTACCCCAGCATAGGCCCTTAGCTATTCCTCCTGTGTTGAATGTGGTGGAGGATGTTTTTGCAGAGGCTTCTCTGAACCCTGACTCCCTGCCTCCTGCTCCTGTTAAGCCTGATAGGTATTATAGGGTGCCCGAAGCTCATAAGTATTTGTTTAAGAGTCCCAGGGCGGATCCAGAAACTGTTTCTCAGGGGCCTAAAGGTGTTAAAGCTTCTGTGGTTAAAAATCCTGTACCCTCTGATAAAGAGGCAAGGGCTTTGGATAGGTGGGGTAAGAAAGTATATACTTCTTCCACTCTAGCCATGAGGGCGTTGAATTGTCAGTTTCATATGCTGAAATATCAGAATTATCTCCTTTCACAATTGAAATCTAAGGTGGATGCTTTGGCGGAAGGTATTGAGTGTAAAGAATTGCTGGATTTGGTTCATGTGTCTGAACAAGTGGGTAAGCATTCTTTGCAGTGTGGTTTTGATGCTGTTCAGGCCTCCTCGAGGGTGGCTGCTACTAGTTCTGTTCTTCGCAGACATGCCTGGTTGAAGGATCAGAATTTAGCTGAGCATGTTAAGACAAGGATTTTGGATGCTCCTTTACAGTCTGATGTGTTGTTTGGACCGCCTGTGGAAGCAGTTTTAAAGAAAATGGAGGACAAAGCTAAGTCTATGCAGACTGTTAAAGATTTTTGCAGGTGCAGCCTCCAAGTTTAGTAGAAATTGGCCTGCTAAGGGGTGGACATATCCTGCTTATGGTTCCCAGTCTAGGGGTAGGTCTAGACGTGGTAGGGGCAGGGCTCAAGGTTCGTTTAGGCCTAGATCAGACAGTTCACCTGCTCAGACTTCTGGTGAGGGCAGGGGTCAGTCCTTTCGTAAGCAGAACCAATGACCTGCCTTTTCAGCTGCCAGTGGATTCTCGTCTGGCAGCTCCTTTGGGAGGAAGATTGTCTCTTTTCAAAGAAAATTGGGATTTAATCACTCAAGACAGATGGGTGCTGGATATCATTCATCACGGTTACAGATTTTATTTCCACACAATGCCCCCTTTCAAAGGCATGCCAGATGTTCCTCCTCCACAAAGAAAAGAGGCTCACAAGCAAGTTTCTCAGTTACTCCAGATAGGGGCCATTCAGCCAGTCCCTGTATCAGAAAGGGGCTTCGGATTTTATTCTCGCCTGTTCCTAGTACCAAAGAAGGGGAACACGTGGAGGCCAATTTTGGATTTATCTATCCTCAACACTTATCTGGACATTCCCAAGTTCAAGATGTTGACGTTACAGCAACTGTTACCTCTGCTGGGCAAGGATCACTGGATGGTAACTTTGGATCTCAAGGAAGCTTACCTTCATGTGCCTATAAGGCTAAGTTGCAGAAAGTATCTGCGTTTCGAACTGGAGATTTTCATTATCAGTTCTCTGCATTGCCCTTTGGCTTATCTACTGCCCAGAGTATTCACAAAGGTTCTGGCTCCAGTGATAGCTTACTTCAGGCTTCAAGGCATTCAAATCTATCCTTACTTGGACGACTGCCTGATTCTGGCTCAAGAAAAGGAACACCTTCTACAGCATCTGGAATATGTTATAGCAGTGCTAAGATGCCTAGGGTATTCTGTGAACGAAATAAAGTCCAGTCTAGTACCCTCTCAAGACATGTGCTTTCTGGGTGTGAGACTGAATACAGCAGCCCAGATGGCCTTTTAACCCCGGACAAACAAAAGAGTCTGTCACTTTACTTCCATCAACTATCTCATCAGTCCGTGCTGACTGCAAGGACAGTCCTTCAAGCATTAGGGTTCATGGCATCTTGTATTCTGGTGCTTCCCAATGCCAAACTGCATATGAGGAAGCTGCAATGGTATCTCAAAAATGTATGGACACAGCACTGCCAAGATTTGGACACTGTCATTCAAATAATACCTTGCCTTCAAAAGGAATTCTTGTGGTGGGCTCAGGAATGTCACCTAAACAAGGGACTCTCTGTGACCCGGCCAGAGGCGAGTCAGATTTTAACGACAGATGCCTCGGACACTGCTTGGGAGCTCATCTAAATGGAAAGTGGATACAAGACAAGTGGCCTGCCAGACTACAGCATCTACATATCAACATGAAGGAGATGTTAGCAGTCCAGTTTGCATTGATGGCGTTCAAGGAGTTACTTCTTCCAGGGCAGGTGTTGATTCTAACAGACAACACAACTGTCATGTGGTACATCAACAAACAAGGGGGAACACATTCTTATCCTCTATGCAGGCAAGCAATGATTTTATGGGAGACTGCGTTAAGCCTGCAACTGACTCTTCAGGCAAGGTTTCTGCCAGGAGCACAGAACTCCCTAGCAGATGTATTAAGCAGACAAATCATGGATCCCCACGAGTGGAAACTGGATCTTCATGTATTTCAGAAATTGACAGTGTCATGGGGAACTCCAGACATAGATCTGTTCGCTTCTCCACTAAACCACCAGCTGCCAAAGTATTGCACAAAGGGGTTTCATCACACAGCTTGGAAAGTGGATGCTCTGTCTTTCAGTTGGAAAAACCTTCATGTCTATGCCTTTCCACCTCTGCCTCTTCTTCCAAAGGTATTACTAAAGGTCAGACAAGACAGGCCAAGGATGATTTTAATAGCTCCAGATTGGCCTCGGCAACACTGGTACCCACTTCTAAGGAGTCTTGTAAAGAAGCCTCCATGGCCTTTACCTCTGATTCCTCATCTGTTATCTCAGAAGGACGGTCATCTGCTCAATGTCAAGCTTCAATCTCTTCATCTCACAGCTTGGCATATTCTGTGTTGAAGCACAGTAGGTCTCAGCTTCCTCAACAAGTTTTAAATGTGATTATGGAAGCTAGAAGGCCTAGTACTAGGAGGGTGTACGCAGAAAAATGGAAGAGATTTTTGTTTTGGAGTACAGCAAAGAATTTGGAGATTTCAGAGCCTAATTTGAGTGTGGCTCTTCAATATCTTACTGAATTATTGGACAAAGGTTTGTCCTTCTCTTCCATAAAGATTCATGCTGCAGCAATTTCAGCTCACTATGATTGTGACCCACCTTTGTTTTCGCATCCTTTGTTCAAGCAGTTTCTTAGAGGGGCAAAGAATATAAGACCCCCACGTAGAGCTCCTACTCCTGCTTGGGATCTCAATTTTGTGTTGGAAAAACTTACTCTACAACCTTTTGAGCCTGCAGCTACTGCTGAATTGAAATATTTGTCATGGAAGACTGCTTTTCTGTTAGCTATTACTTCTGCAAGAAGGGTGTCTGAGTTGCAGGCCCTTATGGCAGTAGAGCCCTTTTTGGTTTTCCATAAGGACAGGGTTTCATTACGTACTAATCCTTCCTTTATGCCTAAGGTGGTTTCTAGTGTGGCTTTAAACCAAACTATTCATTTGCCTACGTTTTTTGCAGATCCTCAAAATAAAGGGAAAAGATTTTGCACACTTTAGATGTACACAGGCAATTGCGTTATTATTTGAGCAGGACTAAGACTTTTAGGCAGTCTCAGCAGTTACTTGTTTCTTTTGCTTTGAGTTCACTGGGCAAGCCTGTGTCAAAGCAAACTATTTCTAGGTGGATTGGCTTTTGCATTGCATTTTGTTATTCCCATCATGGCAAAGAGGTTCCAGCTGGGATTAGGCCTCATTCCACTAGGGCTACTGCCACTTCAACTGCATTTCTAAGGGGGGTGGCAACTAAGGATATTCTGGAAGCAGCTACTTGGAGTTCAGTGCATACTTTCTCTAGGCATTATCACCTGCCTATATACTCTAAGACTAGGGCTGGTTTTGCCACAGCTGTTTTACAAGGCATGTTGTCAGCTCCTGCTACTTTATAATTTGCCAGCCTCCCTTACCTCTGCTTTGGGATTCTACCCAATTGTCAGGACTGCAGCAAGGGAAGATGAAGAACATAGTACAGTTTTGTACCTACCATAAATGTAGATGTTCGAGGATTCCCTTGCTGCAGTCCAATTTACCCTCCCTCCTTCCCCTCTGTGTTTCAGGGTGGTTGTGTAGGTGAGTTTACATGCTTATATTTTTTGTATATATTGCTGTATATATTGTACATGTTTTTTGGTGCAGGTTGTTTTTGGGACTTGTCTTTTTGGGTCTTCTGACATCTGGGGCAAGAAAAGACTGAGGAAATGACGTCGGTCATGCGCATTAGTACCCTGACGTACTGACGTCAGTCTAAGGCGCCATGACCGACGTCAGCCTTATACTCTGGTATTCGGGCCGACTGGGACGCGGACTATACCCAATTGTCAGGACTGCAGCAAGGGAATCCTCGAACATCTACATTTATGGTAGGTACAAAACTGTACTTTTTTCCTTTTACATACTACTTCATTCAAAGAGTTGTCAATAATAGCCTCAGGATACCCTTTTTTTGAGAAACATAATTTTAAGTTTTTCACACTCAACAAAGGCAGTGAGTAATGTAATCATGTGTTCTGCATGCACAAATTGCCCTTTGACTACTGCTTTTTTAATAGTAGGATATGAACTAGTGAAATGCAGGAAAGAATTAGAGTAAATGGGCTTAGTATATATTCTAGAGATAATTTTCTTATTGATATGGTCTTTTACCAGCATATTGTCCAAGTATGAAATGTGATTCACTCCTATATCATGGGTGAATCCTAAAAACATCTGTGGTGCTATTAATGTACTCCAGAAAAATAGGAATCTTGTTAGGGTCATCTTCCATACAATAAAAATATCATCATGGTATCTGGCATAGAGGCACCATTGACATATAGGGACCCACATGCGGATCCCAGAGCCACACACTTCTCTTGAAGGAAATACTGATTTTCAAAATAAGTATAATTATTATACAAGACTAGTTTAAGCAAATCTGTAAATAGATTGTATCTTGTGGTAATTCACTATTATGGTTAAGAAATTCTGTAAACCACTGAACCTCTGTAGAGTGTGATATGGTAAACAAGTTCCTGACCGCTGTTCTCAAAAAAATGTGTCGTCAAACACCAGATTGTTACATTTGCCTAGAAAGTTACAAGAGTCTTTACATACATACTAAACATTTCATACCACTCCTTGAAATGGTGATCTAAGTACTTTGCCACTGGGGAAGTGATGGAACATCTAGCATCCACTGTAGGTCACATTGGAAGGTTATGTTTAATCCTTATGAAACTTTAGTACCTCGAATATGGTTGATATGGGATTTTTGTTTGCTGCTCTGCCTGCTACCGTTGTGCTACTCATCTTGCAGGTGACAGGGAAAGAAGTTATTTTATTTTATTTGTTTATTTTACTTCATTAATTTATTTGTTTTTAGAGGAAGACAGTATAGGATTGGGAAAAGGCAAGTCTTTTTTTAACTTCCAGTTAACACCCATGGCTCAAACTGGCATCCAGACATGTTTTGGGACAAGCTTCCTTAACTAAATGACTTACCAATTAGCAGCAGTATTGGAAACAGCAAGGTATAAGTAATAAAATTATACTAAGATTGCTAGTCCTAAATGCCCTACAGTGAAAATATTCATTGTTAGCTACTTATTGTTCATATTTTCATTTTTACATTCATATTTTTAAAACTGGGAGAGCTATATTTTATTAAAGACATGATATGAAACCCAGCTGTTGCAGACAGACTGTTGTATTGTCAATTTCCACGTACAGTACACTGCTGGAGATATTGCTATTTGTTTTCTAACAGTTATGAAATGTGTAATATTTCCCTTTGTATTAGTATTACCACAATCAAGTGTCTTTGCAAGTTATTGCATCTGGTGAAACAGTAGATGTTGAAGAAAACTGTCATTTTATCTGTACTTTCAGTTTTGCATATTGAAAAATATTTATATTGCTAATTAAACAGTTAAACATTTTTTCTTTATGTTGTAATTAAAAAAAATAATCATACTTTGTCATATTTATGTAAATATCTCAATAAACAAGCATTCACAGAGGAATTCCTTGTTATGTGAAAGCTCATGCCTGGCTAACAAAAGTGTTCTTATAATATAAGTTTAGGATGTACAGTCTCCAAGAAATGAAATTTTTTGTAATACTCTGAAGACAAATATAATTTTGGGTTTGTGTGCATTAAAATATTGACATTTGTGTGTCTTCTGTTTTTAACTTGATTTTTCAGAAACTGCTGTTGACTTTAAGGATGAGTGTATGCTGTTTAGATGTGTGACATTCCAGAGTTCTGACGTGCTGCTGAGTTAAGGAGCAAGAGCTAAACAGAATAGTCTGTCAGGCATTTAGGGGCACACGTGAACAACTTTGATTGTTTGGTGCAAGTTGTTAACTTGTTATTTTATCGAAAGTGTGAGCTGCAGTCTATTGGTCTGATGTTGATTCCTTCTATTATTTTAGTGGAGATCACAATAATTATAAATTGTCTGATTTATGTTCTTCGGTTTCTTGATCTGACAATAATTATTGAAATTTCTTTGGTGATCTGCCAGAAAGGTGCTTTTGTAATGTTTGTTTGAGGATGGTAACAACACAGGAATGTAGAGCCTTCTTCAGCTTAAGGCCATCCTGAATCCAGTTTCCCACTAAATATCTTTCTAATGTTTGGTTTCCACCAGAGCCTATATGAACTCTGCAAAAAATGTTAGGTAAAACTAATGCCTATAATATATGTAATACATTCTCCTTATGTCAGAAGTAACAACATTACAGCTACTTCACTACAAAAAAATATATTTTTTCCATTTGTAAGATGCGGGGGCTCCTTCTTCAGAAGTGTGTTGCAGTGGAAACTGCAGACAGAACTACAGTCTTAGGTTTGTGTTTTACCATAGTACTGTATTCTTATTTTAAACAACTTTGTATTTGATTGTACAACCAGAGAAAAATACAAAGCAAATAAACATAAAACACACAAAAAAATAAAAGAATATGAACTATATACAGTCACCCATAATAAAATTTAGTATAAATATACTCCATTAATATTTATCTACTGCAACTTCTGCCAGGCTGTTCATTTATGAGTTATATTAGAAGTTCTACTAAGAATAGTTTGCATTTCTTTATTACACATGTACTTAGCTAAGCTTATAAAACTACTAAATAAAAGTATCTGTTCACTTTTCCAATTCATAGTCATTACTTTTCTAGCAATGTCTAAAATTGACCAAAGGAGAGGCAGTTGTGGTTTGGGATCACATTTGGAATTGGTGTATTAAATAATATTAAAGAATCAGTAACACTGCAATTATTGGTCCACATAGCCTTAATAAAATGTCTAATGTCAATCCAAAACTGTAGTATAATTCTACACTCAGTAAACATATGAATCCATTTAGCTTCTAGAATTTCACCACATCTCTAACATTTTACTTCTTTGTATTTATAAATGAGAGCAATTTTATGCAGTGTAAAAAAAACTTTTGTAGGAATTTCAAAGTGAACAATTTCCAATAAAGAGAGGATGTGGTGGTATTAACAGATTTTAGTAAAAATAATTTATTATCTGCTGAAAAAGGTCCCTTATTAACTTTTGTGGAGTAGTCCCACAAGGTCAAATCAAATGGTAAAAATTCCTCTCGTAAGATCCTGTATGTGATTGATACGTATGATTTATGTTTATTTGAACCAAATTTTTGCAAAAGAAAAATTGTAGTAATTTTGATATGGGATTCATTTCAATATTAAATAACATTCTTACTTTATTATTTATTAAATATCGTGTAATATTAACCAATTATCCTCTTTAAAATTATGTCTCGCTAAAAGAAAAATGACTGTGTGTATCTTATTACTATCTAGAAATTGGTGCCAAAATTTTAAATTATTTTCATTAAACATTAGCATTTTCCCATATTAAAGGATACTAAATTCTAAAAAAAAACAATGAGTATAAGCAATGAGGAACATTACAAATATTTGCTTAACAGTATAGTTACTATCAATTACATTTTTAAAGGTATTAAAAATATGGTTTATACCATAGGTGAAATAGTGACATTTTTGTTGTTTAAACAATAATCTCTTAAAACACAATATATTTTACTTATGCCTAAAGAACATACTTGTGTCTCATAACTGCTATTTGATAATATACTAACTTCATGAATATTCTTCCAACTCGAGATCTAAGAAACATTTAGCCAGTGACACACTAAATTAATAATTGCTGCCTTTGCATATAGTTCAATATTAGGAAAGCCAATTCCATTATCTTCCCAACTTCTTGCATGCCTAGGTTTTTTGGATACCAAAGAAACTTAAGTAAAATTTTATTAATTTAAGTAATTTTTTTGACGAATTAGGATCAAAGTTTGCGTGTAGTATAGGGTTTTTTGTAAGATAATCATCTTTATCAGCAATAGTCTATCTTTCATGGTAAAAAACATTTTATTCCAATTATTAGTTAAATTTGTTAGTGTTTATCAACTCAAGCTAATTTGAAAGCACCTTTCCATGTGAGTTTTATAGTAATACCTAAATATTGAAGAAATTTATTTCCCCCATCTAAAGTTATTAAAATCTTGTAAATGAGTATTTACTTTTTTATTTTAGTAATGCTTCGATTTTTTCTTGATTAAATTTTAGGCCAGAGATCTTTCCAAAAAGTTTTACTGCTTCGATAATATAATGTAATGAAGAATCTATATCTCCACTTGTTAAAAGGATGTTGTCTCTGAATAATTGAAATTTTGAGCAATAGCAATCATTTAGGGAAAGCCTTTTATGTTTGTATTATTTCTTATGAAGGTAGCAAATGGTTCAATTGACAAAGCAAATAATAAGGACGACAATGGGCAACCTTGTTTTGTTCCCTTTAATATCTGAAAAGATGACTATAAACTTGAACCAGTTTTAATATAAGAAAAGGAGTTATATAATTTCATTATTAAATCAATAAATTCAGAGGAAAAATTATATCTACCAAGTGTTTTATTCAAGTATATCCAGCTAATGGAGTCAAAGGCTTTGTCTAAGTCTAAATTAATGATTGAAAATTGTTTTTTGTTATCTTTATTTGCAAAGTCAATCGACTTTAGTAATTTAATGTTATCCTGAACTTTCCTTTGTAATATAAATCCTGTTTGATCATATTCTATTAAGTTAGAGGTTATACTATTTAATCTCTTGGCTAATATGGACATAAAAAATTGTAGTCAATATTTAACAGAGAAATAGGACAATAGGAGGAGGTACATAATTGAGGATCCTTGCCTTGTTCTAAGATGGGAGTTATTAGAGAGAATCTCCAAGAGGGGGAGGTATATTTGATTTTTTTTTTGATTTCACAAAAAGCTTTTAAAAGTGTTTTTAATGTTTTGTCCGGGAATATTTTGTATATTTTTGGGATTATACCATCTAGTCCTGGGGCTTTATTGTTCTTTAAAGTTTTGATTTCCTCTTTTAGTTCCAAGAATGATATTGGTTTATCTAGGGTTATAGTTTAATATTTTGTTAATTTATTTTTAATATTAGTCTGAAGAAATTTTTCTGTAATGGTATCATTTTCCAAAGTGAGGTTCATATTGTTAACTGATTTATAGCGAATTCGAAATGCTTCAAGAATGTCTTTTAAATCAGTCACTTTTTTCAGGTATTTTTAACCATATAATTAATTTATTTTATATGATTTAAATTATTTAGTTTTTTAGATCTAATAGCCAATTTATGCAGATTTTTAGGGTTAACAGAGTATGATTGTAATTTGTCTTTCTAAATTTATTGAAACTTTATGATTTAAAATTTCTAAGTTTTTTTTTTGATTCAGTGTTCAGATTGAGTAATCCTATCATTAAGTTTTAGGTTTAACTTTATCAATTTTGGTTTGTAAATTTAGCAGTTCTCTATCCTACTCCTTTATTTTTAAGAGAAACCAATGCTTAATTATACCATAAAGATATAATGTGTGTTACCTCCCCATTGTTATTGAACTCCAAAAATAAATGTAATTCATTTAAGACCCACACCTTAAAACCTTTAAGTTTTATATAAGTCGGTATCCTCTGCAAAAACATTAACTCCATTTTTGTACTGAAATTAAAAGCTGTAGCATTATGATCAGAAAGTGGACACAATGTTATTAGAACTTCATCTATTCTAGAGTACAGATTATTTGGAAAAAAAAACTTATCTGTATTAGTTTAGGTTCCAAACCTAAAGGAATAGTGAGTATAATCAATGGAACTCACCAATTTTAGGTCATGAATATCTCTTAAATTCACTGAATTGGTGAAATATTTCAATTTTTTTTGACTGGGATGTTATTTTGGGCTTATTGTTATTTTCCAATACAACCATGCTCAGCATTCCATTTGTGTCAGACTAAGTATCAAAAAGTTTAGGCATAATATGGGACCGTTTCCACAATATTAGGGCGCCTCTTCTTTTAGTTCTGTAACAAGAGTCTGTTAAAATTGAATAACCATTGAAAGACAGTCTATCTAGATCTTTAAGTAAGTGAGCCTCTTGCAAAAATACTATATATGCCTTATGCATTTTAATAAACTTCATATTTAGAGATAAATACTTATATATTAGCAGCTAAGTAAAACATATTTAGAACAACTGTAATATGGTTTTATATTTGATAAATAATTATTACTCTTCAAATATTTTGCCATGGATGAGTCAACCAATTTCACTATAAACCTATCAAACAAATTACTATCTACATTTTCGCACATGGAACAACTTGTTTGGGGTTTGATGATATTCTCAGTCAAACCACCCTCTATCCACATCTTACACATCTAATATTCCAGAGTAGCTACTGCCAAGATAAAAGATTAAACAAATAGCAACAGAAAAGTCTATAACATTTACTAGAATTTATTGATAACTTTACATTTTTGTGTCAATATAAGACCTGCCTAAATATATAGAATATTCAATCACCTTATGTTTACATATAAATTAATTAACACTTATACAAATGATTAAATATACTAATCTACTCATTTTGAACTGAGGTGAAGTAATTCCCTTATAACAGCACTAACATTGCACAGATCATAATCTAGGTCAAAGGAACAATTTGAATTGTTTTAAAAATGAAAAATACCCAATTGTGTATTTTTATATATATATATATATATATATATATATATATATATATATATTTATATATATAAATGGTTAATGCAACTTAAACACAAAATTACCCTTTTCTTTTTTTAATTGAATATGTAAACAATTTAAGATAATTAGAGCAGTAAAACATCTTAAAAATCACAAACACTTATTTAACATAATAAGAGTGTAAAAACTGTCCATGTATGGTGAAGCGGTATAAACCATCATGAAAATTTACTTATTTGTAATTCGTCAGGATGCATTACCAGCTTGTAGTGTTAGTTGCATAAACAAAAAACGGTTATGTAATCATTCTGAGCATATTTTCTAAAATTATTAAATCGATTTATATAAATATTAGTTGAGTAATGCTCATCAGTGCATATAAATATCAGAATGAATGTGAAAAGCAAATTAATCTTGTTTATATTAGTGTGCCTGTTAGATGCATGGTTTATTAATTACTTTATTAATTAAATGCTAGAGAATGCTGCACCAACAGCTAAATATTGCAGCAGATATAATAAATAAATTTATAACATCTTGAGGAAACAGGATCTCAAAAAGGGGGAGTGGAAGTCATCTGAATAGAAATACAAAATGCTGTTTTATAACTACTCTTAAGACATTGCATATCCCATTTTTAATGATAAGCTTCTCTAAACACTTTCGAGTCAGTTTTATTTATGTATGTCATTTATAATGGGGATAGTTACTTTGCATTGCGTTTCACAAAGAAAAGGCTGTAGTTTCATACTGTTTCTAAACATTTGTGTTGGAATAAATTGGTGCTAGTGTAAAGGGCTAAACCTTTTTTATCTTTATATTCCCCTTTTCCATTTTAGCACTGGATCAGCAAATATTCATAAACTTTCGCACTATTGGGATTCCCATATAGCAACATAAAAAGAAACACAAATTGCGTTCGACTAAATCTTCATTGTTACCATATTACCTGTCACAAAAGTGTTGTTCTCAAAGTGTAGCGACCCACAGTAACTACTGAAGATATTGTTTGCTGCTGAAACAGTAGCACCATGGATGTTTAATTTATTTTCATAAAAAATAATTGAAAAAGAATGGGACACCCACCATAATCTTTTAATACCAGGTTGTAATATATATATATATATATATATATATATATATATATGTGTGTGTGTGTGTGTGTATGTGTGTGTAAGATGACATACCACATCTTCCTCAATTATACATTGAGATGAAGCAATATCTTTAGTTGCAGATAGAATTTCTAGACTTGTATATGATTAGTGTGGATCAACTTAAAGTATTCTTCTACATGTAAACTATCACCAACCAGTCTCAAAGATCTATACATGATCCACAGCACATCTTGTAACATAGCTTAGTATTGTACATGTCACACAAAGTCCATTGTCCGAGTACTGCCACAAAAGAATATTTGTATAAAATCCAGGGTTATCTAACTATAATAATTTTATCAGACAATAGTCCACAATTTTTGTGCACTGCTGAAGTAAATGTAATGCCAAATTTAAAAATAAGCCCATATGATGGAATCCAAAACCAAACATGCTCTACAATAAAAAAAAATCATTACAGGCAGTAATCAATGCAACTCTCAAGATGTCAAATATGCTCTTGCTAAACATAAGAAGGAACTCTGTTCCCTGATCCAGTGGTTCCATCCAAAGCTAGATATGATGTATATAAAAAAAATCATGCAAACAACAACCATAATACCTTCATTAACTAAGTTTACAAACCTCAGAAACTCTGTATAGCACTGCACAAAGTTAATTGTAACTGATATCACATACTCAGATCCTAAGGCTGTAGCCTGCCAGTAAATACATTAAGCTCCAACGTCAACGCCTTCTCTCCCCTATGTTTCCAGAGCACAAGCTCACACCTACACACATCCCAATCTCCCAAAAACAAGTCCTCAAAGCACCTTTCAAGGCCAAGAACATTTATTCTGTGGGGCCAAATAACATATCATGTTGCCTATTAGTCAGCTATAAACATAACCTGTCAACCCCTCCACCACCACCACAAAGCTATTCAGTATCAGCTAGCAAAGTAGTTTTGTGTCTGATGAATGAAGGACAGCAGCAGTTATCCCCATGTACAAAGCTGGGGCATCAATCAACATGGCTAACAACAAACCAATGTGTCTGACCAGTCATATCTGCAAAGCTATGGAGAGTAGTATTACAGAAATAATAAATAAGGACATAGGTAACCTGCAAAGTATTTACCCAAGAAAGTTCAGTTATGTCAAAGACAGATCATGTCTGCCTATCATGGTCAGCTTCGTAGAAAATGTTACCAAATCAATGAATTAGAAGAGGAAAAAAAAAAACAGAAAACACCATATATCCTTACCCCAGAACGAAGTTTGCTGTTCACAATCAGGTTTTGTTAGTCAACTGACCTAGCTACATGGTTAGATCAGTGTATATGTTTTTGGACAGGAAAAAAAAAAAAGTTTGATTTTAATCAAAACAGTAAATAAATAAATGTCTTGGCATCAGTACACTCCTATTAATAACATTTAGGCGTCTAATAACAAGAAACAAGTAGTTGTTTTGTAATACCATGTTCACTTAAGCGAATTGTAAAAACTTTGCAAACTGTACCTTTTAAGATGTTGTGTTCATTATTTTTTTTTTAAAGCTAACACCCTGGATGTCCATGAACCATATGTGGAAGTAAACAAGAAGTGAAAACTTCTAAATCTCGGCCAATAGCTGTTGCAACATTCTTAATGCATTACGACCCTGGATGTCCATGAACAATATGTGGAAGACAAGAAGTGAAGACTCACAAATCTCGGCGATAGCTGTTGCAACATTCTTGAAGCATTGCGAGGGATCAAAGGTCGTATCAGGTTTCCCGGTTCCCACACTCATAACAAAGAATACAACTTGTGAAGCTAAAAGAAATAATGACAGCTCACACTTTCTGTTTAAGATTTGGGGTAATGTTCAAAGAGACTTTGAGCGGGAAAATACCAAAAAAGATGAACTAGATGACAAAGGCTTGAGATAATTACTTTCAATTGCCATTATACAATAAAGAATCCAACAGAAATTCACATAAAATCAGCATCAGTGTGTAAAAGAAATTTCACAACAATATACATTATTTATAAGGAGGCTACAACAAGGAGTATAAAATTAATAAAGAAAATGAACAATAAAATATAAATGTGTATGTATATATATATATATATATATATGTGTGTGCTCACACAAAGATGCCCTACACTTGTACAAACACACGCAGACATGCATACATGACTAAACACATATTCATACTTTAGTTAAAGACCCTCATATGCCATCCCTCATATATGTAGAAGAAAACAGGTGATGAAAGAAAGTGAAAAAAACTACTACTTTGCAACAGTTATTACCAAGGCACACCAGTAGCACTCTCCTTACATTTGAACTGTTTGCATACAGAACTAAGAAAAAAAAAGAGATGGAAAAGAATGAAAAAAGACGTACAAAAGAGAGAGAGAGATAAAGAAAGTGAAGAAAAACAAAGTACATTTTCCTTTATAATAAAGAGTCCAATCTAATGAGCTGAAGAACAAAGTATTTAAATTCACACATAATATACAAATAGAAACATTATTTATCTCTTAGTTTTTTGCTTGTTCCCTCTTTAACAGACCATCCATTCTTTATTACGTCTCTTTAATCTTTGTGTATAGCAGTCCATCTCTTCAGTGTCTGATATTAAATTCTTCTTTTGTACAAAGTTCATAGCTTCTTGCAGGGAGTTAAAAATCTCCTTCAAATAGGAAGATTTTTATTCTAGCCGGAAATAAAAGTTGTGCTTTGATATTAGACATTTTAAGGGATTTTTTTAAAGGAGTACATTCTTTTCTTTTGCATATCACTGAGGAAGTGTAATCATTATCAAAACAAATATTTTCCCATTTATTTTAACAGGAGGATTTACCCAGGCAGTTTTTAACACCAAGTCCTTGACCTGAGTGGATAAAAAATATGAGTGTTATGGATCTAGGAATAGATGAGGCTTTTGATAAAGAAAGATGAGTTCTCTCAACACCAAATGAAAGAGATTCCGTTAGATTTAAAACTTTTGGTAACCAGTTATTCTAGAATTCCACCATGTTATTCCCTTCTTTTTCAGGCACTCCATAAATTCTAATATTATTCCCTCATGATCTACTTTCCAAATCATCCACCTTTTCTAGAAGTAAAGTATTCTGTTTTGGCAAAAATTCTGTGTGACTTTCACTCTCAATCAGCCTGCCATCCATTTCATTTACAGTTTATTCAAGGGAGGACATTTGATCAGAATGTTTCTTAATTACCTCGTTAAGTAAGTCCAGGTTTTTTTTTTGTTTGTTTTTTTTTTTTGCTGTCTTGCTTTATGTTGTCAATTTTGTTTTCCAACTTGTCCAGTTTAATTGAACGATCCTGGATATCTGTAATAGAAGATTGTAATTCCTTTTTCATCACACTCTCTTGATGTGAATTTTATGAGTTACTTATGACTGCAACAACTTGTTGAAGAACTTCTGACAGGAATAATATCTATCCTTATTAATTGCACCATCTCTAAATCTAAACTTCCAACTGTCTGGAAACAGTTATATACTCTTCCTATTCACAAAGGAGGTAAAATTTCAAACCTATCGCTATACTTTTCCCTATCTCAAAAATACTTGAGAAATGCATCATCTCTTACAAGAAAAGCTTCTCACTTTACCCAACGTGGTTTCCGCCCAAAGCACAGTACTACCACAGCTCTCCTATCCTTTCTCAGTACTATCTCACAAGCCAAAGGCAATCACAAACTCACATCTTGCCTATTCTTTGACCTTTCTAAGGCCTTTGATACTGTCTCTCATTCTTTATTACTTGAACTCTCAGACCTCAACTTTTCTCCTGATTCAGTAGCATGCTTCTCTAGCTGTCTCACAGACGGAAAGCAAGCTGTCAGGTGGGACTCTGCACTTTCTTCCCCCCCTTCACGTAAAAACTGATGTTTCCCCAAAGGTCTGTTCTTGGACCTCTACTTTTTAATATCTTTACCAACTCACTTTACTCCTCTTGTCCTCGATCTGCCATCATCCAAAATGCTGATGACTCAACAGTCATCACTACTGCAAACTCCCCCTCTGAACTCCTATCAGTTACCCAGACATCCTTCAACTCTGTTGAGACCTGGCTCAAAAAACACCAGCTTATCCTTAACCCAAAAAAAAAAAACAAAATTGCTACTCTTTCTTCCTAAATTAGTTAACCATATCAAATCTTCCTTTACCATAACATCTTTAAGCAATACCCCTATTGAAGTCGAAACGAACACAAAACTTTTTGGCATCACCATAGATGACCAACTAAGATTTGATCTACATATTAACAATTGCATCAGAAAAACCCACCAGAAGCTAGGACTCCTGTACAGAAATAACACATTCTTTACCACCAAAGCCATCTTCTTCCTTGTCTAACCCATGGCTCCCAAATACTCACTAATCTAAATTCATCTCTACTTAAGAAATTAGAAACAACCTGTCATAAGGTAGCCAGATTTGCAGCCCAACACTCATATAAAACTCATTACTGCCTCTTTGTCAAATATCTAAACTGGCTTGAACTACCCCAACTGATACTCCAAACTCAGGTCCAAATGATACACTCCATCCTGTATCAACCTTCTTTCTGGCCAGCTCTATCATCTCTCATTTCCTACTACTGTCCTACCAGACAACTCAGAAGTGCAAATATACACCTACTAAAGGTTCACAAGCCTAATACTAAGACAGGCAACAACTTGTATAGCTACCACCCCTCTATTGCATGGAACAGACTCCCCTTGACCTAAGAAACTTGGCAAAGCCCAAACAATTTAAACTAGATACCAAAGAGTACTTAAAAAAAAAACACTGGACCTGTCACTGCTCACACCCTCCCTGACAATAATCTTCCCACCTAGCCTTTAGAGTAAATATTATAGTGCCTAACTTTAATTGTTATTCAACCTGCTTTTCTAAATTATTGTATAACTTGATGACTGCTGAAATGTTGATTGTATTAACTTTAAATGTTAAGTTGTCAATCTCGCCTTCATTCTTGCTGGATGGGTTCGGAGCCGATCCTCGGCTCCGACTCGGCACTAGCTTTAGCTCGAGAACTCCTTTTACCAGCTCGAGGCAACCCTATATCCCATGATGCAAGGCGGAACTACCTCAGATCTCGTTTGCCGCTTAGCGAAAGAGGTCTCCTTTGCCAGCTGAGGTAAGTTTTTCTTGTTAAATAAGAAAAAAGTTTAGTTAGGGGTTTAATTTCCCTTCAGTGTTAGGTTAGCCTGTATTTAGTACAGCCCACCCTATTCCCTTCCTTTTTTTAAACTTTTAAAATAGTTTTTTCAGTGAAAGTTTTAGTCAGGCCTAGTTCCCCAAGTTATTCCCTTCCTGTGTGTCTGTGTAGGGATTAAGTTGTGTGTTTGTGGGGACTGTTTGTGTATATCCTTTTAGGATGTCTAGGGAAGGCAAGGTCTCAGGCTTCAAGAAGTGTGACCAGTGCTGTCAGAAAATGTCCCTGACAGACGGTCACACTTCTTGTGTGTATTGCCTGGGGCCTTTGCACCTGCAGGACTCCTGTGCGTTGTGTCATGCCTTTAGCCAGCGAGTCCTGCAGGAAAGGAGGAACAAACTGATCCTCCGAGGTTTGTTGAAACCTGAAGGTTCTCCTCCTAAGCAAGGGGCAGGAAAACCTCTTAAGCCACCGAAGGCTCAGGCTACAGTGTCCAAGCCTCCTCCGGTGGCTCCGGCTCCGTCGGAGCCGATATCGGCTCCGGCTGGAGCCGATGCTTCTTCTGCCAGAGTAGTGGGTTCGGTGCCGGCCGGCTCCGATACCCTGACTACTGTTGCCTTGTCGGCTCCGGCTGGAGCCGACACTTTATCCAGCATCGGAGCCGAGAGATCCTCGGCTCCATCTGGGGTTCAAGGGACTTCGGCTCCGATGGCTCCGGCCCATAAGAGATCCCGGTCCCCTTCGATACTAAGTATTCACTCGGCTCCGGGGTCTCCTCTTTTGTCGGAGCGGAGCCATCGGAGCCTATCTTCGAGATCTTCCAGGCTGTCTGACCACGATTTGGAGAGGGTGGTAAGCAGGCTGTTGAAGTCTCAGGCACTGGCCCAAATGCTCCATAGCCCGTCTCAACAGACTTCGGCTACAGCCCCAATTCTTGAGATTCCTCCTCCGACTCCACACCAGAGTTCGGAGCCGGAGCTTCTTGGGACAGCGACTGTTTCGATGCCGGAGCCGATACATCCTTCGGCTCCGTCATCCTCGGCTCCGATCTCCTCCTTGAGACTTTCCTTGGAGGGATCCGGTCGTCGGGTTTCCACTGTCGGCTCCGAGGGGCTAGTGGCATCGGACCCTTGTCCGACCCCGCTCTCCCTCTCGGAGCTTCGGCTTTGGTAAGCTCGGCGCCGACATCGGCCTCGGAGCCTTCTCTCTCCTTGGAGCCAACCATTCCTGTTTCTTCGGAGCGGGTGTGTTCAGGTCTCCCGGGGAGAGGAGCCTTTGAGGTGATGAGGAGTGTCCTGGCCTCTGAGCCTGGTCAACGGTCTATCCTCTAGCTCCTCCCTCATCAGTGCCTGCAGATGCCTCTTGCCAGCCTCTTGCTCTCAGGCCCAGGGATCCATCGCCCCAGGTTTCCCCACTGGGAATTTCCTCCTCTTCCGAGGTTTCTCCTGACCCTGCAGGGGAACCCCTCGGAAGAGGACGTAAGAGGAAACACACAGACTCCCCTGAGTCTACTACATCTGATACCGACTTAGATGAGTCGGAGGGTTCCCCACGGTCCCCCTCTGAGGATGTCTCATTTTCAGACATCCTTGAGCTCCTCAAACAGAGGGGAATTGGCCCTCCATTGACCCCTCCGAGGATGAGTCGGTATACCTGGAGGCTTTGGATCCCGACCCTCCACCTCCTGGGTGTCTCCGCCTTCGACCCACTCATGCAGGTAGTGGCTCGGAAGGCGTGGGCTCCAGATTCTGTGGAACCTGTCCCCAGGAGACCATCCAAATTCATCACGGCCCCTTCGGACAAACAGTTCCTGTCCAAAGGTGTCTCTGTGGATGCTATGGTGGTGGCGGCCACTAAGAAGGAACTGGCGGATCCTTCAGTACCTGTCCATCCTCCTAATAAGGATTCTAGGACCATGGACAGGTATGGAAAGCGGATGTTTTCTTCAGCGACCTTTGCAATGCGTTCGCTGAATTACCTTTGTCACTTCACCAGGCTTCAACGAGATATTCTCAAGGAACTGGGAGAAGTAGTCCAGGATCCTTCAGCTGCTGGGGCTCAGGAAAAGATTGCCTCTCAGCTAGCTATCCTGAATTTGATATCTAACTCCTCCATGCGGCTCATATCTTATGCAGCCGATGGAACGAGCAGGGCCGCAGGCACAGGTGTTGCTCTTAGACGCCAAGCCTGGATGCGGCTGTGTAATTTTGCGGACCCCTTTAAGGTGTCCTTCACCAACACCCCCTTTGACGGTTCAGCTTTGTTCGGACCTCAGGTGAAGGATACTTTGACCAGATGTGAACAAGACGGTAAAACTCTTTCTGCCGTTGGAGTCCAGTTTTCCACTCCTTCTAGACCATATCCCAAGGGTCAGAAGGGGAAGATGTGGTTCCGTAAAGCCCAAGGAGCTACACGGACACACGTGGTCAGTTTACCCCTAGAGGCAGAGGGGTAACAATAATAGACGCCCTAGAGGCAGGGGGGGTCCTCAGAACCAGGGCAACAGGGAGCCTCTTCCTGAGAAGCCCTTTCAGCATCCCTGAGGTGTTGCCCGACTGTCCACCCTTGGAGGCAGTCGGGGGAAGAATTTCGCTGTACCCAGTAGCCTGGCAATCCCTATCACAAGAGAAGTGGGTACAGTCGATTATATCCGAGGGTTACAAAATCCCCCTCGGAAAGGTTTCCCTACCCCTACAAACCCCTCCAGACAACTCACCCGGTCAAAGGGATTTGGCAAAACAGGAAGTTTCAAAACTCCTGGGAAAAGAGCCATCCAAACAGTGCCGGCAGACCAAGTAGGATCCGGCTTCTACTCAAGATTCCTTTTGGTCACCAAAAGGACGGGAGATTGGAGACCAATAGTAGACCTAAGCAGACTAAACAAGTCTGTCAAAAGGCAAGATTCGGATGGTCACGCTGCAATCCATTCTGCCCTTTCTGGGCAAGGACAACTGGATGTGCTCGATAGACCTTCAGGATGCGTACTATCACATAAAGATTCACAGACGCTCCAGAAGGTTTCTTCGCCGCTGGGAGCCAGTCATTACCAATTCAGAGCACTGCCCTTTGGCCTCACTTCAGCCCCCAGAGTGTTCACCAAATGCATGGCGGTGGTCACAGCTCACCTGAGACGTCGAGGATTCCAAGTGTTTCCTTATTTGGACGACTGGCTCCTCTCCGCCACCTCCAGGGATCAGCTTCTTCGGTCCAGAGACTACACCTTACAGCTTTGCAAGAGTCTAGGAATTTTGGTGAATTTCGAAAAATCCTCTCTGCTGCCTTGCCAATCTATCACCTTTATAGGCGCAGAGTTAGATACCGTCAAAATGTTAGCCAGACTAACAAATCAAAGGATTCTGGACATCCAGAAATTTGTTCAGCTTCTGTTACAAAGCAACAAGGTCAAAGCCAGGTTTGTCTTGAAGGTTCTAGGCCTAATGGCTGCAGCCATTGTTCTTCTTCCACTAGCTCGCTTCCACATGCGTCTCCTGCAGTGGATGTTGTTCACGCAGTGGTCGTACCACGATCTGCCCATGAGACACAAGATCTTAGTGACACAGTCTTGCAGGGCTCATCTACGATGGTGGGTATCTTCCCCTCTTCTTCAGCAGGGCCGACCATTTGTTCCCCCTCCTCCAGTTGCCACAGTCACCACGGATGCCTCTCTGATCGGGTCCCGGGGGCAGTATCAGGGCAGCGTGGTCCACGGACGTGGCAACCCATAGAATACCACCTGCACATAAATGTCCTGGAGATGAGAGCAGTGCTTTTAGCGTTGCAAGCCCTCGGCGACTTTCTTCCCACAGGGACTATTGCAGTACAGACGGACAACATGTCCGTGGTCTGGTACATCAACAAACAGGGCGGAACCAGGTCCTATCCCTTATGTCGAGAAGCTCTCAGACTTTGGCAATGGGCGATCTCTTCTCAGCGGTTTCTGATAGCAACGCACATCCCCGGCAGGTCCAACCTATTGGCGGACAGGCTAAGCAGATCTATTCTGATGCCTCACGAGTGGTCTCTCAATCAGTCTGTAGTGGATCAGATTTTTCTGAAGTGGGGCACCCCTTGTTGCAATCTTTTCGCTACCCCTCAAAACAGCAAGTGCCCAGATTACTTCACACTATTTCCTCTTCCAGGCCAACCCTTGAGAGACTCTCTAACCCAGGATTGGCCTCGGGGACTTCTTTATGCTTTTCCTCCCTTTCCATTGATTCCACAAGTCATTCAGAAAGCCACCGTTTTGAGAGCCAAATTGATCCTCATTGCTCCATATTGGCCTCGACAAATTTGGTTTCCGTCTCTACATCATCACCTTCTGGTGCAGCCCTGGCATCTGGCATCTGGACCCAGTTCCGGATCTTTTGATCCACCAGTCGGGTCAGCAGCACCGAGCCATTCATTCTCTCAACCTCACTGCTTGGTTGCTCCACTTCCTTCCCTAGCCAGGCTACCAATGATTTCTGACTCAGAGACATTTTAGTGTCTTCTTTAATGTCGTCCACTAGAACTGTTTATGCTAGCAAGTGGCGACGTTTTTCTATTTGGGCAAACGCCAGAAATATTGATCCTTTCACCGCTCCTATACATTCTGTTTTGGATTTCCTGGCGGAGGTTTTTCATTCGGGATCGTCATCATCTACAGTCAAAGTACAAATGGCTGCTATTTCCAAATTTCATGTTGGCTTGCAGGACAATAACATCATGTCTCATAAGTTATGCAAAGCCTTTTTGAGAGGAGTTTTTCTCCTAAAACCGCCTGTGAAACATCCTCCTCCGCAATGGGATCTGAACTTAATGTTGGCATCCCTAATTCTACCTCCTTCGAACCGTCTGCTACGTGTTCTTTAAAGTTGTTGACATGGAAAACTATATTTTGCTGGCTGTTACCTCTGCAAGAAGAGTTTCTGAGATTCAGGCCCTCTGTATTCGTTCACCTTATCTGGTGTTTCATAAGGATAGGGTTTCTCAGAACTAACCCTTCCTTTCTTCCCAAGGTTGTATCTCAAGCCAATATCAACCAATCTATTGATCTACCAGTTTTCTTTCCTAACTATTCTGACAGAGCTGAACAGAAGCTACATTTTTTGGATGTTCACCGTCAGCTCAGGTACTACTTACATAGGACTAAACAAGTTAGAAAATCAGACCAATTGTTTGTCTCCTATGCAGGGAACAGGTTGGGTCTTCCAGTATCTAAAGTGACCTTATCTAGATGGTTGACTTCCACCATTTCCTATGTGTACTCTCTAAGGGGCAAACAACTATCTTCTAAGCCAAAAGCACATTCGACCAGGAGTCTATCCACTTCTGTAGCCTTTCAGGATAGACTTCCCATTGACACTATTTGTGCAGCAGCTACTTGGGCCACGCCTCATACCTTTGTGTCTCATTACAAGTTGGATTTGGCCTCCAGAGATAGGGCCAGTTTTGGTTCCACTGTTCTCAAGAGTCTGTTCCATTGAGCCACCGGGATACAGGTGCTAGGGACGCGGTCCCATCCAGCAAGAATGAAGGCGAGATTGACAACTTAACATTTAGAAGTTATGTACCTACCATAACGTTCCATGTTAGTTGTCTTCTCTCCTTCTTTCTTGGCCCCTCCCTCCTTCCCCTGGCCTGGACAGATCTTGGAGAGTTCCTATTAGATTGCTTCCTCTGGAGCATTGTTATGAGGACTTCTTTTAGGAACCATGGTTCCTAATTATATTAGGATAAGTCTTTAGCAGGGTTAGTTAGCTACCAAACGAGATCTGAGGTAGTTCCGCCTTGCATCATGGGATATAGGGTTGCCTCGAGCTGGTAAAAGGAGTTCTCGAGCTAAAGCTAGTGCCGAGTCGGAGCCGAGGATCGGCTCCGAACCCATCCAGCAAGAAAGAAGGCGAGAGAAGACAACTAACATGGAACGTTATGGTAGGTACATAACTTCTAATTGTTATTCAACCTGCTTTCTAAATTATTGTTTTAACTTGATGACTACTGAAATGTTTGATTGTATCTACTTAAATAATTTCTGTCAGTCTTCTGTTTCTCAAATTACTAAATGTTTTATTGCTACTGTAATTGCCTTATATGTATTGGAGTTTTTCTCCCCAGGCCTCTGCTAAAAAAGGGCTTTTGCTCGGACATTCCCTGTCAACAAATGTAAAATAAAATAAATACAAAAATAAAATAAGTAAATATGCTAATACTAGTTATTTTCCCAGAAATCCAGAAAAATTATGATAAACAGTCTCTGAATAGAATTTTTTTCACAAAAAGAATATAATTTGCTGTCAGAAAAATAAAGAAAAGGCAGAGCTAGAATTTAGAGCTGTTAGCTGTTTGGCATCTTACCCACGCCCCCCCCCATTCTTATTTAGAACTTTTGTTGTAACATTTTGAGGTACAGCCTTTCAAAGACTGCCCCAGTGTCTTTAGTTCATGTCTTGGTAGTACCACAGTCTTGACATTTTCAACTGATCAGTGGCACAGTGAATAGCTTTGGTTTGCTTTGCTCTGTGTTCTTTCATTTAGCTTCTTCTGTTTGAAATCTGCATGTACTTTCTGTCTCTCTGAGTTTTATCTATGTGCTCTGGTTTTGTCTTAACACCCCAAAGATACTTGCCTCTAAATCTTCCCTGATTTTTCTGGGGCATCCCTGATCTTGACTCAAATTTTAGTTCTTAATCCTTCCTGAAACTGGTGACTTTTGGAGCGAAGGTGGTGAATTACACTTGATAAATAATGACAATCAAATGTTTTCTTAATTCACATTCTGTTATTCTGGCAATGTCTTAATAGTACTATATTTTAAAAGTGTACCTGATTATTTCTGGATTTGCTAGTGATTCTGTTGAAATGTGTACCTGTTTGATTGAGGGATATGCTGTAAGTGAATCAGCATTCTTAATAGTTGCCTGTATGTAAGTATGCAGTGTGTGTGTGTGTGTGTGTGTGTGTGTGTGTGTGTGTGTGTGTGTGTGTGTGTGTGTGTGTGCATTAGCTTCCTGTGGAGATGCATTCCTCTTGCTCTGGTTGGTTTAGTAAAAAGCTTTCTACCTTTTTTATTATTTTTCTTAGTTTTGTGTGTTTTCTAGTATAGGCTAGTCCAGTTTTACAGTCTATTGTGGTTTATAGAGTATATCCCTCCCCTCCCGATAGTTTAGTTTGTGTGTGTGTGTGGGGAGGGGGCTTTCACTGCCTTTTGTATTCTTTCAGCCATTAGGACTTTATTTGTAGCTGTATCTTTAGCAGTAGTTGTAGTGTGTCTGATAGGCATGCAGACTTTAAAAAATGCTCCTTGTGTGGTCAGAAAATGCCTTATTCTGATACGCATGAGGAGTGTGTTTATTGCTAGGGTGCTCTGCACCTGGAGATTGAGTGCGACCTTTGTGCCACATTTAACCCCAGGGCTTGAGCAGAGCACCGTAACAAGTTTCTTCTAAAAGGTCCGGTGCAAAGGGGTCCTTTTGTTGTTTACACCTCAAAGGCTTCCTCTTCCGACTCAAACAGGAAGACCTCTTCCCAGCCAGTTCCCGCCAAGAAGCCACAGCTGTCAGATCCCAGGTCCCCGGATCCAATCCCAGCCAGGTCTGCCTTGGATCCAAAGTCTTCAGAGCCAAGAGCCACAGAGTCCTTGGTCAGATCCAGGTCCTGTCCAGATCAGAGGCCCTCGGATCTGACCAAGGTGGGGCCAGCCATGGATCTGACCAGGTCATCAGATCTGTCCACTGGGCCAATTAAGCTTTCAGATCCAACAGGGTGATCGGATCTGATCATAATCCTGGAGGAGCCTGCAGTCCCTTCCATCTCCAAACAAGACATCTGATCCCTTCCCTAAAGCCTGGCAGTAGATTAGGGAGGTCTCCTTCCAAGTCCACCCACTCCTCTTCCTCCTCTAGATCTTCTAGAAGTCTTCTGCCCTCAGACATGGACAGGATGATGAGCAGTTTTCTCAAGGTCCAGATAGTTGGCTGTCCTGCCTCCTCCTGTCCATCCGGCCAGGGGAGTCTCTTCTCCCCCAACTTCTCTTTCTCTTCATCCAACTCCATTGGGTTTGGATTCTAGGGAACAGGAAGTTTGCAGCCAGATTCCAATGAGGCCAAGCATTCCCCTTTTCTCGTCTCTGTCAGGATCCCTGGCTTATTGTGTTCCTCCCCACCTCAGAGTGGGATGAGCCCCATGCCAGAATGGTTGACACCATCTCCATGGGGGGGGGGGGTCTAATACCATTTTTTCAGACTGATCCCCTCCTCTCAGTGTGTCGGCATTCGATAGCTCCTGACCGGTATCATCTAGGGGTGGGGGGTGCTGTTTCGGGGCACGTTCCTCCTCTCTAGGGGGATTTTTTCCCTTGGACGAGGGGGACAGGCCCGCTTACAGACCCTTGGACTTCTGGGTGGTAGAGCGGACCTTCTCCAGGTCTGGAGTTTCCTTTGCCACACCTCAGGGTCCCTCCCGGCCTCTCGCTACCTCGGCTGATGAAGCCTCACATCCTGTCCTGGGTCAGTCCTCTCGATAGAGTCTTCAGGTGTTTCCTCCCCTCTGGGAGTTCCTGTCACTTCTGAGTCCTCCCCAGACCCCCCAAGGGAGGAGGTTCATCGTAAGAGTAACTGCAAGAGGAGGCACTTGGACTCCCCTGCAGAGTCTCACACTGAGGATGCGGACCTGGAGGAAGGAGGTGGGCCCCTAGATCTCTGCCCACATTCTTGAGCTCCTGAAACAAAAGGGCGGATGGTCTTCCCAACTCCTATCTTCAGTGAAGTCCGTATTTCTGAAGGCCTTCAGGACACGCCCATCTACCACCTAGGTGTCTCCTCATGCTGACGAGTTAGTCGACCTGATCGCCTGTAGGACCTGGAAGAAACCAGACATGATGGAGTCTGTTCCAAAGAGGGCCAACAAATTCCTTAGTCCACCTGTGAACAGTTTGTTCGGGAGCAAAGGAGTATGAGTTGATGCCTCTGTGGTTGCCACCACCATGAAGAAGAAGCTAGCAGAGCAGATCACCATGATCCATCCCCCAAACAAGGAGTCCTGGGAGATGGACAGTTTTAGAAAGCGGGTGTACACCTCAGCTGCCTTTGGACTGAGGGCAACTAGTTATTTGGCACATTTTATCTGCCTCCAAAGGAATTTGGTTCAAGAGCTCTCCACCTCCCTTGCAGAGTTATTGCCAGTGGAGAACCTCAAGCAGGTGTCTTCCCAGCTTGCCACTCTGACCTCTCTTCGTGTATTACTCGATAACACTAATTTCCAATGCTGTGGAGGCTACCTCTTGAGTGGCTGGCATGGGCATTGTCTTGCTGCATCAGGCCTGGCTATGCTTGTGCAGGTTCATAGAACCCTTTACAGCGTTGTTTACCAATGCCCCCTTCGATGGTTCCACTCTCTTTGGACCCTTTGTAAAGGATACTTTGACCCACAGTGAGCAGGAAGGGAAGACTTTGTCTGCAGTAGGCATCAAGCTTTCAGCCCCTCCGAGGTATTTCTTAAAGACCTAATGGGGAAACCAGAAAGATGTGGTTCTGTAAGGCACAGTCTCCCTTTCAGGATACTCTTGACAAAATCCTCTTCCAGAGCAAGGGGAGAGGTTTCAATGGATGATGACACCCTCATGGCAGGGGGTTCTGCAAAATCAGGGCTCCAGGGAGCCCTTCTCCAAGCAGCCCTACCAGCACTCCTGACATGATTCCTAGCTTCTCTGCCCTGGAAGCAGCCGGGGGTCGCATTTCCCTACACCCACTAGCCTGGACATAAATCATTTCCAATCAGTGGGTATTAAATATAATTTCCAGAGGTTATTCCATTCCCTTTTCGGATCCTTCTCCAGTGAGAAGTTATCTCTCCGACGGTCCCCCATGTCAGTGGGAGTTGGCCCTCAAAGAAGTTCAACAACTTCTAACAATGCCATCCAAGATTTCCCAGCAGGACAAAGAGCACCCGGTACTTGTTCTCGCTTCTTTTTAGTGCTAAGAAAGACAGGGACCTGCTTCCTATTTTGGATCTCAGTAAGCTCAATCTTTCAGTCAAGAAGTCAAAATTCCGGATGGTCACTGTTCAATTTATTCTGCCCCTCTTACACAGGGACAATTGAATGTGTTCAGTAGATCTCCAGGATGCCTACTATCACATCAAGATAGGCGATCCAAGAGATATCTTTGCTTCCAGCTAGGGGCCAGTCATTATCAGTTCAGAGCCCTACCCTTCGATCTCACCACAGCCCCTTGGATGTTTTACCAAATGCATGGCAGTGGTAGTGGCTGACCTGCTTCTGCAAGGATTCCTGGTCTTTCCATACCTCGACGATTGGCTTCTCACAGCACCTTCGAGGCATCGACTGACTCAGGCCATTCAGTATGTTCTTCCCCTCTTCTGTCAGCTTGGTATCACTGTCAACCTGGGAAAATCCAATCTTATACCCATACAATGATTGGAGTTCATAGGAGTTCAGTTGGACTCCATGTCAGAGATTGCAGCTGTGCCTCTTTGCAGAATTCAGTTGATATGGGAACAGGTCTCACAGATTTTGGACCTGCCTTACCCCCCACTTCATTTGGTTCTTCGGGCTGTCAGTTCCATGGCCGCCTTACCCCCACTTCATTTGGTTCTTCGGGCTGTCAGTTCCATGCCCTTGGCCATTTTTCTTGTTCCTCTGGCCAGGTACCACATGTGGGTGTTACAATGGATTTCAGCAGTCCAGTGGTCAGCTCTTCTTCATCCCCTGTCTATGACCATAAAACTGATGCCTGTGTGCAGGGATCACCTGCAGTGGTAGCTTCAGTCACAAGATCTCTCTCTCTCTAGGCAGGCCTGTCTGTGTCCCTCTGCCCATTGCCACAGTGACCACAGATCCCTCCCTCCTGGGGTGGGGGGCATTTTTGGAGGAAGACCGTCCAAGGCATGTGTTCACCATTAGAGTCCAAGTTGCATATAAATGATCTAGAGATGAGGGCGGTTCTTCTGTTGTTGCAAGCCTTCCTGGACTGCCTTCCTCTAGGGATGATTGCAGTAAAGACAGAGACAGCATGGCTGTCATCTGGTATGTCAACAAACAAGGTGAACACATTCTTACCAGTTGTGCAGAGAGGCTATGAGAGTGTGGGAATGGGCTATGTCATCCGGCCACTTCCTTATTGCAAAGCACATACCCAGTGATTTCAATGTGTTGGCTGACATGCTCAACAGGTCTAACTTAAGTTTTCACAAGTGGTTCCTCAATCCTTCAGTGGTGAAGCAGATTTTCGACCATTGGGGTCAGCCGTGCTGTGACCATTTTGCCTTCCCAATCAACCACAAATGCAACAGGTATTTTGCCCTGATCTCCCCTCAGGGTGAGTCTCCAAGGAATGCTGTAGTCCACGATTGGACTCTAGTCTCCTTTACACATATCCTCCAGTTCCATTAATACCAATTACATATCCTCCAGTTCCATTAATACCAACATTCTGCAGAATGCGCAGCATCTGAGGACTTCCCTTATCCTCATTGCCCCTTTCTAGCCTTGTCAGCCATGGTCCCCCTTCATCAGGTCTCATCTGAAGTATCTGCCGTGGATACTAGATCTCCATCAGGATCTGATTTCCCACCCGTCGGGGGTTCCTCTCCCAAACCTTCAGACCCTTCGCCTAACAGCATGGTTTCTCCTGTTCCAATGATAATTAAACAGTCCTGGCTTGTGTCCCCCATTAAACACATAATTTTGGCATCCCAAAAAACAGGAAAGTGTACAGGAGAAAGTAGAAAAGGTTTTCAGTCTGGGCAAGTAGCAGGAACCTGGATCACTTTTCTGCTTCGGATTCAAATATACTTTTGTTCTTGTCCTCCCTTTTCCAAGAGGGAGCAAGTTTTTCCACTATTAAGCTTCAGTTGGTGTCGACTTCCAACTTTCATGGGAGCTCGGAACCCACCTTTTCATCTAGGCTTTGTAAGGCATTTATGAAAGGGATCTTTCTGTTTTGTCCTCCAATCAAGGACCCTTCTCCCCTTGGAACCTCATGTTTGTTCTGCCATCACTGACTAGGAGCCCCTTTGAGCTTGCCATTTCCTGTGATCTTAAGTTTCTGTCTTAGAAGACAGCCTTTCTGGTCACTATCACTTCAGCTAGGAAGATTTCAGACTTGCAGGCTCTCTCCATTACTCCTTAGATGGCCTTTCACAGGGACAGGGTCTCTCTGAGAATGAATCCCTCCTTCTTAACCAAGGTTGCTTCCGAGTCAACCATTAGTCAATGCATTCATCTTCCATAGGTTCATAGGTTCATACTAGGCTATCTGCCCTAGGGCATTTATAAGCCTAGCCAGAGTTATGTGGCTTTCACCACCCCTTAGGTTGAAGAATACTATACCCATTAGTTTGCCGTGCCTCTGTCCAGCAGTGATAGAGATGATCCCCGGGGTAAACCTACGATCTCCCATCCACTGGTCAAGATTCCTCTTGAACAGAGCCAGCGAGGTGTTCTGTCTCACATGGACCGGGATTCTGTTCCACAGCATAGGGAGTCTCTGGGTGATGAATCTGTCCCTCCAGCACGTCCTATTTATATCCGTGTTGAGGTTTAAGTCTCTTGCACTTGTGGCTCTGGTGGATTTAGATTTTTTGAGGTGGAGCATGTCCATTAATTCCGGGTTGGACATGGCCTTGTATGTCAGGCACAGGTCAACTCTGAGCAGACGGTATGCGACTGAATAGAGCTGGAGTTTCTTCAGTCGGGCAGCATAGGGCATATTTTTGAGCCCCTTTATCCTTTTGGTGAGGAACTTTTGGGGTCTTTCCAATTGCTGCAGGTGTCGGGTAAGATACATTCCAAATGGGGCATTGTACTCAATCATTGTCTGATAAGTGAAGAGTACAGGGGAACAATGACCTCCCTTGATCTGGATGTGAATCCCTTCATAATCAGGTGGGCAATGTAGAAGGTCCTCCTAACCACTTTGGCAATGTGAGTGTCAAAAGAAAGGTTACTGTCAACTTGGGTCCCCAGGTCCCTGATAACCTCTTCTGTGCTTAATGGATTGCCACCTATGTGGTAACTTGGGGTTACCTTGTTTTTACCAAAGGGTATGACTATACATTTTTTGGCGTTTAGCTTAAGGCCATGGCTCTGGTACCAGTTATCTGTTTCTATGAGACCTCTCTGAAGGATATCTGTGTCTGATGGATTTTCAACCATGGCGCCCAGTTTGCAGCCATCTGCAAACTTTGTCAGCCACAATCCTCCTATGTTTGCCTGCACTTCTGAAAAGTAGATGCCGAACAAGAGGGGGCCCAGGACTGAGCCCTGTGGGACACCGCTTGTGACCGGCTTGGAGTCTGACATGGCACCAGCAACTCTAACCCTGTGGGTTCTGTCCTTGAGCCAGTTTGCAGCCCCTCTTGTGACATATGGGTTTACATTTAAGCTGGTGAGCTTTTCTATGAAACCCGAGTGGGGTATTGTGTCGAAAGCTTTTGCAAGGTCAAGGTAGGCTGTGTGAACTGCCTTACCCTCATCAATGGCCTTGGTGACTGTTTCAAAAAAGTCGACCAAGTTCAAGAGGCATGATCTGCCCTTGACAAAGCCGAATTGGGTAGGATCCAATGTCTGTAGGTCCCCTATGTCTTTATTTATGAGTTCCATTATGATCCTCTCCATAGCTTTGCAGACCAGGCTTGTTAAGCTTATGGGGCGGTAATTACCAGGGTCCGTAGAAGCACCGCCTTTGTGGAGTGGGACCACAGTTGCCGCACGCCACTCTTTGGGCACGTATCCTGTGGTAAGGCTAAGATTAAACAGCAGCCTTATGTGTGGGTTTAGTTCCTCATTGAGTTTGTGTAGCACACAGCCGGGGACACCATCCGGTCCCATTGATGCTGTGTTTTTAGCTTTAGAGAGAGCAGCTCTCACCTGGGCATTTGAGATGATTGGGAGGCTACACTCTGCTGGGATAGATATTTCTCCTTTTGGGGGGGAGGGAGGGGAGAAATTTTCACTGAACCTGTCTGCCAGTATGTTTGCAATGTCTGTGGGTTCAGTGATTTTTATATAATTTTGGACTAATTCTGAGCATATCTGGGAGTTTCCACCCAGATTTCTAACATAGCTAAAGAAGGCCTTATGATTGTCTTTTGAATCCATGGCGATTTTTCTCTCAAAGTTGGCCTTGGATGATTTTATGAGTGATCGTAGTTTTTTACTAGTATTGATCAGAGATGTCTTCCCTTTTAGGAATTTTGCTCTATCTTGTAGTAGCTTTCTCCTCTTGTTGTAAAGTTTGTTTATGGCTGGGGTCCACCAGATCGGGCGCTTGCCTTTGGTGGAAAGGGTCTTGATTTTATTTGGGATTGCTTGATCCATGCAATCCTGGAGGTGCTCGTAGAAAGCATTTGTAAGGGATTTAGCAGCGTGGGTTGTGGTTTCCAATGGCTCAGGGGCCTTGAAGGATACCACACCAGTCTTAAGAAGTGTGAAGTTGGCTTTTGAGAAGTTCTTCACTGTGGTCTTTTTTGTTGGGGGTGGGGGCGGGATGTGGATCTCCAGTGAGATTAGTTTATGGTCTGATCTCACCAATGAGGGATATACTTCCGGTGTGGAGCATTTTGTCCCCATGTTTGTGATGATCAGGTTTAGTATATTTTCACCTCTTGTGGGAATGGTGACAAGTTGTTCCATAGCATTTGAGTTTATGAACTCCAGGAACCTTTGGGCTAGGGTATTGGGGCTTGAGTAATGTTCCCAGTCTATGTTTGGGTAGTTGAAGTCACCCAATATGATGGTGTTTGGAGAGACATTTATACTCTCCAGTGTCTTCAGGAAGGCTGTGTGGGGTTCCTGAGTTTGAGAGGGTGGCCTGTAACATGCTACAAACTGTAGAGCAGTTTTGCCTATGGTTAATTGCACCTGAATGGTCTCTGATGCTTTGTGAGTTGCCACCAGCCTGGAGGTGTGGGTATCCTTGGATGAATATGGATACACCCCCTCCTTTTGTGGCATGGTCCGGGTTTTGGGGCTGGAACGCATGATATGAGGTAAAACCAGATAGTGTCGGGGTGCTCTCAGGAGCCTTGAACCAGGTTTCAGTCACAGCACAGACATCGATGTTCTCCATACTGAGGAGGGCTTCAAGGGCGTGCATCTTGAGATTTAGACTTCTGGCATTGAGCAGCATTACCCTTAGTTTTTTTCCATTATTGTGTTCTAGGGCGGTGGGTTTAGAATTTGAGCCTTGTCTAAACAAGGCACTATGGGGGTGGCAAGAGCCTTTGCCAATATCCGGAAACCCAGGGGTGACAGGTGCAAGCCGTCCCTTGCGAAGCAGCGTGGCTTGTCAAGCATGTCATTCCAGGCAGACAGACATTGGATCCCCTTAGAATGACACCAGAAATTAAGCCAATTATTAAAACTGATCATTTTGTCTCTGTATTGTGGCATCATTCTTGGTGAAGGTAGGATACTTCTCAGGGTCAGGGTCATACCAGCCTGGGCTACATAATCTGAGAGCTCCTTTATGTCTCTTTTCATGTAGTCCAGGGAGGTACGTCTCAGGTCATTCACACCGGCATGGACAATGACTGAGTCATACTTGTACTTGCTGTGGAGTGACCTGAGTGCTTGTGTTATGTGGTGGATTATAGCACCCGACAGGCAGCTTACTGTGACCCTCTCCTTGTTCAGTCTGGTGAGTGGGACGTCAGTGTGTCTGACTGTGGAGTCACCTATGACAAGTGTGTCTGGCATAGTGTTTGGCCTTAAGGGCTGTGACTGATTTGCACACTGACTTTGTGATCTATGTGTTGCTTGTGTTATGTCATGAGGTGGCAGTTGTTTGGGTGTCTGCTTTGGAGGCCTCTGCTGTTTTGGTAGATTTTTGCTCAGTGCCTCCGAGTATGTCTTTGTGTGTTTATGTGTTTGATTTGTAGTTGTGATAGTTCTATGTGAGACTGGGTTTATTTTATTTATTTATTTAACATTTGTTGACCGGGAATGTCCGACTAGGTTCCACAGAGCCTGTTTTCAGCGGAGGCCCGGGGAGAAACGCTCCAGATGCATGTCTTTGGAATGTGGGAGGAAACCGGAGTACCCGGAGGAAACCCACGCGAACACAGGGAGAACATGCAAACTCCACACAGAAGGCACCCCAGCCGAGAATCGAACCGGAGAACCTCTTGCTGTGAGGTGACAACGTTAACCGCTGCACCACTGTGCCGCCCATATGGTGTGTGTGGTTACCTTCTCCTCCTGTCTGGTTTTGCCAGTCCTGAGTTGAGAGAGCTCAGCCTCCAGTTTAGCTATATAGTTGCATCTCTCGCATGTATTTGTGTTTTGTGGGAGGAGGAGAGGGTTGTCTGTGTACATGAGGCAATTGTAACATTGCCTCAATATTCCCAGATTCACCAGCTGAGCAGGAGAGGACGCTAGCAACTGACCCTTTGACATGCTAGAAGAAATTAAAAAGTTTGCTGTGTAACTGAGTCAGAAAGGACCTATAGGGAAGTGGGTACTCAAGGGGGTTTTAAGCTAGTGAAGTACTTTGTATAATATAGAAGTGCTTTACCTGACTAAAAAATGCTTTAGGAACAAGCGCTGAGCTTTACAGATAGAGAATAGACTGTTTAGATTACAAGTAGAGCAGTTCTAAGGGAAAAAATGAAGAGCAGACTTTACAGAGCCAGTATTCTTACCAATCTATTAAATCAGGGAAGAGTATATGTCCTTCATACCTTGGATGTTTACAAACAACTTCAGTTCTGCTTTACGGAGCCAGTATTCTTACCAATCTATTCAATCAGGGAAGAGTATATGTCCTTCATACCTTGGATGTTTACAAACAACTTCAGTTCTACTTGCATAGTACTAAGGATTTTCGTAAGTCAAAACAGCTTTTTATGGCCTTCTTTGATAGGAGCCATGGCCTTCCGGTCTCCAAGGTCACTATTTCTAACTAGATATGTAGCTGCATTTCTGTGGTCTATAATCTGAACCACCCAGAGATTCCAGGTCGTGTTAGAGACCATTCTGCTAGATCTTTGGCAACTTCTTCAGCTTTCATAGCAAGGTTTTCTGTTAATATCTGTGCTGTTTCCACTTGGATTAATCCTCACACCTTTGTATTCCATTATAAACTGGATTTAGTTTCTAGGAATAGGGCTTGCTTTGGCTTCACAGTGCTCTGACATGTCCTTCTTTGAGGACTCCCAGGATGTATAATAGCTTTGTACTCCAACCCTGTGGTGATGAATGAAGACATGGATGACATCAGGTAAAGAGTTATGTACTTGCCATAACTTGGCGTCTAATTATCCTATGTCTTCATTCATCAAATTTCTCACTCGCCATCCTCCACCTGGTTTGATTGTGGAGGAAGTTGGAGTGGTTTTCACTCTACCTTGGTAGGAGTAGCTCAGAATTATGATGGCAAACTCGATCTGGGGATCAGAGAGCAGCAGGGCATTACAGGAGAGGGAAGAGCCAGAGCCCTGGATCCGTCTGTTGAATATTGCCATCTCAGATCCAAGAACCTGTGGTGATGAATTAAGACATAGGATAACACAGCTGTCAAGTTATGGTAAGTACATAACTCTCTTTTCAGTATGTGCATGTATGAAACCAGTCAATACACCTTCCTGTAGACCTAGTCTGTTGGGGCAATGCAAGTGTGTGTGTGAGTTTGCAAAAAAAAAAAAAAGTCACTTGAGTTTTCTGTAGAAAAACACAATGCTGCTAGACACATATGTTAACTGTTTCTGTTATCAGTGACATACAGAGACACTCTCTCTCACACACACACACACACACACACACACACACACACACACACACACACACACACACACACACACACACACTCCATACCTCTCAACCTGGAAATGTTAAAAATCTGGACAAAGACCCATGAAAAATAGGTACAAATCTGTATGCTGATTGACATAACATTTGCATACACATTTATGTAACCCTGCCCACTCCAATGGAATTGTAGGATACCAAATTTCAAACACAAACTGACGTAAAGACAAGCAAAATATGGCCCCAGGCCCTGTAGTAAATGGTAACCACTTTTTGAAATGTGTAGCAATGATGTTTACTGTTCTTAGGGACATGAATTATGAGAGGTAGATCAAACTCCACAGTTCCATTTTCCCTCAGCTACAGATGTTGAGGAAGTAAAGTATTTTATGTATTTGCATATAATTATGCTGAGTTGTTAAATGGTTAGTTGTGCCCGCGCGCGCGCGCGTGTGTGTGTGTGTGTGTGTGTGTGTGTGTGTGTGTGTGTGTGTACACATAAATATGTGCTTCATTGTAATTATCTCCCCCTCCCCCCCCCCCCCCCTCCATTTTAAGTGTTTCTGTCTTCCTACCTTTCAGGAAAGGCAGAGTAACAGAAACAAATTTTTTCTTGAAACTTACCAAGATTATAGAAGCAATGTTTAAAATGTGTCCCTGGTTTCGCCCCCAACCAAATACATTTTGGCTTTTTTCAGATTTCTTGTGCTGCATAGTTCTTCAGGGGGAGAAAAGTTTAGTGCTGCTTATGCTAAGTCTGTTTGTCTTAGTAGCACAACAGGTAGAATACTTACTTTTGATGCAGAATGATGTGGGTTCTACTCCCATAGTATATAGATGGATTGCTGATACTGCACTGTGTTGTATTTTAGAAGGGGTGGATGCTACAGTCCTGAGAATGTCTTCTTTGGTAGAGATGCCTAGTAACTATGAACCTGTTAGCCATCCATTCCCAATTGCAATATTACTAGCTTATCATTTTTTTAATGTAACATAAGCAACGTATTCCTCAAGGGCAACAGGCACTTTATTTGTAGATGAAACAATAAAACATAAAGTTGTTTGCTAGCTGCAACCTCTTCATTAGTTATAGATTTCTTTAATGTTTTGGAATTATTTAGATGACTTATTTCTGCAGAGATTATGTACATTTACTGATACTGGTGGATTGTAGATGTTTGAGTAGACTTTTATGATGGGAATGTTCTGAATTGGGCAGCTTTGTCATTATTGGTTCATGCATTTTGTTTCACTGCTTACTGGAAAAATATTCAAAACAAATTTAAAATGTGCTCTTGCAAGTATACTGTATTATACAAGGAAAATAATTTAATCGGGAAGGTGTATCAAAGAACACATGTATGTTTTGTGTGCAAGGGGCATAGGATTTGAAAACAGCCCAATGGTAATCTTTGCCCACCACTGGCCAGATGCACTTTCTTTGAATGTGGGTTTCAATGCTGTTTCAATCAATGTGAGTTTCAAGGGCAGAGAAGTTTTAATGCTAAGTCTATTTTCATTGTGAGTCTGTATTACTTGCATAATAACATGGACTCCTTACACTAAGTGTGTAATTAATTACACACTTAGTGTAAGGAGTCCATGTTATTATGCAGTATTCAGTGGGAGGTATTACCAATGATTTAAAGTGTGGCACAAATACTTCAGTGCTTCTTGATTTTGATTGCTTGAAATATTTGCCACCAGCCTTTTAATCCTGCAGCACAAGTCATTAATGTTGTCATGCAAGTATTTTTTTTAATTCCCCCCTTGCATAAATCATGTATCTGAAGTTCATTTCTCAGACACCTGTATACAGTGAAGTTAAAGAAACTGGCAGCTGTCATGTCAAGACTTGTGTCTTAGCAGCCCATATGTGTGTCAAACACTGTGTTTTGTCATTTGTGAATAGTCAGCATTATGGCAGATATCAAACTGCATTCCAAATATGCTAATCCCTGGTGTACATATTTAACACTGATCAAGAGCAGATCCTTTTGAGAGCCTTTTTGTTGTACTTATTTGCAAGACTGCTGACCACCCTGACTGAGGCACTTCTGTTTGTCAGACACAATATCAGCTTGCTCACCAATATATTGTGCATCATGCAATAATATCTTTGCTGATATCCATGTCAACATTGGCCCACCCCTGTGCCTTTTGTTTTGGATTAATGGGGTAAGAAGCTAGGTGCATGCAGTCTCCCTAGTTCAAGCCCTTGTACCCAGATGTTGTCTAATCCATTCTTTTGCAGGTATTGACTAATAACATTGGCATAGCTTTCATCATGACCATTAAAGTGCCACGCAGCTGGCTTGCAGGTCTGACCATAATTAATAAACTATTTTTATCCATAACATTGTGCGCTGGGTTCATAATACTATGTTTTATGGCAAATGAATTCCTCCTTTACTATTTTCCTTTGTACTCCCTCTTCACTATGATTCTTACAGGTGTACGTATTGTAAATAGTAACAATGTTTGTGTACTTTACTTTTTGTATTTTCGTCTAGCTTCAGCTGCCTTGCCTACTTTACAATAGTCCATTTTTCACAGCCACACATTCTTTGTAAAATTTGGTGTGTTTCTTGTTTTGTTGTAACCCTTGGCGGAACCCAAAAAAGGTCCTTATAGATCGGTGCTCTACCTCAGTTAACAAATAAGTAAATGCATTTCTCCTTTCTGAAAGGGATGCAACAGAGAGATGATGGATTGAGCTCACTGACTCCTGTATAAGTTTAATTAACTTGTATTTTGTACTGAGCCATGACCTGTTGTCATTATCTCTGTAAGTTAGATATAATTTTTCTCAGCCTTTCATTAGCTTTGTTACCTTTCTGTGTTAATGGAAATGAAGCGATATGTAGGCAGCAGTAGACAGGGCATCATTTCTATCCATTCTGTTATCAGAATATTTGTCTTTGGGTGGTTAAATGTTCAAAATCCATTGTACAACCTAGGACCCTAGAACTACAGACTGAAATCCGTTTATTGTACCAGTAGCTCTGCTCCAGTCAGGCTAGGCTTAATTTGTCTGTTCGCTATGAAGATATTGTGAGTTATGATAAAGCAGTAAACTGTAAGCTTTTAAATAAACAGAAATAACAAAAAATGAGAAAAATTAATAAGCAAAGCTTCAATCTGGTGACTGTCAGTTCGCCAGTTGAATATTGTTACTCCGTCATGAATAATTTTGTGTGTGGAACATTGTTTTGTTTTTGCAGCAGTGGATAGAAATACTTTTTTTCCCCTTTGTTTTACAGCTACCTGAGTGACTTTGATCGTATTTCTGCACCAGGATTCATACCAACTCAGCAAGATATTCTTCGAGTGAGAGTTCCTACTACAGGCATCATTGAGTACCCTTTTGACTTAGATAATATTATATTTAGGTACTGTAACTATACCAGTGATCTGTTTTCATGTCTGCTAAAGAACATTGCATGGTGGTACACTAGTAAAGCTAACCTGAGCCTGATAATATTTATTTTTGTTCTTGCTGCCATGATTAAAAAAAGAAGTGTAAAAAAATGTAGATTATAGTAGTGATGAAGATGATGTATATGCCTACTAAAATGCTCAGAGATGCGAGTCATTTAATTTTATGACAGAGGTTTGGTATACTAACATTGTGATGTATAATCTTCACATGAGTTCTGATTTGGTAAAAACAGAGAAATGGAATATACTTATTTATTTGAGCTCTTTTCTCTGCTTCAGAATGGTTGATGTGGGAGGTCAGAGGTCTGAGAGACGTAAATGGATTCATTGCTTTGAAAACGTTACCTCCATTATCTTCTTGGTGGCGCTAAGTGAATATGATCAGGTCCTGGCTGAATGTGACAATGAGGTAAAGCAGCGACTGAAACTTGTTTTTCTTCCACATGATGGGTTTATGTACTGTTTAAATTTAGTTTCCACCATGATACGGCAGTAACCAATAAGTTATGCCAGTATAGTGGTGCAAGTGCATAATTAACTGTTTTGGTTTTCCTAATGTGAACAATGTATGTTTTACTAGTTAGATATGATAATATGTTCTTAACAGTTTTGTTATGTCTAAATATCCATCACCAAAACATTTTAATTTTCTTCTGTTTTTCTTTTTTGTTGTTAATTGCGTATATTCAGAGTATTATATTTTAAAATATTTGTATTGTGTTATGTGATGTGGATTATGCTTAAAGGGGGATTTGTGTTCCTGTTAACTCACTGTAATGCAGGCTCTCACAGTAAGACGCTGTCTGGTTCGATTCTCAGCTAGAGCGTCTTCTGCGTGGGGACATGCGTGAATGGGCGTACCTTGGTTGAAGGTTGTGCATCAGGCCTGGCAAGCCGCTATGTAAAAATCAACTGCCAATCATTAGTGGACTGGAGTTCCGCTGTGGCGACCCCTAACCGGGAAATGCCGAAAGACACACACACACTGTTGAATCACTTGCTTTACTAGGCTTTGGACATGTCTGAAAATATTATTTGGCCATTCATTAAGCAGCATTGTGCAAATGGCAATTCATGATCATTTGGGCGTCACTGGGGATTAAAAGAATGCCCAGAAGCATCACTGGCCTTGTAACTTTTAGAACGTCCATTATTCCCCAATAATGGCCACAGATGAGCATAATGTTGCACTTATAAAAGGGTTACGTCTATTATTATTTTGTAGCTTTTTTGGTAAAATACTGGCTTGATTTGAAATATCCCTCCACTAGTCATGCAGTTTAACTTGGAATTACAACATGGTGATTGTTAAGAAAACAATGCAAGGCAAATTCTTGAGTCAGCAGGTTGTCCCTTAAAAATATTTTCATGTTAAGTTACACTTAACACACTTATAAAATAATAATTGTAAATAACATAAAATAGTATTCTTGCATACTTCAGCAGGCTGTGTAAATACTTTTCTGTATAATCAAAGTGCTTCACAGATTGAAGGACAATGAAAAACACAACTGCCCTCCTATGACATTCAAGAGGCTGCTCCCTGTTTTAATTTACACTGAAAAGGGTCTCTTGGCTATCCCTCTTAAAAGACTTTATATAAAGTTGTGGAAGTAGTAGTATTATTACTTGCACCTTAAAGGGAAACATCAGAAAAATGTGTAGAGCTAAAGCTTGCAGATCCGTCAGGGGGGGGGGGGGTGTCATGCATGTAGGGGGTGCAATCAGCACTGCAGAAGAGTGTACATATTGGTCTTTGCAAGTCAGTTATGATATTGTTTTTGCTGGGTGAGAATATTTGTGAACTTTCAAACCAAAGTCAAAGTAAACTGTATTGTCGTTTAGAAATCACATAAGTGCAAAAACTGAACGAAATTCTGTGTCTCCAGACTCAATGTGCAGACAACATATAGACTGTTTTCACAGACATTTTACATGTAACGCCTCGCTATTACATCACAGACATGCAGGTAGACAGACTAATATTGCACATAATTAGAACACATTTTAACACTTTTTGAACTGAACACACTTACATGCATGAGACTTTAGTATTGCGCAGGTACTTGGTTAAGACATTGCATTGATCCTTGCACAGAAAGAGTATTACACTGTGAACATTAGGGTATTCCACTATGGTTAATTTATGAATTTGCTTGTATTGCACTGAAAGAAGCGCTATTTTATTGCATTGCTACTGCCCTAGATGGCCTATAAGTTACAGTCATGGTGAATATTGCACTAAGTATTAGGTGAGACTGGTAACCAGGTTCTTGCACAATTTGAGACAGTTTCTACTGACTCAGCTGAGCATCATGGGGTGTAGTGGTTATTAGAGTTCAGCAGCCTGATGACATTAGGGAAGAAGCTGTTCCTGAATCTCGTAGATGTTCTTCATGTTTCACTGTTGCAGTCATTACATTTGGGTTATCTGCCTGCAGGTAGCCCTCAGCCGGCCTGAATATCAAAGTCTTGGGTCCTGCGTCGGATGCTGTCTCTTTTTCCATGACGTCAGGTCGTAAGGGGTATAAAACATGCAGCCGATGCCATTACATCAGTCTTTCTTGCTGCGCTGTGTCCAAACAGAAGCACTTCGCAAGTGCCGGTCGGCCGACTCCTGAAATTTTTGTTTTCGAGTTTCAGAACCGAAGTCTTCAAAAAAGCAAAGTACCCCATTGGGGATTCTTTTTCTTGCTCTAAACTGATGTCAGTAAAAGTTAACAATTGTATTACCTCTGGACAGCAAATACCTCATAAAGACTTTTATTCATACTGCATTCCTTGCCTAGGCCCAGACCACAACGTCCCTCGTTGTCGGTTTTGTGCCTTATTCAATCCTCGAACTATTCGTCGTCAGTTCATTTTTGCATCAAACTATTTTGATGCTCAGTTTAACTATCCAGAAAAGGCTTTGGTAAGCCATCTGACTACTGACATTCCGAAAAAATGTAAAGAAATAAGACAGAGACAGACCGCATAGCTCCATAGCTGCCGACGACGCTTCCGTTAAGCTAGTCGCCAGTTCGCCGGTACTCAGTGAGGTGCTTTCGCAGCCCCTGATACCCACTACTTCAGATTCGCAGGCCTCTACTGAGACCCATTCAGAGTCCGGTATGCCGCAAGATGCTTCTTCGACTGTGGAACCTGCGGATGTCTCTATCTTGGATAGGTCCGGAGCCGCTGTGCAGGCACCGGCTTCGGAAGGTGTATTCAGGCCTACTGACTTGCATTTCAAACCGATGCTATCTTCTTCTTCAAGGCCTAAAACTCTACGCATGCCTAGAAAACCGACATCCAAACCGCATGGTCAGGCCCATATGGCTAAAAAACAAATGATAAGAATGGCTGAAGACCTTATTACTTTAATTAGGGGAAGCCAGCCTTCACCCTCTAAGAGACCTAGAATTGATTTTCCTTCTGATTCTTCTGATCAGGATACTGAAATTTCTGTTTCTTCTGATTTGCCCTTCTCTACCTACGAGGATTCTGATGCAGAGAACTCGATACCCTCTGCTTCTCCTCCAGAAGACTTTTGTTTTGGTGAAATCTTGCACACTCTTAGGGAGCATTTCCACTAGGAAAGCCAGTATTACTCTGACTACAAAAAGAGGCTTAGGGAATTCTTACTCCTACCTCAACACAGGCCTTTAGCTATCCCTCCTGTCCTGGACATTGTAGATAATGCCTTCCTGGAATCTAGCCTGGCCCCAGGCACTTTACCTCCTGTTCCCAGGAAACCTGACAGGTATTACAGAGTACCTGACTCTCACAAGTTCCTTTTCAAGAATCCTACTGCGGACCCAGATACCATTTCACAGGGACCTAAAGGCATTAAGGCTACTACTGCCAAAAACCCTACCCCCTCTGATAGAGATTCCAGGGCCTTGGACAGATGGGATAAGAAGGTATACACTTCTGCTGCTTTAGCCATTAGGGCCTTAAACTGACAGTTTCATATGTTAAACTATCAGCAGCATATTATTGGACTACTTAAACAGAAAATGATGTTGATTCCTGACTGTGCTGAAAATAAAGAATTACAGGGTTTAATGCATTCTGCTGAACAAGTTGGTAAACATACTTTGCAATGTGGTTTTGACTCTTTAGAAGCATCTTGCAGGGCTGCTGTCACTGGGTCTGTTCTTAGAGTGTGTACTTGGCTTAAGGAGTAAAATTTGCCAGATCATGTTAAAGCTAAATTACTGGATACTCCCTTAAACCAAGACAGTCTGTTTGGCAACAAAGCAGAAGAAGTTCTTAAAAAGATGGAGGAAAAAGCTAAAGCTATGCAAACTGTTAAAGATTTCCGCAAGTACAGCCTCCCAGATTTAGTAGGCATTGGCCTTCTAAGAATTGGTCCTTTCCTGTCTCTTCCAGGCCTTCTCAGTCCAAACCCAGGAACAGCAGACCACCTTGGCTACAGTCTCAAGGTACTCACAGGCCTAAGCAGTGGGGGGCTCCCACTTCCAAAGCTGGAAGTAGTAAGACACCCCCCTATGGAAAACTGTCACAATGACTTAACTTTAAACCTTCCAAGCCCTGCTCAACTGACTGCTCCCTTAGGGAGAAAGATCGCCCTGCATGCAAAAAACTGGGAACTCATTACCCAGGACAAATGGGTTTTAAATATAGTTTCCCAAGGATACAGATTCCACTTCCACACCTTACCAACCCCAAATGGTTGTGCAGACGTAACCCAAATCAGTGGGCAGAGGCTCAACAGCAGGTTCTCTCTCTTCTAAGTATCAGGGCTATTCATCCTGTCCCAGCAGAAGAAAGGGGACAAGGTTTTTACTCGAGACATTTCCTGGTACCCAGAAAAGACATCTCCTGGTGTCCTATCCTGGACCTCTCTACTCTGAACACCTTATTGGTAATCCCAAAATTCAAAATGCTAACTCTTCATCAGCTGCTTCCTATACTAGGCAAAGATGCCTGGTTGGCAACCTTGCACTTGAAAGAAGCTTACCTGTACATTCTAATAAGGGAATCTTGCAGGAAATACCTACGCTTCAGAGCAGGCTACAGGCACTATCAGTTCTCTGCACTTCCCTTTGGCTTATCTACTGTGCCCAGGGTATTCACAAAGTGCCTAGCTCCAGTCATTGCATTTTGCAGGCAAATAAATATTCAAATATACCCATACCTGGACGATTGTCTAATTCAGGCAAAAAAGCCAGGACTTGCTACTAAATCATCTGGCATTTGTAAAGAAAATGCTAACTTCACTGGGGTATGCCATAAACAAAAAGAAATCTCATCTAGTACCCTGTCAACAAATTGTATTCCTGGGAGCAAGCTTGAACACAACTTCCCAGATGGCTTACCTCACTCCAGAAAAACACATTTGTTTAACAGCCTACTTCAAACTACTGGCCACAAAGACCCAGCTATCTGCAAGGAAAATCCTGCAAGCCCTGGGGTTCTTGGCCTCTTACATCCTACTAATTCCATATGCAAGACTGCATATGAGGAAACTACAATGGTATCTAAAAAGCCTATGGTGTCAACATTCTCAGGACCTGGAATCAATGATTCTTATCATTCCTTGTATAAAGACAGAGTTCCTTTGGTGGGCAGAGGCCTGCTACCACAACAAGGGGCTACCATTCACTCTACCCCCTGCCACCCAAATCCTAAAAACAGATGCAATAGACTATGCATGGGGGGCTCACTTGGCAGGGCAGTGCATTCACGGCAAATGGAACCCAAGTCAAATGCACCTGCATATCAGTCAAAAAAAATGTTAGCTGTACAGAATTCTCTGACAGCCTTCAAGGACCACATTCTTCCAGGACAATTATTGGTAAAGACAGACAGCACCACTGTTATGTGGTACATAAACAAGCAGGGAGGAACCCACTTGTACCCTCTCTGCAGGCTAGCCATGGCTCTGTGGAACATAGCCTTGAGCTACCAAGTGCACCTACACACTCAATTCCTGCCAGGCAAGCTAAATTCATTGGCAGACGACCTAAGCAGAAATCTCATGGACCCACACGAGTGGAAACTGGAACCAAAGATATTCAACTTTTTGAGAAACAAATGGGAGAACCCCAAGATAGACCTGTTTGCCTCCCCTCACAATTACCAATTGGATAAATTCTGCACAAGGACTCCCCACAGACAAGCTTGGAAAGTGGATGCCCTGTCCTTCACCTGGGAAAGCCTTTCAGTTTATGCCTTTCCCCCTCTGCCTCTCCTCTCGAAAGTTCTGCTAAAGATCAAACAGGACAAGCCAAGGACAATACTGATTGCTCCAGACTGGCTATGGCAGCACTGGTACATCCTCTTGCGCAGTATGTCACTGCTGGAACCATGGCACCTGCCTCAGTCCCCTTCCCTGCTGTACCAGCAGGAGGGCCAGATTATGCACCCCCAGCTTCAAACAGTGAACCTTGCAGCCGCTAATTACCTGAGCTCTCCAATAGCATCCCTCAGTAAGCAGGTGCTAGATGGCATTCTGGAGGCAAAGAGGCCTAATACTAGAAAATCATATGCTGAAAAGTGGAAAAGATACTGTTCCTGCAGCCAGACTCAGGGGATGGGCACAACAGTGCCTAGCTTACCACATATTCTTCAATACTTAACAGAGATGCTCCACATGGGTCTTTCCTTCTCATCAATTAAAATTCATGCCTCAGCCATTTCAGCACATTATAATACTGAGCCACCACTCTTCTCTCACCCCCTGCTGAAACAATTCCTCAGAGGGGCCAAAAATTTAAGACCACCCAGGAGAGCCCCTACTCCAGCCTGGGACCCTAATTTTGTATTAGAAAAGATCACTCTACCTCCTTTTGAGCCAGCTGTAACTGCATAGTTGAAATTCCTTTCTTGGAAAACAGCCTTCCTTCTAGCCATCATTTCACAAAGAAGAGTATCTGAATTACAGGCCCTCATGGCAGTGGAGCCCTTCATCATCGTCCATGCAGACAGGGTGTCCCTCAGGACCAACCCTTCCTTTATGCCCAAGGTGGTATCCAGTGTGGCCCTTAATCAGTCCATTCATTTGCCAACCTTCTTTCCTAATCCACAGAACAAAGGAGGATGAATTCTGCACTTTTTGGACGTGCACAGACAACTTCGATTTTATTTGGACAGGACTAAGCCTCTCAGAAAAACTGAACAACTGTTGGTTGCCTTTGCTGCTGGGGCAGAGGGAAAGGCCATTTCAAAGCAAACCATTTCTAAGTGGATAGGCCATTGCATTTATTTCTGCGATAAGCACCATGGAAAACCTACCCCAAAGGGGATAAGATCACATTCCACCAGGGCTGCATCTACTTCTACAGCCTTTCTCAGCAGTGTCCCTACAAGGGACATCTTAGAAGCTGCTACCTGGAGCTCTGTACATGCCTTCACCAAGCATTACCACTTGCCTGTTTTTTCTAAATCCAGAGCTGGTTTTGCACTGCAGTCTTGCAGGGCTTAATAGCTGGTCCTAATGCTCTCTAACTGCCTCCTCCCTTCCTTAGCATTGGGAATCTTCCCAAATGTAATGACTGCAATAGTGAAACACGAAGAACATAGTACATTTGTGTACAGATGTTCGAGTGTATTCACTGTTGCAGTCCTGCTTACCCTCCCTCCAGCCCCCTGACTTCTCTTGGCTATACCTTTCTTCTTGTTTAGTGTATTTCAGCTTTCTGGTGTATTTGCTTTTTGTTGGGGGTGTAACCTAATATATAATTGCTTCCCATTATGGGGGTACCTGACATCTGGGGCAAGAAAAACTGATGTAATGGGGTCGGCTGCATGCTTTATACCCCTGACGTCATGGAAGAAGAGACAGCATCTGACGCAGGACCCAAGACTTTGATATTCAGGCTGGCTGAGGGCTACCTGCAGGCAGATAACCCAAATGTAAAGAATGCAACAGTGAATACACTAGAACATCTACATTTATGGTAAGTGTACACAACTGTACTTTCTGCAATCTATGCTTCAGAAGTGTTTCAGATGATAGATGCAGGGACAGTCTGTAAGTAGGATGATTGCAGTCTCTATAATTATTCTTCTAGCCCTGCTGAAACAGCTGGATAAGTTCAAGTCATGGATAGGTGGTAAGGTGTTCTTAATGACCCTCTCAGCTGTTTTCACCACTCTCTGGAGGGATTTGCGCTCAGAGGTAGAGCAGCTTCCATAACATTCTACGAGGTTGTTCATCAGGATGCTTTCTATCATACCTCTGTAGAAGGTAGTGAGAACTGTTGATGGGAAATTCGCTCTCTTCGGCCTTCTTAAAAAGTGCAATCTCTGGTGTGCTTTCTTGACTATGGCAATTGTATTTGTGTTCCAAGACAAGTCCTCATCGATGTGTGCTCCCAGAAACTTTGTGCAGTTGTCACTCTTTCAGCTGTTTCCCCATTGATGGTGAGGGGAGAATGTTCCTTGTGATTTTTTTCTGTAGTCCACAATTATCTCTTTTGTCTTGCTCATGTTTAGTGCTAAGTTGTTATTTCTACACCAAGTAATCAGTTGTTTCAGTCATCTATATATGCTGTTTCATCGTCATTACTGATGAGGCCCAGCAATGTTGTATCATCAGCAAACTCGATGATGTGATTTGTATTGTACCTGGCTGTACAATCATGTGTTAACAGGGTGAATAGCAAAGGACTTAGTACACATCCTTGTGGAACTCCAGTGTTGAGTGATGCTATCTGAGGAGTTATTTCCTGCGCACTTTCTGAGGTCTGTCTGTGAGAAAGTCAAGAATCCAGTTACAAAGTGGTGTGTTGATGCTAGTTGGAGTAGCTTCATTACCACATGAAGAGGGATGACCATTTTAAAAGCAGAGCTGAAGTCAGTGAATAGTCCCCTCGCGTATGTGTTTTTATTCTCAAGGTGTTCCAGCAATAGATGGAGTGCTAGAGAGATGGCATCAGCTGTAGAGCGGTTTGCTCAGTAAGCAAACTGCAGAGAGTCAAGATCAGCAGGCAGCCAAGATGTTATAGCGTCCTTGCCCAGCCTTTCAACACACTTCATCACTGTGGAGGTGAGGGCTACAGGGTGGTAGTCATTTAGGTAAGATGGTGGAGACTTCTTTGGTAATGGAATGATTGTTATATCCTTGAAGCATTTTGGAACTATTTGCTGACTCAGAGAGTTATTGAAGATATCTGTGAGGACATTTGTTAGTTGCAGTGTGCAGTCTCTGAGCACATGCCCTAGGATGTTGTCAGGCCCAGCTGCTTTTCTTGGGTTAACTCTGAGCAGTGCCCTCTGGAAATCAGCTGGGTTGAGGGTGAGCATCTTCTTGTTATGGCCAATTGACATTGTCTTTGCTGTTGTTCTGTTCCCTTTCTCAAATCTGCTGAAGTAGACATTCAGCTTATATAGGAATTCCTTGTTGTCCTCACATTGTGAAGATAGGGGTATGTAGTCAGTCATGGACTGGATACCCTGCCATAGTCGCCTGGGGTCTTTTTGGTCAGAGAAGTAGCTCTGGATCTTTATGCCATAGGTGCATATATTGCTTCCCTCACTCCCTTGTTCAGATTTGCTCTGGCAGTTCTGAGGGCTTCCCTGTCTCCAGACCTGAAGGGGTGCATTCCTTACTTTCAGTAGTTCGTACACCTCTCTTGTCAACCAGGGTTTTTGGTTGGCTCATGTGATGATGGTTTTGGTGACTGTGACATCATCCACACATTTTGAGATGCAGCCCAGCACTGCCTCGGTGTACTCCTCCAGGTTGATACACTTGGTCTCAGTAGCCCCCTCCTTGAATATGCTCCAGTCTGTGCTCTCAAAACAGTCCTGGAGTGCTGAGACTGCACCCTCTGGCCATACTCTTACTTGTTTAACTGTTGGTCTCCCTCTAGTTAGCAGTGATTTATATGCTGGTAGTAACAGTATGGAGAGGTGGTCAGAGTTTCCCAGGTGTGGGTGAGGCACTACCTTAAATCCCAGCTTAACATTGCTGTATACCTTTTCCAGTGTGTTCTCACCCCTTGTTGCAAAGTCCACATATTGGAAATAGTGAGGCAGAACTGTTTTCAAGATGGCCTGATTAAAGTCACCCACCTCTATATGAACACAGTCTGGATTCCTGTTTTGTAGTTCATTTATAGCCTGGTATAATGTGGTCATTGCCTCATTTGGATTAGCACTGGGAGGACTGTAGACAGCTGTGATGCAGATGATGTTAAATTCCTTGGGTAAATGAGGATGCTGTCTCACAACTGGTACACCAGTTGTTATTGATGTATATGCAGCCCCCTCCCCCTCTGGACTTATCACTGAGAGAATGTATTCTGTCTGCTCTAAAAAGTGATAGCTCCTCCACATGGACTGCACTGTCATTAATGTTAGAGTTTAGCCAAATTTCAGTAAAAATAAGCACACAGCATTTCCTCACCTTGTTCCGAGTAGATAATTCCAGCCTTATATATTCCATGTTGCTTTCCAATGATCGAACATTTGCCAGCAGAATGGATGGGAGTACAGGCCTGTAGGGATTTGCTTTTAGCCTTGCAGTGATTCCAGCCCTAGATCCTCTTTTGCCACTATGGTCTCATTCACAAATGCTAAAAGGATTTGCTTGCAGGATGTGTGTGTGTGTTAGTAACTGTAGCAAAGACCTGTACAGTGCCCGAAAGAGATACTGTAGTTGCCCCTTTTTATTTTAATTTTTTTTTTCTCAGCTCTGGTAGATGTGGACTTTTTTTGGTCTTCAGCTCTTGTTGAGGAGGCACATTTAACAGTGTCTAAGAGTGCTTTACTTTGCATTGTTGAATTACAGTTTCAAAATTCAGTTAAAATTAGACTGAATTCTTCTGCATATGAACCAGTAGTTTATACATCTTCAAATAAGTATTCATATTAGAACCTGATCAGAAAATGCAGACCACACAAAGATGTTAGTTTTTGTTTGAATATTCAGGATCATGACGCAGTGTTTCCTGTATTGAACATTTGTATTCTGTTGCAGTATTTATTATACTGAAATAGAAGTTTAAAGTTCAGGCATTAAGAACTTTTAAATAGCACCTTTTTGGTGTTCTGTTTTTCAGATTACAGTATAGAAACGGATAATGTTGTTATACTTGTACACTTTTTTTCCAGTAGTCCTAACTTTTGGGAGTTCTGCTGCAGAAGACCCAGCATTTAGCCCAATGTCCACTGCTTTTGTCAATCTCCCTGTTGGTCAGGTGGACACCCTTCCACCTGGTGTCAGGACACCTGTGATGTGAGGGTGGCATCCATTTGTGCCATTTTTCCTTCTTTCTTGACATAGTTTGTGACTAATTATTGTGTAGTAGACTTAAGATGTCAGTTGTTGCTCCAGTTGGTGTAGGTTGCTAGTTGTCAAGTATCACGTTAAATGTCAGTTTCTAGCATGACTGAATATATTCCTTGCAATAAAACAAATTCCATGCCACAACTTTTATAGTCAATATTTATTCTATTTGGGCACAGAGCATGGTGTCTCCTTTTGTCCCCATTGTGTGAGGTTCATTCAGAAGACTATCATAGGAGGTTACTAGGCTAATGGTCCTGAGGCCCTTACAAGCCGAGCTAAGAGTTTATCCCCAAAAAAGATCCCTCAGTCAGCAGCTGTCACCCCTGTCAGTGAGGGACAAAGATGAAACCCCGGGACAAATTTGCAGTTTCCCATCAACTCATCAAGGTTGAGCTTGAAGAGGGTCAGCAAGGTGCTCTGTTTGACATGCATGGGAAGTCTATTCCAGAGACGGGACAGCCTCTGGGATACAAACATGTCTCCAGCAGGTTTTGTTGATGTCACATATTAGATTTAGGGCTAACGAGCGTATAACTCACAAAGAGTTAGACCTATGGGTATGGAGCAGCTCTAGTAGGGCAGGGTCTGATATTGCCTTTTAGGCGAGACAAAGATCACCTCTGAGCAATCTGTATGATACCAAGTAGAGTGATAGTGATTTAAGCCTGGTCGCATAGGGAAGGTGTTGGAGGCCATGGATTCTCTTTGTGAGGTATTTCTGTGGCCTTTCCAGTTGGTGCAGGTGTTTGGAAAGGTACATACCAAACAGGGCAATTATACTCAATTATAGGCCTAATGAGGGAGGAGTACAGAGAGGTAATAGCCTCCTTTATTCTGGATGCAATCCCTTTAGTTATGAGATGAACCAAGTAAGAGGCTTTTCTGACCACTGCCGCCACATGATGGTCAAATATGAGATTGTCAACCTGAGTACCCAGGTCTTGCACCACAGGTGGTGTGCTTAGGGGGGCGGTGCTGTTGATGTGGTAATCAGTAGGGGCTGTGTTTTTTGCCGAATGGTATGATGATACATTTTTTTGCGTTTAACTTAAGGCCATGACTTTGACACCAGTTATTTGTAGCTGTGAGTCCCTGTTGCAGTATATTAACATCATTTGGGGAGTCAGTGACAGCACCCAACTTAGTCATCCACAAACTTAGTCGGGCAATGAAAAATCTGCAGGACCATATAAATCCGAAAAGGCTGGATCCCTTGTCTAGGGCTGCCATTGGATTTGCCTCATCATCCATGGATGTCCCACCTTAAAAGCACAAAGAAGTGAGCAACTTGAAAATGAACACCAAGTGGCCAGCAACATACAAATCAAGTCACAAGCCCCACCACCGGCTTGAGGGAATCAGGTCTGATGAGGCACTTTCACAGCCTGTGTGCTGGATGCATGTCTGGACCGGGGCCTCTGTGATGCCTCTTAGGAGGTCACCACACTATTATAAGAAAGGACACTTCCCACACCAGAATTCCACAGATATTGGTTGGTTCAGCTGCTTCTCTGCAGGCATCTGGTTCTGATGTCCTTATCCTAATAAACAAGGGTGAGGGCAGTGTGCTCTTGGTTCTTGTATGTGAAGACATGCACAGCTCCAATATTAAATTAATTGACACCCTTCCATGACCAGAGGCTTTAAATGCAGTTACCACCCCTAGAAACTGGCTAGGAAGCCCAAATCTTGGATTTATTGGCAATCTTGCCTTCGTCTGAAGTGCATAGGCCTCCCCACCCCCACTATCAGCACCACACGTACACTCAGGCCTCCCAACAACCTGATGAAATGGGTACATGGCCTCAAGCTTTTTCTTTCAGGTAAGAAATTGCAGACTGTTACAGATCAGCCTCTAGTGTCAGGAGTCCCCGGCCCAAATAGGAAGACAGAAACTGCACCGCCCGCAAACCAAAGAAACATCCACAGAAAGTGAATTCAGATTATGAGACAGACACCAAATAGAAAACCTCTTCCATTTGGATAAGTAGGATTTCCTAGTAGTAGGTTTCCTGCCTCCTGCAGGACTTGCAGCACGGCCTCAGAAAAAGGGTGTCTATGAGGGAGCAAAACCCTATCACCCACAATGTCAGTTGAAGCATGGACAGTTGGGGATGGATGAGAGATCCCTTATATTTTGTGATGAGATCCACCCTGTGAGGTAACTTGTGATGATTTCCCCTGGCCAGATGCAGAAGTAGAGGGTCTCAGTGCTGTTGTAGCCAAAAGGGAGTTATCAACAAGATTTTGGGAGCATCCAGTTGACTCTTGAACAGGACTTTCAGAATGAAAGGAAGGGGAGGGAATGCATAAAGAAACATCCCCCTTCAAAGAGAATGAGAGGGTGTCCACCTTCCACACCAAAGGACCTGGGACTCTGCCACAAAACAGAGGAAGCTGTCTGTTCAGCGGGGAGGCAAAAAGATCCACTTGAGGAGTACCCCACTGGTGAATAATGTCCAGAAACACATCCATGTGAAGCATCCATTCATGGGACTGAGGTAAGGACCTGCTCAGATTGTCTGCCATAATGTTCTGACTGGACTGGATATAAACGCCAGAAGAGTCACTTGATACTTGACAGCAAGATCCCATACCAGAAGTGCCAATCGGCAAAGAAGGTAGGATCTTGTTCATGTTTGTTGATATACGACATCACGGTGGTGCTGTCTGTGAAGACCTCGAGAGGCCCTGAAGAGAGGATGAAAGGCCTGAAGGGCCAGCAGAAGAGCACTCATCTCCTTACGTTGATGCACTCCCTCCGCTGGTGAGGAGACTACACCCCCTGCACTTTTAGGGAGCCAAAAGTCACCTCCCAGCTCATGTCTGAAGAATCTGTGAACAATTCTTGAGAGGGAAGAGGGGGGTGCAGAGGGATCTCTGGGTTCAGGGACAACTGCCAAATCCACTAGTGAAGTTCCTGTCTGAGACAAGGAAGAAGAGGAACTACAAAGTCTAGAGGATGTGCATGTTGAAGCCACACTGACTTCAGAAACCACTGAAACTTTCTCATGTGAAGTTTGGCCAGTGGGAGCATTGGAATGGTGGATGCCAAGAGACCCAGAAAGCTCAGAAATTTTCTGGTGGTAATGGAAGCCAGAGGAAGAAGTGTGTGAAAGAAAGAAATGTGAGTTAAGACCTTTGGAGTGGGAAGTGATGTTATCACAGGCACCGACTGAATTCTGCAACCCAGAAAAACATGATCCTAAGGAGGAGTCCAAGAAGACTTTGGAAATTTATTGTCAACCCCATGTTCTGAAAAAAGGAGATGGCAAAATGAAGATTTTTCGAGAGAGTCTCTGGAGAGGATGACTGAATCAACAGATCGTCCAAGTAAGGAAAAATTTGGATCCTTCAAAGTCTGCATATAGCAATCACAGGAGCATGGCATTTGCTGAACACTCTTGAGGCAGTAGAAGGGCCAAACAGAAAAGCAGAGAATTGAAAATGTTAGGAAGAAACAGAAATGTAAAAACTTCCTGAAAGAAGAATGGATCGGAATATGAAGATATGCATCCTTGAGATCCAGAGACACCATATAGTCCTGAGGCAGCAGTAGAGAAAGCAGAATCTGATGAGACAACATTCAAAAGGAAGGCAGTTTTAAAAAAGTGTTTAGATGAGAAAGGTCTAGAATAGTTCTCTAAGCAGCCTCTTTTCTTGGCACTAGAAATAGCCTGGAATAGAATCATTTCCTCTTTGGGACACAGGCTTCTCTTGAATAGTACCCTGAGTTGAGAGAATTTGGAGAGCATCTCGGAAAAAGGGAAGCTGTTCCTGAGGAGGTTGAGGAATGCCCTTAAAGAAAGGTGGGATTTCCACACCATGAAGTGTCCGTGATGAACGATCAACAGAACTCAAGAATTTTGAGTGATCTGAAGCCAAGCAGGAAGCGAAAAAGAAAGGTGAACAGAAAGGGGAATGTGGCTGAGAGGAGATGGATAGTCATACAGCACTTGGTTTGTCTGTAAAGGAAGACTTCAGAAACCTTGAAAACTGAGAAGCCTTAGCAGGAGAAGACTGCTTGTCACTCTTCTTGCCTCAAGGAAAAGGTCAGGAATGTCTATGAATAAAGGCAGGCTTAGCAGGATAGTTCCTCTGAAATTTAGGCACAGGAGAAACAAAAACATGTGTATGCTCATGTAAAGCCTTACCCTTATCATGAAGGGACTTAAACCAGCAGCAGCTTCCCCAAACAAAAATTGAGAATCCAGGGGAGCATCCATCAACTTAGCTTTAATATCATTAGGTAGAGCCTGTAGCCTAAGCCAAGAATATCTGCTCATAACTGAACCAAAAATAGTTGCCCAAGAAGAGGCATCCACCGCATCATAACTGCATTTAATAGAATGATGAATGACTTGAAAGGAAGAACAGAAGTTTTACCCTCAAACTCAGGAAAATCAGAAAAAGTTGACAGGCCTGAGAAAGAAGAGCCAACACATACCTAGACATATGGTCTGATAATTTAATAGTCCTAAATGCTAGGGTAGCGGAAGTGTAAACCTTCCTACCCAAACCTTTCCATAGTTCTGCTATCTTTGTCAGAAGGCAATAACTTGGGTGAAGGAAGCAACTGAGATGGCTTATCAGAGGCTACAGAGACCACAGAAGAGTCAGCAGCAGGACACTTGTACAAAAAGAAAGAATCCTCAGGCACCTTATAAAACCTATCAGGCTTCTTGGGAGCAGGGGATAAAGAATCGAGAGCATGAGAGGCATTGAAAACAACATCCAGCAAAGCATCCAAAAGAGGAGGAGTAGCCGCAGGTTTAGTAGACTCCAACTGTAGCAACTCATGGTACCTCCTATTGATATCAGGGACCTGAGCACAATCGCACTTAAAAAATCCATCATCCTAGAAAGTGCATCCTCTAAAGAAATTTCCTCAAAAGGAGCATAACGACTAATAGATTCCTCCTCATCTGACCCATAATCCAAAGGAGAAGGACTTTGAGTAGAATAAGTCAGGGATTCGTCATCAGACTCCAACTCAGTCTCAGAAGGATCCTGTTCTCTCTAGGCCTTTTAAGGGAAGTAGAGGACCAAGGAGGAGCAAGAACTGAAACCCCTTGAGGAGGCTTTAAAGACATTAAAGCAGAAAATAGACCCCGAGCGAAAGCCTGCCATTCACTTTGAGGATCCCTAAGAGCAGAAGAAACATGTTTAAGCTTTTGTTTCTTTAAGGGAACATTCCCTCCAAAAAACTGAGAAGACTCAGACCCCAGAAGGCAGTCGCGAACAGTACTAGAAACTTCTTCCCCAATTAAAATCTGAAGAACTCCCCTAAGCCCCTCAGTAAAAATCAAGCATGGCTCCCCCTGAACGTCCGAGATGGACACCTGCAAAGCCTCATCGGACGTGCTGCCAGTCGGAACATCAGCCTCCAACACGGTCACAGTAGAGGAATCGGACAACACAGGCTGGTGAGCCTCCGGGTTTGTAACAACCTCAGGAGAAATACCTGGCAGAGGCTGGACAGAGGAAGATTCCAGTTGCACCTTTTTCATCTTCTTCTCCCTAATGTCTGACCCTCAGGGCAGGAGATTCCATCCATTGTATCCTTAGCAAGAAGCTTAAGATGCTGGTTCTCAAGATACAAGGAAAGGGAAGAAAGTCTACTGTGAAGGGTTTTCGGAACAAACGTCTGGAAAATAGAACAAGACGTATAGTCATGAGATGCCCCGAGACAAAAAAGACACTTACCGTGGGGGTCTTTATGGGGAATCTGTCTCCCATACTGGCATTCACCCTTCCTGGATGGCATTATCCCCAAGGAGCACAAACAAAAATAAAACAAGAAAAAACAAACAAAAGAAATTCAGTGGGGCAGTTGAGTGCTCAAGAAACAGGTGTAGGTAATCACTGTAGAAGGAAAATGCGTTTAACTGGCAAAACGCTCGCAGGTAAACAGACACATATTCAGACTTGCAGCAAAGAAGTTCTGTTTATGGTAAGCCTGAATGCCACTTTTATACCTTACGGTACACAATTTGGTGATGATCAGGCATACTTTTTAAATGCAACAGGAAGTCTGTGGTATGCTGGCCAGATGACGGGCTTCCACGGCAGGGAAATCCCAAAGGTTACCAATACTGCAGCAGTGAATGTAAGGACATCATCTTATCCCTCCTCACAAGAGAATTTCTTATTTTAGGATTCTCTCAGTAGTTTGAGGGACTTCTTCAAGTGGGAAGCTAATGCTGAATGACGAGCGCAGCCAGTGAATGGAAGTTATCAGTGGTTTATTGTACACCCAATGTCAATCCATCTGCATGCACATACCAGACTTGCTTAATACTGCCACCCCCCCCCCCCCACATGCTTCCTTAACTACTGTGGCTGTCAAGGTACCAAACAACAGATCATGGTCACTGTTCTACATCCTCTGTCTCTAACATGATTTCTTATTTCAAATACATGTACAAGTTTGTTTTAATATTTTCTTTAAACACTTTCAGGAATTAAACATCATATTAACAGTTCAACATAGCCTGTTCGATATCAAGTCCAGTTCACTGTAAATATTTAGGATTGGTAAAAACACAAAAAATGAAGTATGAGGAGCAAACACCAAAACTACTTAAACAGGTTTATTGTTAGCGCTTTCAGAGAGACAAATATCTTTCCTCCTTCTTCTTTTTAATATTTAGGATTGGGTTTGCAGACTCTTCCTGCCTGTGTCACATACAGATTTTGATTTGAATTAGAAACAGGAACAGTCTGTAGAGGTTTATTCGGTACTGAAGCATCACTTTGTATTTGAGAACCATTTGAATAAGACAGTCTGTCTCTTTGAAGCTAATTGGTTGTTAATTCACTCAAAGAACTGGAATCACCAGTAGACACAGTCTGTTGTGACTTTGGCTTTGGGACAGGCAAATTGCGTCTGCGATTTCTTCTGTAGTCTGCTCCTTCTGACTGAATTATGTAGGACCTTGGTCCAACACAAATGTCTCTCACAGTTCTACATGATCATGACCTTTTGAAGTCTGCATTCTAATTTCATCTGGCAACAATGGTCGAAGTGGTCTCCTGGTTTTGTCATAGAATAACTTCTGTGCGTGGCATTTTCTTGATAATTGAGCTTTGACTACCTTATTACTCTTTGAAGTTGGCACTAACAGGTGTTTGCTGATTGGAAGAGTTCATGTTTGTCTTGACATCAGTCTTTGAGCTGGTGAACCAGTGTCTGGTCATGGAGAATGTTTCGAAGGTTAAGTAAATTGAGGAATACATCAGTTAAATCTCTCTTGGACTTTTCATTTGAATGCTTTGCACTGTGAACTGCACGTTCAGCCAGACCATTAACTTGTGGGTATTCTGGACTGCTGGTTGCATGAATACAATCCCAAGGTGCAGCAAATTCTTTAAACCATTGACTAGTGAATTGTGCACAGTTATCCGAGGTGACTTTATGTAGCCTTTCATGGACTGAGAATTTTTGTAATAACTGTGCTGGATGTCATATCACGGAGTAAGTCAATTTCAAACCATCCCGAGTATGAATCAACTAGGACCAGGTAATGTTGCCTGTTGCATTTGAAAATATAATTTGAAAATATCTACTGCACTGTTGACCATGATAAATCAAGGATTGGGTGTAGTTGAAGAGGTTCTCTCTGTTGTGGTTTGTTACTGTTGCAAACTGAACATGAACTTGTGTCTCTCTCAATATCTTTAGACATTGAGGGCCAGAGAACAATGCCTCTTGCCCTACTTTTAGTTGATTCAGTGCCTGGGTGGCCTCTTTACAGAATGTCTATATAGTCCTTTTGCAATGATTTAGGAACTACTACCTTTGGACCTTTCATAATGATGCCATCTTCCACCATGAGCTCATCCCAGAATGGGAAATACTGCTGAATTTCAAATGGCAGACTTGTGACGTGCTGGCCAGCCTTGGTAGATAATATTACTCAGTTTTTTGAAGAAGTGGGTCTATAGCAGTGTGATTTCTTAACTCATCAATCCATGATGATGAAATGTGCTTGACTTCCATGACTTCAATATCAGTTGCTTCATTTTCATGTTGTTCTGTCATCTTTCTGCGTGTGTGTGACAAGGCATCAGCAAGATACATGTGTTTACCTTTTGTGTAGACAATGGTAAAGCTGTATTTTTAGCTTTAAAATCATGCGTTGCCATCTCGCTGGAGCTGTATGTATTGGCTTGTTCAAAAGTGCTACTAGTGGCTGGTGATCTGTTTCAATCTGGATTGGCCTTCCTTATATATAGTCACTGAATTTGGAGCAAGCAAACAGCAAGTTCGTTTTCTATTTGTGCATAGTGCATCTCTGTATGAGTCAGGGTACAGGATGAATATGCAACTGGAATGCCCTCCTGAAGACATGCTGCACTAAGGCCATACTGAGAGGCATCACATATGAGTGCTATAGGCGTATGGACATCATAGTAACTCAGTGTGGGTGGACTGGGAGATGTTCTTCGTGTTTCACTGTTGCAGTCATCACATTTGGGTTATCCTACCAGGGGTAGCCCTCAGTCGGCCCAAATACCAGAGGCTTAGTATTTCTACATTGGTTGCCGTCGCTCAAGGAGTGATGTCAGGTCGTCAGTGGTATAAAAACAGGCAGGTGACGACATTACATCAGTCTTTCTTGGTGAGGAGCCCAATGCAGAAGCGGTTTGCAAGAGTGCCGGTCGGCCACTACTTGAGTTTCATTTCCAAATTGAAGCTGAAGTTTTCTAAAGCTAAGTAACCCATTGGGGATCCTTTTTTCTTGCTCTAACTGATGTCAGAAAAAGTTAACAATTGTCTCAGCTGTGGAAAGCAAATACCACACCGAGACTTCCATTCTTACTGCGTCACCTATTTAGGCCCAGACCACGATGTCCCGTGCTGTCGCCTTTGTGCTTTGTTCAACGCCAGAACTCTACATTGTCGAGCCCTTCTTGTAGCTAGATCTTTTCGCTTTCAGTCCTCTAATTCCACTATAACTTCTGTAAGCCTTCCGACTACCGATCTTCTGAAAAAACATAAGGATAAAGACAGAAACAGACCGCACAGGTCCAAAACTGCCAACAATGCTTCTGTTAAGCTAGTCGTCAGTTCTCCGGTCCTCAGTGAGGCGCTTTCGCAGCCCCTGAAGCCCACTTCTGTGGATTCGCAGGCTGCTACCGAGACCCTTTCGGAGTCTGGTATGCCGTGAGACTCTTCATTGACCAAGGATCCTGCAGATGTCTCTACCTTGGATGGGTCCAGAGCCACTGAGCAGGCACTGGCTTCCGAGGAAGTACTTCGCACTACCGATGCTCGACACAGACGACTTCTTTCACGTCTTCAGTTCTTTCGAAAACTACCGAGTTTATAAGGCCCAGAGTACACACCACTCCCAAAAAATGACCCAAGCTTAGCCACCTGCCTCCTTACCTCAGTCTCAAATGCTTAAAATGGTGGAAGACCTTATAATGCTTATTAGGGGAGGCCAGGCTACCCATTCCAAAAGAAAAAGAGACTTGTTTCCAGTAGTTTTATCTAAATAGGGGTCCAGTGACTCCGATGCATCTGAATCTGAAGATATGCAACCTTTCACTGCTTATAAGGATTCTGATGCAGAGGAATCCATCCCTTTACCCTCTCCACCCGAGGACTTTTCCTTTGGGGAATCCCTACGTACTTTAAGGGAGCATTTCCAATGGGAATGTCAGGACTATCCTCGGTCAAAAAAGAGACTCGGGGATTCTTAGATCTACCACAGCACAGACCTCTGGCTATTCCTCCTGTCCTGGATGTTGTGGAAGATGCTTTTATGGACTCCAGTCTGACTCCTGACACCCTCCCTCCTGCTCCCAGGAAACCTGACAGGTATTATAGAGTCCTTGACTCTCACAAATTTCTTTTTAAAAATTCTACTGCTGACCCCGGGGTCATTTCTCAAGGACCTAAAGGAATCAAAGCAACTTCTACTAAGAATCCCACCCCCTCGTGTAGGGATTCCCGAGCATTAGACAGATGGGGTAAAAAGTATACACTTCTGCTACTCTTGCTATTAGAGCATTAAGTTGTCAGTTCCACATGCTAAAATATCAGCACCATACCATGGAACTCCTCAAACAAAAAATATCTTCTTTTCTAGCTTGTACAGAAAATAAAGAGTTACAAGAGTTAATGCATTCTGCAAGTCAAATAACAAAACACACCTTACAATGTGGCTTTGACACCCTAGAAGCATCTTGCAGGGCAGCAGTCACTGGTTCAGTGTTTAGAAGGCATGCTTGGCTTAAAGAACAGACCTTGCCATACCATGTCAAATCCAAATTATTGGACGCACGCTTGAACAAAGACAACTTCTTTGGCACCAAGGCAGAAGAGGTCTTAAAAAAGTGGGAAGAAAAAGCTAAATCTATGCAGACAGTTAAAGACTTCCTACAGGTACAGTCACCGAGGTTCAGTAGGCATTGCCCCACCAAGCACTGGTCCTTTCCTGCCCCCTCCAGGCCAGCTCAGCTCAGCCCAGACCCAGGGGAAGCAGACCCACCCGACACCAGCCCCAGGGAAAACAGAGATCTAAGCAAATGGGTTCCTCCTCTACAAAAACAAGGAGTTCAAGGCCACCCCCATATGGTAAGACCTCACAATGACTTTACACTACCACCCCCTCTCTCTGCCCACCTGTTCGTGCCCCTAGGAGGAAAACTCTCCTACCACGCAAGCAACAGGGCCAGCATTACAATCGACCGTTGGGTCCTCAACACAGTGTCCCAGGCATACAGATTTTATTTCCACAAAAGGGTTCCCAGATCTTCCTCCAAACCAGTGGACAGAGGCCAAAAACCAAGTCCTTTCCCTGCTCTCCATGAGACAATAGAGCATGTTCCTGCAAAACAGATAGGCCAAGGTTTCTACTCCAGACCCTTCCTGGTACCCAGAAAAGAGGGCACATGGCACCCCATCCTCAATCTATCCATTCTAAACGTCTTTCTGGTGATACCAAAATTCAAAATGCTCACCCTCCAGCATCTTCTACCCGTGTTTTCCAGGGATGCGTGGTTAGTCCCAATCAGGAAGTCATGTAGGAAATACCTACGTTTCAAGGCAGGATCTATACACTTTCAGTTCTCTGTGCATCCCTTTGGCTTATCTACTGCTCCCAGAGTTTTCACAAAATGTCTGGCTCCTGCCATTGCTTTTTGCAGACAAAGAAATATTCAAATTTACCCCTACTTAGACGACTGCCTGATTCAGGCAGACAGGAAAAGCTGCTCAAGCACCTGGCCTTTGTAAAGGCCCTACTGACCTCCCTGAGTATACTATCAACGAAAAGAAATCACAACTAGTCCCCATACAAAAAATTGTGTTCCTGGGAGCAAGCCTGGACACAGCATTCCAGATGGCATTCCTTATTCCAGAAAAACAAGCCTACCTGACAGACTACTTCTCTCAACTAGCCACCATAACCCAGTTAACCGCAAGGAAAATCCTGCAAGTACTAGGGTTCATGACCTCTTGTATTCTGCTCATTCCATATGCCAGACTGCATATGAGGAAACTACAATGGTACCTAAAAAGCCTTTGGTGTCAGCACTCTCAAGACCTGGAAACTCTTATACCAATGATACCTTGTCTAAGGAAATATTTTCTTCGGTGGGCAGCAGCATGCAACCACAACAAGGGACTTCCCTTCTCACAACCCCACACCGCTCAGACCCTAACCACAGATGCATCAGACTATGCCTGGGGTGCTCCCCTGGATGGCAAGTGCATTCAGGGCCAATGGAGCCCAAATCAAATACATCTGCATATCAACCAAATGAGATGTTAGCTGTTCTGCATTCCCTGACAACTTTCAGACCCCTACTCTCCCCTGGGCCTCTACTGATCAATATCAACAAGCAGGGAGGCTCACCATGACCCTTTGGCACATGGCCTCAGCCATGCAACTGCACCTGCTAGCACAATTCCTGTCAGGCTCCTTAGACTCTCAGGCAGGCAACTTAAGCAGAAACCTGCTAGACCCACACGAGTGGCAGCTAGACCCCAGAACCTTCATCCTTGTGACTCAGAAATGGAGCACCCCAAAGGTCGACCTCTTTGCCTCCCACTCCAGTGATCAGCTCAGCAAATTCTGCACTAGGGAACCTCACAGCAAAGCCTGGAAAGTGGATGCTCTATCCTTCAAGTGGGTAAACCTCTCGGTCTATGCATTCCCCTCTCTACCCCTTATTTCAAGGGTAATGCTCAAAATAAGGGAGGAAAAACGATTGCAATCCTGATTGCCCCACACTGGCCATGCCAGCACTGATACCCACTACTACGCAGCCTGTCACCTTTCCCACGTTAGCACCTACCTCAGGTCCCAACACTCCTGACCCAGAGGAATGGAGAATTCATGCATTCCCAATTGCAGACCCTCAACCTGGCAGCCTGGTTTATTCCCTGACCCCTCCTCAAGCTGCCAGCCTAAGCAAGCAAGTTCTAGATGTTATGTGTGAGGCCATATGCCCCAGCACTAGAAAATCCTATGGTGACAAGTGGAAAAGGTTTTGCACCAGGATCCAGGCTAAGGGAGCCACTACGGCACAGCCCTCCCTACTTCTCATCCTGGATTACCTGGCAGACCTACTACACAAGGGTCTATCCTTCTCTTCTATTAAATTTCACGCCTCAGCCATCTCTGCTCATTTCAGCACAGAGCCTCCTATCTTCTCACACCCTCTCTTCAAACAGTTCCTAAGAGGGGCTAAGGCCACACAGAAGAACGCCTACCTCAGCATGGGACCTTAACTTTTTGTTGGAAAAGCTCACCCTGCCCCGCTTTGAGTCTGCAGCTTCAGCAGAGTTAAAATTTCTCTCTTGGAAGACAGCCTTGCTTCTGGCCATCACTTCAGCTAGAAGAGTATCAGAGCTGCAAGCACTTATGGCTGTAGAGTCCTTCATCATCTTCCATGCTGACAGGGTCTCCCTCAGGACTAACCCAACCTTCATGCCTAAAGTGGTGTCCAGTGTGGCTCTCAACCAATCCATTCATTTGCCCACCTTTTTTTCCTAACCCACAAAACAAGGGGGAAAGGATTCTGCACTCTCTGGATGTGCACAGACAGCTCAGATTTTACCTGGACAGGAATAAATCTTTCAGAAAAACTGATCAATTGGCTAGTCGGCTGTGCTGCAGGAGCAGAGGGCAAGGCCATATCCAAACAATCTCCAAATGGATAGCGCACTGCATCCATTTCTACTATAAACAGCATGGGAAATGACCCCCAAAGGGGATCAGGACACTTCACCAGAGCAACCTCCACCTCTACAGCTTTTCTCAGAGGGGTCCCTACTAGGGACATACTGGAGGCTGCAACTTAGACATCTGTTCATACCTTCACCAAACATTGCCACCTGCATATCTTCTCCAAATCCAGGGCAGGCTTTGCCACCGCAGTCTTGCAGGGAATCCTAGCCAGCCCTCCGTCTTCTTGACTTCCTCCACCCTTTTTCTTCAGCTTTGGGAATCAACCCAATTGTGATGACTGCAGCAGTGAAACATGAAGAACAATGTACAATTGTGTACACTTACCATAAATGTAGATGTTTGAGTGTATTCACTGTTGCAGTCCTGGTTTCCCTCCCTCCATCCCCCTTGTCTCTCTCTCTCTCTCTCTCTCTCTGTCTCTCTCTCTCTCTCCTTACAAGGAAATTTTGGTATTTACTTTCTACTGGTGGTGTTCTTCCACCATACCTTAGCTCCTATTGCGGGCTCCTGACAGGACAAGCAAAACTGATGTAATTGCGTCGGCTGCCTAATTTTATACCTCTAATGACCTGACATCAGTACCGAAGTGAGAGCAACCGACTCAGAAAAACTAAGCCTCTGGTATCCTGAGGGCTACCCCTGGCAGGATAACGCAATTGTGATGACTGCAACAGTGAATACACTCAAACATCTACATTTATGGAAAGTGTACACAACTGTACTTTCCAAAGCCTTCTGCTCCAACATCCTTCTTGGAACCCATCACCTCGGCGCCTACAGTGCATCTCACTCCAGCTCCGAGTTTGCCCCTTTGGTCTTTGGTTCCCTCTGAACTGGTCCTTCCTCAATCTAGGGATTGGGGGACTGGCGGGTCAGCCCAGGGTACAGAGCCGCCTCCACTCCGGCTCTGAGTTTGTCCCTTTAGTCTTTGGTTCCCGCTGAACCAGTCCTTCCTCAATCTGGGGATTGGGGGACTGGCATGTCGGCCCGGGGTACAGAGCCGCCTCCCTCCTAGGTTCCATCCTCGGTGTCGATAGCCGCATCTGTGCCGATCCTGCTTGAGGCACCATCTGTGGGGGTGGGTTTTTTTCGGAGTGGGGTGTGACCCCGGTCCTGAGGTTGTCTTTCTCGGTTCCGGGCTCCCATCCCTCTTCGGGAGGTCCTGCCTGCCGCACAATGAAGAGGGCTCTTGCTTTTGGCACTCCTTTGATGTCAGAACCCCAGCTTTCTCCCCCTGAGCTACAGCTGTCACAGACCACCCCCCAGGCCAGTGGGCAGAGAAGCCGCAGGACACCCCTGTTCAGGGTCCCCACTTTTCCGAGTCCTCCTCAGAGACCCCCCCACTGAGGACCCCACCCTCGAAAGAAGATGAGCAAGAGGAAGCATATGGACTCGCCTGTGGAGTCCCTAATGGAAGACATGGATTACGATGATGGTGAAGGGTCCCCATGGTCACTTCCTAATGATGTCTCCTTCGGAGACATCCTGGAAATGTTGAAGCAGAGAGGTGACTGGAAGCCCTCCAACCCTTCATCTGAGGAGTCCATGTTCTTGCAGGCTTTTCGTGTCCGGCCTTCTACCTCTTGGGTGACCCCGCCTGCCAACAAGCTTGTCCAGCTCATCGTGCAGCGCGCTTGGAAGAACCCTGATTCCACTGAGGCAATGCCTCAGAGACCAGACAAAATTCTTTCCCCTCCCGAGGAGAACCCGTATTGGTCCAGAGGGTTACCAGTTGATGGTATGGTGGTGGCAGTGGCCAGAAAAAAAGACTTGGCTGAGGAAAGTCCCACTGTCCACCTGCTCAGCAGACAGTCCCAGGCAGTGGACAGACTGGGGAAGCATGTTTTTGCATCAGGGACCTTTGCCATACGGTCCCTGAATTATTTGGCACATTTTACGAGACTCCAGAGGGACTTGACCTCCGAACTCTCTGGGAAGCTCGCAGGACCATTGTCTGAGGTCAGGGGCAAAGTGGCATCACAGCTTGCAACCTTGGAATCAATATCCAACTTGTCCATGAGGTTGCTGTCACATGTGACCAAAGGGGCTGCTAGAGCAGCGGCTTTGGGCATTGTTATGAGGCATTATGCCTGGATGCGCATTTGTGACCTCACGGATCCCTTCAAGTCTTCCTTTCTGAATGCTCCCATCGAAGCTTCATCCCTTTTTGGCTCCAAAATGAAGGACACGCTAGCCAGGTAACGAGCAAGATGGGAAGACCCTGTCTGCCGTAAGCCTACGGTTTTCCAACCCTCAATGTACATTCTCCAGGAATCAGAGGAGTGGAAAAATGTGGCGTAAGAAATCTCAGGGTCCTTCCGTGCCACACGTGATGATGACACCCACAGAGGCAGGGGGGGTAACAATTCTGGAAGACACCCCTATAGAGGTGGAGGGGGTCCAGTAACCAAGGCTCCAGGGACTCTTAATCTGGACAGCCTTATCAGCGCTCTTAAGGAGCAGCCCGATTGCTTACCTCTGAAAGCAGCCAGGGGTTGTTTCTTTCTGCACCAAGCTACCTGGCAATCTATCACCACCGATCATTGGGTGCAAAGTATCATCACCAGAGGTTACACCATTCCCCTTGTCAGCCAAATTTTCCAAGAAAACTTCCCGACATTCCACCCAGTCAAAGGGAAGAAGCAGCTCAGAGATTATAAAGCTTTCTCAAAAAAGAGTCATCCAACCAGTTCCACCAGGCCAGCATGGATCCGGATTTTACTCCAGATTCTTTTTGGTGCCAAAAAAGACAGGTTACTGGAGACCCATTTTGGATCTCAGCGGCTTAAACAAGTCTGTCACCCAAACCAAATTCCTGATGATCTCTGTTCAGTCCATTCTTCCCTTTTTAAGGGAAGGTGATTGGATGTGCTCGATACATCTCCGGGATGCGTACTACCACATCAAGATGGACAAATGCTCCAGGAGTCTTCTTCACTTCCGGCTAGGGGTCAGTTATTATCAATTTTGAGCCCTGCCATTCGATCTCTCTACAGGCCCCAGAGTGTTCATGGAATGCATGGCAGTGGTTACAGCTTATTGAAACTTCAAGGATTCTGGGTGTTTCCATATTTGGATGACTGGCACCTCACCACCCCCACCAAGCATCTTCTGGTAACAGCCCTGCATTATACTCTCTCTCTCTCTCTGATAAAATTGTTGGGAATAAATTTACATCGGGAGATATCAAATCTCACTCCTACGCAACAAATAGAATTCATTGGAGCAGTGTTCAACACCCAGTCCTGTCTAGTATCACTTCCAAATCACAGACTCCCCCATTTGAGGCTCCAACTCCGAGTGATACTCTGTCAAACAAAAGTTTCAGCAAGAGAAGTCCTTCAAGCCATAGGGTCTATGGCAGCTTCAGTTCCAATAGTGCCTCTAGCAAAGCTGCATATGCAGATGCTGCAATGGCTCTTTCTTTGTCAGTGGTTCCCAAACTATCATCCCCTCTGTTATCAGATTCGAATAACCAACTCCTGCAAACAGGACCTTCTTTGGTGGATGAGGCCAGACGTAGAACTTTGGAGTCTCCCATTTCAGTCCCCTCAGCCCAGAGCGATTTTAACCACAGATACTTCCCTAATCGGGTGTGGGGGGGCATTTCCAGGGAAAGACTGTCCAAGGCACATGGTCCACTTCAGAGGCCCACCTGCACATCAGTGTTCTGGAACTGAGAGCTGTGCTGTTAGCATTGCAGGCCTTTCATTCGGCTCTCCCTTCCAGGACAATTGCAATCCAGTCAGACAATATGTCAGTGGTCTGGTATATCAACAAGCAAGGAGGAACCAAGTCCTACCCCCTGTGTCGAGAAGCCGTGAGAATTGGCAATGGGCGATGGCTTCCAATCGCTTTCTGATAACAATGCATATCCCAGGGAGCTCTAACGTTACTGTGGACAAACTGAGCAGAAGCATCTTCCTACCTCACAAGTGGCCCTCAACCCCAAGGTGGCAAAAGAAATTTTCAGCGACTGGAGCCAACCTTGCTGCGACCCGCCTCCCCATCGAACAACAAGTGCAGCAGCTATTTTACCCTACTTCCCCCAGAGGGGGAGTTCCCGAGGGATGCTCTAATCCACGATTGGTCCACGGGACTTCTTTACACTTATCCTCCCATTCCCCTGATTCCACAGTTTCTAAAGAAAGCTCTTCGGTTGAGATGCAAGGTGATCCTCATAGCTCAGTTCTGGCCTTGACAAGTTTGGTTCCCCTTCCTTTGGCCTCACCTGGTATACACATAGTGGATTCTGGACCCTCTTCCAGATCTGATTACTCACCCCCAAGGGTTGAACCACCCAAATCTGTCCAGTCTCAAGCTGACAGCTTGGTTTCTCCACTTCCATTAATTGCCAGGCAAGCTAATCTCCCCTCACCTGATCGAGACATTATTCTGGCCTCTCATTAACCATCCACCAGGTGACTATATCAGGATAAATGGAAAAGGTTCTCCATCTGGTTCAAGGATAACATGCTAGACCTGTGTTCGGCTCCAGTAACTGTGGTATTTCAATACTTGGCTCAGTTTTTTGATAATGGGGCCTCTGCCTCTACTGTAAGGGTTCACCTGGCGGCGGTTTCTAATTTCCACAATGGTATAGATGGCATTCCCCTTATTTCAGTACGTCTATGCAAGGCCTTTCTTAAGGGGACCACTCATATCAGGCCTCCTGTCAGACAACCTGTAGAACCATGGAACCTCACTTTAGTCCTCCAGTCTTTGACTCAAAAACCTTTTGAACCTGCAGCGAAGTCTGACCTAAAGTTTTTGTCTTGGAAATCTTTGTTCTTGGTAGCCATCACATCTGCCAGAAGAGTATCAGAGCTGCAGGTGTTGTGTATCAAGAGGCCCTATCTGGTCTTCCATAAAGACAGGGTATCACTTAAGACGAATCCATCCTTCCTCCCCAAAGTTGTTTCTGAATTCTCCATAAACCAGACCATTGACCTACCAGTATTCTTCCCAAGTTTTGCCAATAGAGGAGAGTACTGCCTTCACTCCTTGGATGTACATAGACAACTGAGATTTTACCTAGACAGGACCAAACCTATCCATAAATCTGAACAACTTTTCATCTCTTTTTCTAGGCCCAAAATGGGAGATGCTGTTTCCAAAGTTACATTATCAAAATGGCTAAGGGACTTATTTATTTATTTATTTACATTTGTTAACCGGGTTGGTCCAGCTGGGTAAGAATTACCCTTTTTCAGTGGAGACCCGAGGGGAAAAGCCCCAAACAGACATACAAATACATACGAATAGAGACAATTAACAATATTACAGAGGAAAACAATATTATGGGTACAATGGATAAGAAAACAAACAATGAAAGTTTGAGAATATGAGTAAGGTAGGCCAGAGGCATGCATGCAAAAGATTTATGAAAAGGTGTTCTGAGCAAGATCTCTGAATTAAGTTAAAGTAGGCAAAGAAATGATGATTTAGGTGTGGAGTTAGTAGTGTGGGAGTTTTAGGTGGGAGCATGTGAAGGACATTCCCATTTGGAGGAGAGATGGGAGAGAAGCATGGATTTTAAAGTGTTGTGGTCAGGTATATTACGTAGTGGTGTGGGGAGATTGTTCCATAGTTTGGCTATAGTGTGGGATAGTAGTAGTTTACTATTTGGGTGGATGGGTTTGTGTACATGCAGGAGGTTTTGGCCTGTGGATCTCAGGGTACTGGTAGGTGTGTAGGGTGTTAGAGATTTAGCAAGAGAGGGGCATTCTGCTGGTTTAAAGATGAGTTTGTGGGCTGTTGTAAGTTGTAGGTACTTTAGGTGGTTGTGGAGTTCTTGCCAGTTTAGGGTGTGTAGGGAGGGACAGTGATGGGAAGAGTTCTTAAAATTGGTTGCAAATTTGCAGATTTTGTTGTAACAGGCCTCAAGTTTAGCACGGAGTCCGAGTTGTAGGTTGGTGAATAGGGGAGCACCGTACAAGAGAGAGAGGGGAGAAGGAAGGTAGATGCAAGGGTATGACAGGAAGATGGAGTATGGTAGTAGTTGTGTCTGTAGAGGAGGCCGATTTTCTGGTGGGTTTTTTGATTGCTGAGAGGATGTGGGAGTCGAATTTTAGGTTTTCATCGATGGTAATGCCAAGTAGTTTGGTACTAGGAACGATTTCAAGAGGGGTGTTATTGTGGCTTTTGATGGAAAATTGGACTTTGTGGAACTGGGAAGTTTTAGTGGGAGTAAATATCATTAGCTTTGTTTTGTTGGCGTTTAGGGCCAAGTGATGCGATTGCATCCATGATTCAATTTTGGAGAAGGCTGTTTGGGTATTAAGTAGAAGTTTGGAGGGGCAGAGGCTGAGCAGATGATAGTGGAGTCATCTGCGTATTGGATGACTGAGGCTTCAGGGATGGAGAGGTGAAAGTTGTTAATGAATAAGTTGAAGAGCAGAGGGCCAAGTACTGATCCTTGGGGAACTCCTGTGGCTGTAGGTAAGAAAGGGGAGGTTGACTCTTTCCATTGTACAGCCTGCTGGCACGTGGAAAGGTAGCTGGAGAACCAGTCTAGGGTTGAGGGAGATAGATGCAAGTGTGAGAGCTGGGACAGGAGGAGGGAATGTGAAATAGTGTTGAATGCCTTTGAGAGGTTAAGAAAAATAGAAGATACGTATTTGCCGCTCTCACATGCTAGGTTGACTGTTTCGAGGAAGGAAATGAGGGCTGTCATGGTGTTGTGGCCTGGGCGGAAGCCGTGCTGGGTGGGAGAGAGGAGTTTGTGCTGGTTTAGGTAGGGAATGAGCTGGGAGTGGATGGCTTTCTCTAGAATTTTAGAGAGAGGAGAGAGTATAGCTAGGGGTCTGAAGTTGGTAGTGTCTGTTCTTACCACCTTTGTGGAGAGGAATTATGTATGCAGAGGAATTATGTATGCATAATGCCAGATGGTTGGTACATAGGATTCCTGAATGGATCTATTATTGAGGATGGATATGGGATAGGCTATAGATTTGGCTGATATTTGAAGAAAATTTGCTGGAAGGTTGTCAGGGGCATTGCGGCATGGTTTTAGCTTTTGCAGTAGTCTTTTTATAGTATAGGTGGATACCAGGTTTAAGTGAGAATAGCTTAATACTTTTATACTTCATACGTTTCATCTATTCCCTCAATAAAGGACCTATGCCAAAAGTTAAAGCTCACTCCACTAGATCTATGGCAACATCTGTAGCTGTAGCTTTCTATTCCAGGGCTTCCATGGATGACATCTGCACAGCAGCTTCTTGGGCTAAGCCTCATACCTTGATCAGTTATTATAAATTGGACCTGGTCTCCAGAGGGAGAGCTGCCTTTGGCTCAGTGGTACTCAGAAAGGTTCTTCTATAAGGGCCACCCATGGACCTCAAGGTAGCTTGGGATTCTGTCCCATCAGTAATGAATGGAAAGAAGATGAACAACATCAGATAAAGAAGTTATGTCTTACCATAACATTCCATCTGTGGTGTTCATCTTCTTTCATTCATCACTTCCCACCCTCCTTCCCCCTCCAAGGCTCATGGGGATGCTTTGGGTCTAAGTGGTGCCTTAGGGTATTTGCACAGAAGTGGCCTCAGTTTTACTTCCTTTTTTCTAGCAAACTCGATCTGAGGTAACAGGGAGAAGGGCATTCTGGGTATAGACTTAGCTCGAGAGTTTTTTTGGCTGACGCGAACTTGGTAAAAAGGCGACTCTGTTCCGAGGGCTCCAAACCATACCCATCAGTGATGAATGAAAGAAGATGAACAACATAGATGGAATGTTATGGTAAGACATAACTTCTTTTTTCAGCTCATGCAGTGGTGCAGAAAGCTGTCTAATGTTTGGGATGAACTTTCCTAAATGATTAATCAATGTAAAGATGTAACATTCTCTTGGGACTGTCATTTCATTGACGGTTGTTATCTTTGATGGCTGTAGCCCCAAAGTTATGAACAGGTGACCAATGTAGGCGACTTCTTGCAGTTTAAATTTACATTTTAAAGGATTTGGCTTGAGGTTGACTTCACGTGCACGGTCTAGAACTTTCTTGAGATTTCTGTTATGTTCCTTTTCTCCGTTGTCTCCAGCAATAGTGTCATCTACAATAATGGCACAAGGATATCCAGCAAATATCTGTTCCTTGGCCTGCTGGAATACTTCACTGGCAAAACTAATCCCAAAAGGCATTCTCAAAAGCCTGTATCTTCCAAATGGTCTGAATGTTGTTAGTAAAGAAGATCTGTAATCTAGCGAGATTTGCAAAAGGATGCCTGACATCTAAAACTAAGAAAACAGTCAAATTTCGCATTAGTGTTGGTGAGGATGTTTAAGAGCTTTAAGTCTCTAGGATCGATGCATATCCAAATGTCATCTGAGCTTTTCTTATGGGCTGCCACCATGGATGATATCCATTCAGTAGGCTCTGCCACTGGAGTAACAACACCTTAATTAATTAATTCTAATTCCGCTTTTAGTTTACTTTGCGTTGCTACTGGGGTTGTACTTGCAGGTCTAACAACTGGGTTTCTTCCATGGTTCACCCTTATAGAATATGTAACTGGAAGCTTACTAATTTCATTTTTGAAGATGTCAGCATATTCTTTAAAGATGTGTTGTGAAAAACTGTCATTTTCATTTGTATGTAGATGGTGACTTCTTTATTGAGCAAAATCAATCCCATTCTTGGGCTGTCTTCTAGGCCTAGTAATGACTGTACATGTCTTCTGACTACTTATAATTGTAAGTCATGGCTGTTACCTGCAGAATGGCAAGAAAGGACTACAGCACCATTTGTCTGAATTTCTTCGCCACCATAAGTAACTAGTTATGTGCTCCTTGTTGAGTCAAGGTTCTTTCCAGCTTTATTTTTGCATAAGCTTTTGCTGGCATGACATTACATTTGGATCCAGTGTCTACTTTAAGCTCTGCTGGTTTCCCATTAATTTGTACAGTGCCAAATATTTCACTGTTTGCTGACAAATGGAAATCCACTGTGTCAACGGTTTCACTAACCACAGAAACACCAGCAACATAAAAGGTTTCATCACTGTCGTTATGGTCTGCTACAGTCTCAATTTGATCCACTGTCTTCATTGGATAAAATTTGTTGAGTCTGTGTTGATTTGCCAAATTTTTTGAAAGGATTCCACTTTTTGCATTTGTGACACTGCGGACCATAGGCTAAGCATTTTTCTTGTTGAGGTTCATGACTGCCTCCACAATTGTTATAATTAACAATGGCAGGTGGTGCAGCATCGCTCCTCAGGTTACACTTATGAGGCTGTATCATCTTAGTTCTTTGATGCACAGTCGACATTTGCAGCAGCAGATACAGCAAGCAGGCTAGTATGTTTTTCTTTAAATTCATGTATCTGATAAATTTCAATATCTTTGCTCAATGTTAATTCACTATCAAATAGTAGAATTTTGCCACATACAAGGCAGTCTTTTATTAAATCATCTTATAAATCCCCAAATCTGCATGTCTTTGCTTTATTCGTTAAGTCAGTAAGGTATGTTCCAATGTTTCACCAGGCTTTTGTTTCTTGTATTGAATTTGTTTCTCCTTCGTTATATTAATTTGGGGGTTACACAGTTGTCAGAATTTACACTTTAAGCATTCTGGATCTTCACAGGTTTCAGCTTGGGCAGTGACATGGCTGATGTTCTTCGTGTTTTACTGTTGCAGTCATCACACTTGGGTTATCTGCCTGCAGCTTGCCCTAAGTCGGCCCGAATACCAGTGTCTTGGGATTTCTGCATCAAATGCTGTCGCTTCTTCCATGACGTCGGGTCGTCAGGGGTATAAAACATGCAGCCGATGCCATTACATTAGTCTTTCTTGCTGAGAAGGAGCCCGAAGCAGAAGCAGTTCGCAAGTGCCGGTCGGCCGCTACCTGAAATTTTCGATTTTAGAGTTTCAGACCTGAAGTCTTCTAAAGCTAAGTACCCCATTGGGGATTCTCTTTTCTTGCTGTAACTGATGTCAGAAAAAATTAACAATTGTCTTGCCTGTGGAAAGCAAATACCTCACAGAGATTTTCATTCTTACTGTGTCACCTGCTTAGGCCCAGACCACGACATCCCTCGCTGTTGGATTTGTGCCTTGTTTAATACCTGAACCATTCATCGTTGGGCTATATTTGTAGCTAAATTCTTTCGCTCTCGTTCTCCATATTCCAAAATGGCTTCGGTAAGCCATCCAACTGCTGATCTTCCGAAAAAGCGCAAAGACAGAGACAGACCGCATAGGTCAAAAACTGTAGATGACGCTTCCTTTAAGCTAGTCGCCAGTCCACTGGTACTCAGTGAGGCGCCTTTGCAGCCACTGATGCCCGGTTCTACAAATTCACAGGCCTCTGCTGATACCCATTCGGAGTCCGGTATGCCGCAAGATGCTTCTTTGACTATGGAACCTGCGGATGTCTCTACCTTGGATAGGTCCAGAGCCGCTGTGCAGACACCGGCTTCTGAGGGTGTATTATGACCTACCAATATTCACAATAAACCGACAACCTCATTTTCAACTAAAACTACCGAGTTTCTCAGGCCTAGAATTTTTACTACGCCTAGAAAACCGACATCCAAAGCGCATGCTCAAACTCTCATGCCACAAAAACAAATGCTTAGAATGGCTGAAGACCTTATTATGCTAATTAGGGGAAGCCAGCCTTCCCCTGCTAAAAGACAAATAATTGAATTTCCTTCTGATTCTACAGACCAGGAGTCTGATGACTCTGAGCCTTCTGATTACCAGGACATACCCTTACCTACCTATGAGGACTCGGATGCAGAGGAATCCATTCCCTCTGCCTCCTCTCCAGAGGATTTTTCTTTTGGTGAAACCTTATATACCTTAAGAGAGCATTTCCAGTGGGAATGCCAGGACTATCCTCAGTTCAAAAAGAGACTCAAGGAATTTTTAGATTTGTCTCAGCACAGGCCTCTAGCTATAACCCCTGTCCCGGATATTGTAGATGATGTCTTCTTGGAGTCCAGTCTTACTCCTGACACCTTACCACTTGCTCCTAGAAAACCTGACAGGTACTACGGAGTACCTGATTCTCACACATTTCTCTTTAAGAATCCTACTGCGGATCCAGAGATAATTTCCCAGGGACCTAAAGGCATTAAGGGTACTACAGCCAAAAACCCTGCCCCTTCAGACGGGGATTCCAGAGTTTTAGACAGATGGGGTAAGAAGGTATATACCTCTGCAACTCTTGCCATCAGGGCTTTGAATTGCCAGTTTCACATGTTGAAGTATCAGCAACATATTATGGAACTAATTAAACAAAAAATGGTGTTACTACCAGATTGTGCAGAAAATAAAGATTTACAAGAGTTAATGCAAACCAAGTTAGTACTTTGCAGTGTGGGTTTTTCTTGCCTTAGAAGCATCTTGCAGGGCTGCTGTCACTGGGTTTGTACTGAGAAGGCATGCTTGACTTAAGGAACAAGTCTTGCCTGGCCATGTCAAAGCAAAATTACTAGATACTTCATTAAATCAGAAGCGTTTGTTTGGCACAAAAGCAGAAAAAGTTCTTAAAAAGATGGAAGAAAAAGCTAAATAAATGCAAACCGTCAAAGATCTCTTACAGGTACAGCCACCTAGATTCAGTAGGCATTGGCCTTCAAAAAACTGGTCCTTTCCAGTCCCTCTCAGGCCTTCTCACTCCAAACCCTGGGGAAACAGATCACCAAGACTACAGTCTCAGGGTATGCAGAGATCTAAACAGTGGAGTGTTTCCACCTCTAAACCAGAGAGTGGTAAGCCACCCCCTTATGGAAAAAGTTCACAATGACTTTCCAATTATCCTTCCCAGCCATGCCCAAGTACTTGCGCCCCTAGGAGGAAAACTCGCCCTTCATGCAAAAAACTGGATGTCCATTACTCAGGACCGATGGGTTCTAAACATTGTATCCCAGGGATACAGATTCTACTTCCACTCATTGCCAACCCCAAGCAGGTTGCCAGACCTTCCTCCAAATCAGTGGGCAGAGGCTCAAAAGCAAGTACTTTCCCTTCTCCATATCAGGGCTTTTCAACCTTTTCCAGTAGAACAAAGAGGACAGGGTTTCTACTCCAGACCATTCCTGGTGCCCAGAAAAGAGAGCTCCTGACGCCCTATCCTGGATCTATCAATTCTCAACACCTTTCTGGTGGTCCCAAAATTCAAATGCTTACACTGCAACAGTTTCTTCCTGTGCTAGCCAAGGATGCCTGGTTAGTCACCCTAGACATAAAAGAAGCTTATCTGCACATCGCCATAGGGAGTCTTGCAGGAAATATATAAGTTTCAGGGCAGGCTCTATGCACTATCAGTTCTCTGCACTTCCCTTTGGCTTATCTACTGTGTCCAGAGTATACACAAAATGCCTGGCTCCAGCCATTGTATACTACAGGCAGAGAAAATTCAAATCTACCCATATTTGGATTATTGCCTGATTCCGGTGGACAGTCAGGAATTGCTACTTCTGCACCTGGCATTTATAAAAAGAGTTCTAACTTCACTGGGATACACCATTAACGAAAGGAAATCATAACTGGTGTCCAGCCAAGAAATTGTATTCCTGGGAGCAAGCTTGAACACAACTTCCCAGATGGCATTCCTCACTCCAGAAAAGCAGGTCCATTTGACAAACTATTTCAAACTAATGCCCACCAAAACCCAGCTATCTGCAAGGAAAATACTGCAAGCCCTATGGTTCATGGCTTCATGCATTCTACTAATTCCATATACAAGACTGCATATGAGGAAACTTCAGTGGTACTTGAAAGGTCTCTGGTTTCAACATTCTCAGAAACTGGAAACAGTGATTCATATCGTATCTTGTCTAAGGGCAGAGTTCCTTTGGTGGGCAGAAGCATGCAGCCACAACAAGGAACTTCCTTTCACTCAACCCCTCACTGCCCAAACCCTGACAACATATGCATCAGACTATGCATGGGGGGCTCACATGGCAGGCAAATGCATTCAAGGCAAATGGAGCCCAGAACAAATTCCCCTGCATATCAATCAAAAAGGGATGCTAGCAGTACAGAGTGCACCGACAGCCATCAAATACCTTATCCTTCCAGGACAGCTCCTGATAAAGGCAGACAACACCACAGTTATGTACATAAACAAGCAGGGCGGAACTCATTCTTACCCACTATGCAGGTTAGCCATTGCTCTGTGGAACACAGCCTTGAGCATCCAAGTGCACCTACAAGCTCAATTCCTGTCAGGCAAGCAAAATTCACTGGCAGATGACTTAAGCAGAAAGCTACTGGACCCTCACAAGTGGAAACTGGAACCCAACTCATTCAAACTTCTAACCCAGAGGTGGGGAACACCGGAGGTGGATCTTTTTGCCTCCCCCCAGAACCACCAATTGAACAAATTTTGCACCAGGAACCCTCACAGCACAGCCTGGAAGGTAGATGCCCTATCCTTTACATGGGAAAACCTCTCAATTTATGCCTTCCCTCCTATGCACTTCCTCTCAAAAGTACTACTCAAGATCAAACAAGACAGTCCAAGGGCAATCCTTATTGCACCAGACTGGCCACGCCAGCACTGGTACCCACTCCTACACAGTCTGACAGCAGTGCCACCCTGGCACCTACATTAGGCACTTTCCCTGCGCTCTGAGCAGGAGGAACTGATTTTGCATCCACAGCTGCAAACTTTAAACCTTGCAGCCTGGCTTATCCCCTGAATACACCACCAGCATCCCTCAGCAAACAGGTGCTGGATGTCATCCTTGAGGCCAGAAGGCCTAGTACTAGGAAATCCTATGCTGAAAAGTGGAAAATATATTGTTCTTGGAGTCAGTCTCAAGGAAAGGACACAGCTGTGCCCACTTTACCTCATATCCTTAATTACCTAGCAGAGCTGCTCCATAGAGGCCTATCCTTCTCATCCATTAAGATTCATGCCTCTGCCACTTCAGCTCATTATAATACTGAGCCACCTCTCTTTTCTCAACCTCTCATCAAACAGTTCTTGAAAGGAGCTAACAATTTAAGGCCCCCAAGGAGTGCTCCCACCCCAGCCTGGGACCATAACTTTGTACTGGAGAAGCTCACACTTCCCCCTTTTGAACCTGCTGCTTCAGCAGAGTTAAAATTTCTCTCTTGGAAAACAGCCTTACTTCTAGCTATTACTTCATCAAGAAGAGTGTCTGTGTTACAGGCACTAATGGCAGTGGAGCCCTTCATTATTTTCCATGCTGACAGAGTTTCCCTCAGGACTAACCCTTCCTTTATGCCCAAGGTGGTATCCAGTGTGGCTTTAAACCAATCCATCCATTTGCCAACCTTTTTCCCTAATCCTCAGAATAAAGGGGAAAGGACCCTACACTCTTTGGACATGCATAGACAGCTCAGGTTCTACCTTAACAGGACTAAGCCTTTCAGAAAATCTGCCTAGCTGCTAGTCAGCGTTGCTACAGGGCAGAGGGCAAGACCATTTAGAAGAAAACCATTTCCAAATGGATAGCACACTGCATCCATTTCTGCTACAAGCACCATGGAAAACCTACCCCACTGGGAATCAGAACTCATTCCACTAGTGCTACTTCAAGCTCTACAGCAATTCTCAGGGGAGTCCTTACCAGGGACATCCTGGAAGCTGCAACCTGGAGTTCTGTACACACCTTCACCAAGCATTACCACTTACTATTTTTTTCTAAATCCAGAGCTGAATTTGCTACAGCAGTCTTACAAGGCCTGCTAGCTAGCCCTAACACTTCTTGACTGCCTCCACCCTTCCTCACCTTTGGGAATCAACCCAAGTGTGATGACTGCAACAGTGAAACACGAAGAACATAATGCAGTTGTGTACGCTTACCATAAATGTAGATGTTAGAGTGTATTGTTGCAGTCATGGTTTCCCTCCCTCCTCTCCCCTGGATTTCACTATCCTTTCTACCTATCCTCTTTATGGCCATCTTTTATGGCGGGGATATTTACTTTTTACTGGAGGTGTTCTACACCATGTAATAGCTTCCTGTTTTGGGGGTTCCTGACATCTGGGGCAAGAAAAACTGATGTAATAACGTCGGCTGCATGTTTTATATCCCTGACAACCTGACATCATGGAAGAGGTGACAGCATCCGATGCAGAAATCCCAAGACTCTGATATTTGGGCCGACTGAGGGCTACCTGCAGGCAGATAACCCATGTGTGATGACTGCAGCAGTGAATACACTCGAACATCTACATTTATGGTAAGTGTACACAACTGTACTTTTTCTCCCTCTCCTGCATAAACAACTCGCTCGATAGCCTCTGAGCCTGCCAAATTGAGAAGTGTAAATGCTCGCGTGCATGTATCTTTGTCTGAATGTGCAGCCACTATGAAAATATATTCTTGTGAAAACACATGACAATTCTCTGTGACATTGCCATCAAACACCAGCAGTTTGAGTCTATGAAATCCGTCTGCCATGCCATCAATGTATATTCATTTACCTTTTGCACTTCATTCACTCATTACACTTGGCCGATACTTAGTCAGCATCCCACTTCTGACACCATGTTGAATTTATTGTACACCCAATGTGAATCCATTTGCATGCACATACCAGACTTGCACACAACTAATCTTGCTTAATGCCACCCCCCCCCCCAAACATAATACCTGAACCTAAACCCTTATGTATTCTTCCACTTGCTTAAGCTTTGGGAGATGCATTTACCAGTCCATCTTTGCAGCCAGATTGTCAAACATGTGCACCCATGAAGCCTGACTGTTTTTGTAGAGTCGTAAACTCTTTGCAAGTATTTGCACATGAATCCTACTGCTGATCAAGCTATGGTGTCCATGGATAGTAAGGAATCTCCTGGGACTTCAACCAAAAATCCATTCCTAAGGACAGGAAAAACAGATTTCTTGATCAATTGGGGAAGAAAGCTTACATCTGTGCCACCCCAGCCTTCAGGGCTTTAAATGGCAATACTGATATGTTTAAGTTCTAAGGGACTCTCTTGTCCTTAAGTATATGATAGAGGAGATAGAAGACAATGCCCCAAGAGATAAAATGATGGCTATTTGCAACATCGCTTCCCAGGTTGGCAAGCAGTGCATCAAATGTGGCATCATGCAGGGCAGCCACTATATGATCAGTAATGTGGAGAAAGGCAAGACTGAGGACTCAGCCCCTGCCAGGGAGGAAGAAGACTTGTCTCCTTAATGTTGCACTAGACAAGGAGATGCTGTTTGGACCTCTAGCTGAAGTGTTAAAAACAAACTAGAGGAAAAGCAGATGATTCAGACAGTGAAACAGCTACTTCGCTCCTTTCTTGTTCTGTGGGTCAGGGTAAAACACAAGGAGGGTGACTGCATGACTGAGAGACTTATGTCATTACCTTGAGCATGAAGGTTGGACTGGTGTGAATGATAACTCTATCACTGAGGAAGGACATTTTGCACATAAGAGCCTGTAAATCAAAAAACCTTATACTAGAGGTTATTTTTACTAGGAAGACATGTTTTGTATTTGAGCCTACCTCTCAAATTCAAAATAGAACAAAGAGAAAAGGATTCTGCATACCATATATGTGTATGGGCAACTGGGATGTTTTCTGGAAAAGACTAGAGGTGAGAAAAACACGGCATCTCTTGCTAGCCTTTTTAAAGGATATTGAGGCCAAGCCTGTATCTAAACAGAGTATCTCAAAATGACTTTCGCAGTGCATCTCATTTTGAGTGTTCCTGTTTTGACAAGGTATCAGCAGTGCATGTCAAGGCATGCACCACTAAGGCAACCACAACTGGTCGGTGTCCTTCCTTATTACTGTTACGGAGTTCTTTATTCCTGGGGTATCCTGCCAAGGATAACCAAATGTTCAGCCAGTACACAAAAGCCTTTACATCTTGCAGGCACTGTACGTCAGACGTATGTCCTATGTTCAAGGCGTAAGGTGCATATGTGATGTATGAGTGCCTAATCCTCAACATTTTTTCACCGTCCATCCAAACACTACATTTGGATTTGGTCTGCTAGCCATTCACTGAGTTGGTTCCACTGCTGAGCCTTTTACAAATAAGTGCTACATTAGGGTCTACCCACAATCATATGCAGTGTGAGATTTGCCAGGCTTTTGTCCCTAAGATACTCCACAAAAAGAAAAGATGCTATAGTTTTAGGAATACATACTAATCTGAGGAAAGATGAGATGAAGTCTCTTGAGAAACAAAGTTGCAAACCAATAGAATAAGATGCTAGAAGAAGTGGTGGAGGATGATGTAGTCATATAGTTGAGAAACACATGGGATCATTTTTGAGGTTAGAGTTAAAAGCCTTTATGTTTCTATGAGAATGAAATTCACAAGCTAGAGTGCATGTCAGTGTAGGACATATGCTATGGTTTGCCTGTAGTATTTATGTGTGTGTGTGTGTGTGTGTGTGTGTGTGTGTGTGTGTGTGTGTGTGTGTGTGTGTGTGTGGTTGTGTGTATGTGATAGGTGGATTAGGCATCAGGATCCTTGCGGCTGCTGACATGTGGTGTTCTGTTTCAATTTACCAGACAATACGGTATGGACGCCGTCTGTTCTTTGGGAGCAGGAGGTAGTTTTCCTTTGGCCTCAGTCTGCTGCTAGGCATAGGTGCTTCAGCTGCTGCTCGCAGGGGTTGTGACTTGTTTATAAAATATGGTTTAAAGAAGGTAAGATGTCTGAGGATAGTAGAACATAAAATGTAAGTGCATATTTCTTGAAGAAGTCTTATTTCACTGAGCCATGCTATCCTATCATCGTCCTTGTACTGGAGCCTTTGTTTCAAGACTGCAAGCCCTTTTTTAACTGCTGATAGACTTTTGTTCAGATTTAAACTGATGATTTCTCTAGAAGGAGCCAAGGATGGTTAGCTACTGACAGTGAAACCGGTGGGGAGGGGGGCAGTTGTACCTCTGTGTAGTGACATGTTTCACCTAACACACATCAGTCACAGTTTGGCACAACATGCCTTTGTGGCACCCTAGTCCCTGATGGCTGTTCTCTTTCATGGCTGTCCCTAGGAGCATGTTAAAACACTCATCCTTGGGAGAGGCGTGAGTTATGGTGGCATTGACTCACTTTTGGAAAGGTTTTGTCATTTCATCAATGCTTGATCATGATCAGATGGGGCCCATAACGGTCAGTGAGCATACCTGTTCTAGCTGTGTTTATGAGCTTTGAGTATTGACTGAAAGGTTGAAATAGCAGATGTGAGCAGTAGAAAAGACAAGCTTGTGTCACCCCTTTCTCTGATTATTTATTTCTTGTCATGAGCTTTCAAAAGGGAGTAGATTTTTTTACTTTATAGTACATCTCGGCCAGATGTTCTGTTTCTTCTTATAGCTGTTGTCTCAAATTAAGACCCAATATTGATAAGAAACCATTGTAATATATGTCATCTTTTGCCATTGTGACTATGGAATGTAATATTAGGACTCTCTTTTTTTGACCACCCATTGCTGCCTGCAAGTCTATCGCATCTTAATTTTTTTTCATAGTTCTTCAGATTTACAAAACATATTTTACAAATACTGTGTATTGGCACTGTGGCCTCTCTTAGAACTCATTTTTTAGTTTACTGCTGCCTGCTTGTCCAGGAACAATATGCGGCACTGTATCAGTGACACAGATTTGACCCAGCTGGTATTCTGATTATCAGGAAAATTTCTATATATTATTATAAACTATTTTCTACACATTGTGGAACTGATTGGATAATCCTGGTGTGCTTTTAAACACTAATAATTTGATAATTATTTTTTAATACACTCTCACTGGTGAGTGTCCAGTTTCCACATATTACCTGCAAACTTGTGCTCAAAATGCATCCAAAGTTAAAAAAATGTGTTTAATGTTCAACTCAAACTATCTCAAAATGAAATAATCAGCAACTTGATATACTGCACAGCTAGGCAAAAAGTTGTCACATCTTTAATTGTATCTCAGGCTTATTTGTGGTCCACAGATTCAGATTTTAATCAGTCAATTCAAGCAAGTGGTGGACAGATCTTTCTGCACATACACTGGATATAAAAAGTGTACACACCCCTGTTAAAATGCCAGCCAGGTTTCTGTAATATAAAAAAAAATGAGACCACAATAAATCATTTCAAAACTTTTCCCACCTTTAATATGACCTATAACCTGAACAATTCAATTGAAAATCAAACAAATCTATTGGGGGAAAAAAATATAAAAAATAAAAAACGTACAGTACGCTGGTGGCATAAGTGTGCACACCCTTAAACTAATACTTTGTCGTGTGTACACACCCTTAAACTAATACTTTGTGGAAGCACCTTTTGATTTAATTACTGCATTCTGTCTTCTTGGATACACAGCTGCCATCAATTAAAGATATACTGATTAACCCCAAATAAAGTTCAGCTGTCCTAGTAGGATTTTCCTGACATTTACTCAGTTGCCTGCTACAGCAAAAGCCATGGTTTGCAGAGAGCTTACAAAGCATCAAAGGGATCTCATTGTTGAAAGGTGTCAGTCAGAAGAAGAGTACAAAAACATTTCCACAGCTTTGGATATAGCATGGAACACAGTGAAGGCAGTCATCAAAAGGTGGAGAAAATATGGGACAACAGTGACGTTGCAAAGAAGTGGATGTCCCTCCAAAATTGATGAAAAGACAAGACGAAAACTGGTACGGGACGCTGCCAAGGGACCTACAGCAACACTGAAGGAGCTGCAGGAATTTCTGGCAAGTACTGGTTGTGTACTTCATTTGACAACAATCTCCCGTATTCTCCATATGTCTGGACTATGGGGTTAGGGTTGAAAGACGAAAGTCTTTTTTTACACAGAAAAACATTTAGGTCTCGCTAAAATTTGCAAAACAATACACCATCTCCCAAAAGCATGTAGGAAAATGTGTTATGGTCTGATGAGACCAAGGTTGAACCTTTTTTCCACAATTCCAAAAGGTATGTTTGGCTCAAAAACAACACTTCGCATCACCAAAAGAACACCATCCCCACGGTGAAGCATGGTGGTGGCAGTATCATGCTTTGGTGTTGATTTTCTTCAGTCGGAACTGGGGCTTTAGTCAAGAAGGTGGGAATTATGAACAGTTCCAAATACCAGTGACGTTTGGCCCAAAACCTTCAGGCATCTGCTAGAAAGCTGAAGATTGAGGAATTTCACATTTCAACATGACGATGATCCCAAGCATACATCCAAATCAACAAAAGAATGGCTTCAACAGAAGAAAATTAAAGTTTTGGAATGGCCCAGCCAGAGCCCAGACTTAAATCCAATAGAAAATCTGTGGGGTGACCTGAAGAGAGCTTTGCAGAAGAGATGCCCTTGCAATCTGACAGATTTGGAGTGCTTTTGCAAGGAAGAGTGGGAAAATATTACCAAGACCAGATGTGCCATGCTGATAGACTCTTAACCAAGAAGACTGAATGCTGTAATTAAATCAAAAGGTGCTTCAACAAAGTATTAGTTTAAGGGTGTGCACACTTATGCAACCAGCTTATTGTATGTTTTTTATTTTTTATATTTTTCCCCTAACAGATTTGTTTGTTTTTCAATTGAATTTTACAGGTTATAGGTCACATTAAAGGTGAGAAAAGTTTTGAAATGATTTATTGTGGTCTCTTTTTTTATATCATAAAAACCTGGCATTTTAACAGGGGTGTGCACACTTTTTATATCCACTGTACATTTGGGTGGAGTGACTTGTTATTGTTTTCCTGTATAAAGACCTGGCTGATATCCCTTTGAAGTTACATTTAACGTATACATACATAGAAGATGTAAACTCATTTTGATATCTCACTCTCTAACCTTCTGATTTGAATAACCTGGTTTGGACATTCCAGGTCCATACATTTCACATTCAACTAAAGTTATCAGTGAAGCATCTTGTAATATGATCCCTCGCAATATGAACACCCTAAGACTTCACATTTTCTCCCTTTTATTGCCAGTAGTATGTAATGAAACCCGCGGTGGTGGTGCTGCGGTAGCGTTGTCGCCTCACAGTAAGACGCTGTCCGGTTCGATTCTCAGCAAGAGCGTCTTGTGCGTGAAGACATGCGTGAATGGGCGTACCTTCGTTGAAGGTTGTGCGTCAGGCCTGGCAAGCCGGTACGTAAAAATCAACTGCCAATCATTAACGGACCAGAGTTCCGCTGTGGCGACCCCTAACCGGGAAAAGCCGAAAGAGACAGACACAGTGTGTAATAAACTTTTCAAAGCATTATGTGGTACAACTTAATTCAGTACATTGTTTCCCAGCATCATTCACCCTTCATACATCCCTTTGGTATGCTGCTGCTGCTTTATTTCAAGATAGGAGAATTCATTTTTCTGTCTAATGCACTTTGTTGATTTAACACTAATATCTTTCATAATTATGTCATATTTTAGTATTTTGCTCCCTTAATAGTTAGAACATTATCATTACGTAGATGTTTCTTTGCAGGTATACCATGCATCTCTAACATTTTATTTGAGTACTAATAAATACAAAAAATCAGTGAATTTTTGGATTCAGGTAGAGATAGCTGAATTACAATTATGACCAAGGTCTAAAACCTATATGCTAAAGAACACATTTTTATTTTCAGGTTAAACTACAGCTGATAAGAGTTAATAGCAGTACTGCATAGTACTGCTATTCCTACTTCTAACATGCTCTAGTGTTATACCTGCGAAATAAACTAGGTGTTTTTCATTCTGTGTTAGTGCTCTCCTTGCAGGCTCAACTCTGTATAGGGCCTGTGCCAGTATACTGATACATTTATTAGTTTGTAATAATACATCAGTGCATATATGCACAGATAAATATTAACCAGACTAATAAATAATAGCATCTTTATCCACAATGCATTATTTGTTTCTTTTTTTTTAATCCCTTTAAATTAATTCCTGGCCTCTTTCCATCATCATCCCTTACTATTGTCAGTCACTGAGATTAAGTCGTTTAATGTTGTGGACTGATTCACCTAATTGTATTATTCAGTTGTTTAAAAAAAGAGCAAGTGTGGGTCTAAGCCTGCTATACTGACTTTGCACCCATCAGTCAGTATATATTTACTGTATATCAGTTTATCTGCTTTCTGTCTCACATTCTTATCTTTCTTTTATTGCTATAACTCACTAATGAAATAATACTAATGCATCTTTGCACATGAAGGCAGTTAGCCATTTATCTGTAGCAGCAGACAAATTTCAAGTAAAATTATGCAATGACCGTGTGAGTAAAACCCCTTTCACACATGGAGCAACAAAGAGTTGATAACTCATATAAAACAATAATTAATACATACAGGCCCTGCATGCCATACAAACTCAACACTTGAGGATGTAGGTAAAACCAAAATGTCCACTGAGCCCTCACTTTATAGAGCAACAGTCAACTGGAATTAGTAATTAGCAAGTAAAAGATTGGTGAAATAACAGAATTAGCGAAGAATAAATGATGAAGTATGTCGCAGCAGACATAAAGGCTGGGGTTCATAAAATATATCACCACCACTATGATTTGGGCAGTACCACTGTACCCAGTAGCTGAATATAATATAATGTGATTCATAGAAATGATAAAGCCAGATGGAGCAACATCTCATTTTGTGGCTTATGATGAAGTCTAAACTGAACCTTGCACAGTTACAAGTAACTGATTTAGTGTTCCCCCTACCAGCCCAGGGAACTCAGTTGCATAGATGCATGTAAACATACATGCACACACACACACATAAATAAATGGCTGCATTTACCATCTAGTGTGTTAACTGTTGTCATAGAAACAAATGGGTAACAAAACACGGTGTGCACTTTTTCATTTTGCTCACCAGATAGCCTGGTTAACATATTTTTTGAATCACTCCTCCATTCTATTCCAATCCTAGCAAAAAGTTCCTGGGAGGTGCGCTTGGCTAATTAGCATTAACCATGCCCCTGGGCTGCCACATTTCATGCAGCCTTCAGTCGAGAGACTAGTGTAGCACTATGGACTGGAGCTTTTTTACTGCTATATTTCTACCTTGGTCTCCAGATTGCCCTGGTGTAATATACTGAGCAGTCCTGCTATAATCAGGGCTACGTAGTGTGCTGGGCATTTTGAAATCCTAGCCATAGTTTTCTGAACCTCATGAAGTAGCCTATTTCAAAATCCCCACATAATAACACTTTGCAGATGTGCTGCAGAGTGTTTAATTAGTCAGATGCCCTTAATATAAAACTGCTTGTGTATGTCATGTGGTACCCAATCCATATATTACGTTACCGTGGCAATGAATAGCATTCTGTTTCTGTGTTAAATTTTGCATGAGGTGCCCTTACATCCTTCCTGTAAGCAAAAGCAATTGACAAGTTTCAGTTTTTCCATTTGTGTTTAATGAGTGGCAACCTCGTTCCTTCATATTTGACCACCTGAATGGAAGCCCTTTTAACAGTTTTCAGCAGTGCTTTCTTCTTCATCCAGAAAAGACTATGCAGATGCTCACTGGCCATGTGTCCCTTTCCTTCGTGTTACTAATGTGCTATTAGACTCTACTTTGCTGTATGATTTTTATTTCGATATGTATTTTTATAAATTGTGTGATTTTAATAGAAATGTGGAAGAAAAACAAATTAAGCTTGAGTTTGTATATAGAGTTTGAAAGACATTTCAATTCTTTCAGATTATTCATTTTTTATTTAAAATAAAAAAATACTTCTGTATATTTACATGCAGTATATCTTTTCATGTAAATTATGATAAAGATGGCTTTGCAAATACATAAAATGGATATCATAAATTAGCAAATTAGCAATGGAGTCCATTTTTAAATAATGCTTAAAATACATTTCTGAGTTACTGCCAGACTAAGCTCATAAGTAAGTCTGTTGAGATGATATCACCTACTGTATTTATCAAATTCACAATAACTATATCTGGCAAGTTTCAGCAATACTGTGCTTGTATTATGCATGGTTTTAATTGTGCATGTACTGTTTTGTTTTGGTTCAAGTAAGTCATCCATTGGTTACATGCCCTGTTTCTTGAACCCCTTTCATCCCTGGTCTTTGATTCAAGAAATAAAGTACATTGTTGCTCAAGTAAAAGCTAGAATTCAGTATATAATCTGACTAATTCTGAGGTCTCACAATTGAAACTAGGTTTATTCAATCATTTATTCAAATAAGTCTTTTGTAGTAAGCTCAGCAGCATTATGGCTCGCACAGCCTGGAACACCTGTAGTCATCTAAACTAATGCTTGCAACATATGAGACTTAGTTTGACTGCATAAATTATAAGTTAATGATCTGCAAATTCTCTTTCTCCTACTTTTGTCAGTATTTCTTCTTAATATTACAGCAATAATGTTAGCAAATTCACTTACTCAGAAAATAATTTCCTCTGCCAATGCAGAAAGCAGCATTTGTTCTTAAGTAATTACTGTTAACGAGGCTATTTTCTAAGGAACTAAATGGAAACCAGCAATAGCAAATTAGCATTTATAATTACATATTTATATCTATAACTATATCTTTATTTGTATCTTATCTATTTGTAGTTGCAGTAAACTGCTGCGCGAATATTTTGTCTACAAAGTTTACTGCTGTATAGTTATATTTTAATATTTGCTTGTTGATTGCAGATATTTTGAAAGTAATAGCATCCTGTTCTCCTTTTCTGTGGACATGCTTGTGGTTACTGTAAGGTGGGCTGAATGTAATGCCAAAACTTTCCGATTTTATGATGGTTTCAGCATGAGAGTTGGGAGGGTGTGTGTGGGTGTGGCTTAGGGTTGGGTATAGAGTAAAATCTAGTGAAGGGAATAGAGTTTGTGTGTGTGTGTGTGTGTGTGTGTTGATGATCTTGTTTGACAGATATGAGTGTGTATGTATGTGAGTGCTTCCTGTGTATTTGTCTTGTGTAGTGGTGCTGTTAGGGAAATGGTTCTTGGTAAGATATTGAGTACGGTTGAGGTTGGGGAGGTGACAGGGTTAGTTAGGGTTAGCAAACATTAGTAAGCTTGTGCAGAGGAGAGAAGCAAATCTATCTTCACAGATTTTGCTTTTTTGTCTCTACAAGGAAACATGAAATACTACATACTGTGATTGAAAGGCACAGAATTGGGTGAATAAATGGAAAAAAGTTTTAACACTCAATAAAGGAAAAGAAAACTCTTGAGTGAAGGTGTATGCGTTTGATCGATCTTGATGACTGGGGTGCCACAGCCAGCATAGGGCCATGGGCAGGTGCCTAGGGAGCTTTGTGCTAGATCTGGCTCTAATCAAGACATTTCTGAGTAAATCTGAACACAGACCACACTGCATTTGCCAAAGATTATTGCAGTTATACAGTAAACAAATATAGTGTTTATTATCACAGACATATACATCTTTTCTTTCCATTCGAAAAGTGTGGAGAATAACATAATCACCAAGCTGTTAACCAGCTGTTGGATTTGCAGCCCCAGTTGTTTCAAGTAAAATTGATTATGCTGAGTTTATTCAGCATTTTTTGGTTTAGTGCAGTCTTATAAAAGGCAGTAAATGTTACAAGCCATAACTGGCATATTTACAAATGCTGGCTGTGAAGCCACTCACTTGTATTTATCTTTTGGATTTGGCACTGTCTGTTTACATGCTTCCCACTCCCATCCACAGAAAAACTTTCTGCTTTAGCTCCAGTGGAAGTGTGTCTACATTGTCAATAGCCACATTTGAAGCAGTTTCTAAGCAAGTCACACACCACTGAGAATGTAGACAGATAAAGCATCCTATATGAAAACATAATTTGACAGCTGTCTACATATTCCATGCACTGTAATGCATTGTTCTGAGCTTGAAATATAGTATCTCGTTGGCTGATGGCTACCAAGTTAAGTGATACTGAATAACAGGACAGAAATCATTTTGCATTTGTGACAGCTCTCTTTTGTGTAGCAGATAAATATTCTAGCCATGTTTGATAAGATTTAGTAATACAATGATGTCCTTACATTCACAGTTGCAGCATTCATAGCTTATGGGATTCCCTGCTGTGGAAGCCTGTCATCCAGCCAGTCTTCCAAAGCCTACCATTGCTTTAAGGTACGCTGAATGTCACCTAAACGCTCCTCGCTAACGTAGGGTATAAAGGTGACGTTCAGGCATACCATCCCCAGAACTGATTGCCCCAGTAGGAACAGCAGTCCAGGGAAAACCTAAGAGAACCTACACACCCAGGAAGGAAAAAAGAGTATGGGGATGGAGGGAGGGAGTGAAACACTGCAGTGGTGAAGACAAGGACATCTACCTTTATGGTAAAATTTACACAACTGTATTTTCCTTCCCTATTCAGATGCTGCAATTTTGAGGATTTACTCACAACGTTGTATAATATAAGAATACTTCCAGCTGCAGACCTGAGACCACCAGATGTCGTAAATATTTATGCTCAGTAGAGACTACATGCAATAATCTTGCCACTTTCTGTTTATGACCAATAAATATGAGCCAATCCAAACTCTGCTCCCTTTCCCTAAGATCATGACGTTTCAGTGTTGTAATAACGTAATGCATCACTGATTCTGTGTCAGTCCTTGATCCTTTATTTCTTAATCTGATTTGAACTCTGAAGTGTTTCAGCCTTCCTTTGACTATAAATCCTTTGCTAAAGAGTATCTTAATATTGCCCAGGAAGCCTTATTAAAACAGTAGAGACCCAAGTCGATACTGTCATAAGTCTATGGCTAGAACACTGAGATGCAACTTTTCATAGGCTTGTGAAGCTACAAAAGGGAAAAGGAAAAGAAAACTTTGCCCTGAAAAAAATACTGATCAGGAAGGTTTTTGTATGATGTAGATTTATTCTCATTCCTCTCAGAATGCTGCTAGACAGAATTTTTCTTCTAAATATTGATAACCTTCAACCGAATACATTTCTTTTATGTCTACATTGAATTATATGTGCATTTTTTCAGCTAGGCTTTGAGAAGCCCTTTTCACTTGAAAAGTAATGCAGAAATATAATAAACCTCCCTTATGCAAATTGGACAATATCTCCATTCTTTTTTATATATTTGTGTATGCATGTCTCCGTGCGGTTAACACCAAAGCTAAGTAATCCAATATGAACAAACAAAATTTTGTGTTAATATTTTTTTGCAAGAAAGCTGAAGTGAGAGTGGCTGTCTCAGGAAAGGAAAACATTATTACATCCTTAGTAAACAAAACATGGCAATGACCTCCCGTTGATGGTTGAAATATTAATATCTGCCAAACTGGATATTCCCTAATTTCTGGCATGCATTTTATGCACCCTACGTTGTCTCATCTTGTTTTATCTAAAGATTAATATTGTTCTTTTTTTCTTTTTGTTTTGGCCCCTTTATTTCTTGTCACTGATCTCTGCCTATGCTCCTGTTAACCTATCATCCCCTCCCCCCAAACCCTGCCTCTGAATCACTGGAGAAAGAGGTTGTCCTGGCAGACTCCTACTGTGACTCTACTGATGGTGTCTCTCTCTCTCCCGCTCACTCTCAATCGAAGGAGTGAACATTGTCGTAATTTCTGGTGTCTAAGACTTGATGTTTCCCCATAAGAGCCAGCAAGGGGATAGGCATCATATACACAGCTAAGGGCCATGGATTTAGGATATGGATAAGGAAATTCTTAGCTGGGTGGAGTAAGCATAATGAAGATGATGTAGGCATCACCACCCACACCATCAGTTAGCTGCCCCCCCCCCCCCCACAACTATAGTAGCCTGCTTGTGACCAGGGAGACTCGTGCTAGTCTCCATCAAAACATGTCCTGATTGTAAGCAAATCTCTAATCCTTCACGTCTGGAAGGGTGAGCTCTGGTAGGTTGCTTATTCTCAAACCCCAGTCATCATGGTCATAGGGCTCTGTCCTTCTACACTATGGTGCTGGATGTCACTATACTTCTGATTTGTGTTACCAACATTCTAAAATACTGAGTGTTAACACATACAATTATGAGACTGAATGTTGAATGAGTTGGTTTCCCCTTCCTTGTAGTCATATATTTTTTTCAAAGCAAAATGATTTGACTTAATAGGGACTGTATATGACTTCCCCATTTTTCCTACCTGGAACCCATAACAAAACTATAGAGTGAGAAAATGCCCCCTGCCTGGCCATAAATCTTAAAGAAAGCTCTGCAAATGTACCTTAAAGTATATTATTATACTTCACCTGCATCTCCTAATGTTAAAGCAGCAAGAGGTTTGAAAACATAACAAATATTAAGACAATTTTAATTAGGATTGCCAACTTTTCAAAGACCCAAAGTGGGACATGTCTTGTAGAAACTTCAGATTTTGCAGGGTCAAACATACCCATGGCCAGTACAAATGACAGAACTTCACTTTTTTGCCTAAATAAAAGCTTATTCTTGTAGTATTTTACATGCTTATTCTGTTTCTTATAACATTTAGGTGTTTCAGATACAAAATAACTGTTTTATGCAACTATTAAAGAAAACATAGGAACATTTTTGTCCTAAAATCTCAGGAAATTTGCTATTTTTTCAAGTTTTTTTGAAGGACACAACTGCCCAAAGAAGGACTGTCCCTCGCAAAGTGAGACAGGTGGTAACCCTAACTTTAATGATTTTGTTTTATTCCTGACTCAGTATTTCCTTATGACCACACCCACAAAATGATGTCAAGTTAGATATTGGCAATAATTTGCATACACATTCAAATCATTCTGGGTAATCAAAAGCACCATATTTCTTTAGAGGAACAGCTACGTATTTCATTATGGTTTGTAAATGTGTTAATCTTTCATGGATTCTACCTTTAAGAAATAGCCTACAAGTTGTGTTACTTGGATATAAGACTCCCTTACTGCTGCTTCTTGCATGGAAAAATGTTAGCTAATACAGTAATGTAGGCAGTGAGAGATTTTGGGCACTCTCTTTCATGATGTCAAGTCAGGCATTTTACATTTCAAGAAAATTTTCAAGGGGTGGTGCTTATGAATGAAATTAATTACAAAAATTGCACACTGTTTCACTTAACCAGTGTACATTTTGACATGCCCTATGGTAAGGAGAGTAGTTCCATTTCCAAGGGATGGTTATTTGCTAAGAAAAATGTGACCTACACTTTAAATAAATCCAGGTTTGAACAATGCCCCAGAAATGTGTAGCTGCTTGCTTTTCTTCTTTCTTACATCTCCTTTACTTGGTTGAATATTAGAGAAGATATAAATTTCTTCTGAAAATATAGCTAGGGAGTAGGATAAAATTAAAGTGGAGTTTAAAAATGGAAATAAAAGAAAGAGAGACATGATTAAGAAATAACAAGATTTTTTTAGGGAGACTGACAAATGTTTAAGTAATTCAGAATGGGGGAATCTCACAGAATTAGAAGAGGAGCAATTTACTGAATGCTAAACAGAAAATAAGGGATTACTTCAATAGTATGCATGAGTTTAGAAAGTTTGCTGTTAAGCAACTGTTTTTGATCATAACTCCAGAGCACAAACACTTTTAGCATGATGACTCGGGCAACAGAAAGTAGAAAGTGTTGTTGCCAAGCCTAAGGAGCCTGTGGCAAGGACGATAACAAGAGATCCTGTAGAGGTGCTAGACATGTTTTTAAATTTTATGCAAGTCGGTATAAAGCACAGAAATATGGAAATCAAGAAAGGGTACAAATGGAAATGTTTATGAAAGAATTAAATATGCCAAGTTTAGAGGTAGTTGAGGCTGAAGTACTAAGAGTTAGAATAGGAGGAGATGAGATAAAAATGGTGATGTATAACCAATTTACAGGAAAGTCCCCAGGAATAGATGGTATTCCTGTGGAAGTTTGGAAACTAGGAGGGAAAAACTGATAAAGATCAGGAAGGTTTTAACAGTATTTTAAGAGGAAGAAAAGCACCAACATCCTGGAAGAAAGCAGTGGTAGCTGTGATATCTAAAGAAGGTAAAGACCCATCAGATCCAGCTTCATACAGGCCCATTTCAATCCTAAACCATGATTATAAAGTGTTTCTCCATAATGGCTAGAAAATTACAAAGGTGATGCCAAAATTGATAGATATGGATCAATGTGGTTTTGGGGAGGGGTCACAAACATTTTTACAACATTAACAGGACATTGATGAACCAGAGGGAAGCAGAATATAGGAAAATACCACTGTTGTTGGTGGGTCTTGATACAGAGAGAGAATTTGATAGAGTAAGCTGGCAGATTATGAGCAGGGCAATGGAAGCATTTCCATTCCCTGATAAATTTATAAGGTTGATTAGGATATATGAGGGATCGGAGGCGAAAATTAAAGTGCGTGGGTTCCTCTCTGATAATTTCTCATTGAGCAGAGGAACCAGGCAGGGGTTTGTTATTTGCATTATATTTAGAACCATTGGAAAGAAAATAGGGACTCATAAATTCAAGGAGGTCTATATTAGGTGATCGAACACCTAAACATCGATCTTCTAATATCGAAATCAAAAAATGGCAAACGGCTTAAAGCAGGGAAAGATTTCCCTTGGCCGGAGTTTGCTATTTCCCTAGTGTTGAGCGATCTCGGAGTTGGTATATTTAGTTGGGGGGGGGGGCACAGCCTCCCACTTAATTTAGATGTAAAGTAATGTTTTTTCTGTTGTGGCCGAGGGACGTGTTTCCTTGGAATGTTCGACATTGTGCGGTTTCATATTAGAAGATCAATGTTTAGGTGTTCAATCACCTAAACAGTCAGACTTCTAATATAGACCCAATTCAAGGATATAATTGGTATGGTAGTCAAGAAAAAGTGGCTGTTTGCAGATTATATTATTTTATACCTAATAAAACCAGAAAGGGGCATTTCAGTGTTGTGGAACATTTTGAGGCAATTTCAGAGACACACTGTAGTAAGGCCTTGCTGAGTCTAATTATGGTTGCTGCCAAAAAAGCAATTACTAGAAAATGGAAATCAAAGTCTAAACCAACTGTACTAGAAGTAACAGAGATAAAACAACTGGAATTAGAATCTTTAGAAAAAGGTAGGAGTAATTTACTCAGAAAAAAATGGGAATTGTAGGGACAATACATGCAGAGGAGGAATGAGGTTTAAAAGAAGGCAGGATTTGAATGAGCTATGTAATGTTTGACAGTGATTGAGTAGGTTATAAGTGATGTATAATATTTGCAACTAAAACTATGTCAGTGTGGTTTGTGATGTATAATGTTTGCAACTAAAGTTATGTCAATATGGTTTGTTTTCATTTGTATAAATGTATGATTATATCACGTGATAATTTAATAAAGATGTTTCTTGTTTAAAAAAAAAAGAAAAAGAAACATGCTGCAATCTGCTCATTGTATCAAATACAAATGTAGGTACTTCCATCCAAAAATAGTTGGGAGCAAGATATAGCTTTATTTTCACTGAGATAAGTAATTCGCATTTCTTGAAGCCTGGGACAGCTGTTGTCTTCATGTTTCCTTGTTTTCTTTATAGGAGGAACTTTCCACAAAGGAGAACGTAAGCATCTGTCATTACCTTAAATCAACTTTTCCAAACATTAAATGACAGATGAAGTAAACAGGAAGTAATGTACTCTGGCAATAACTCAAGGCTAGACATGGGTAAAGCTTGGTTTATCTGTGGTTGTTGTAGTTTGGTCATGTGGTGAAGCTTGAGTGACCTAACAAAAGCAATCATTGGTAACCAAACATCGCTCACAACCAGTCATGAATTATTGCAGTTACACAATTGTATCACTTTTGTGTGATACGGTATATTTGTGGTATTTTTTTAAAACATTTTCGACTTACTTGTGTGTTCTTCCATTTTGCAGTAGAAAAAATAATTTTGTGCAAATTTTTTCCATCTGTTTTTAACCATTACACAATGACATGATTTAGCAAATAAGTGTTTTGAATTATTTGTTTAACTTTTTTAAATAAATACATTTAGACTCTCCTTTTGTTAAAAAGCTAATAATGCAAGTTGAATTATAACACTGTCTTCATCTTTATATTGCTGTTACTGAGAGCGCAGTGAAATTACACATAGTCTGTGCCCTATTGTTTTTTTCTTTTTTGTTTTTCTTAAGGTGGTTCATTATTATTGGATGTAGTCTGTGCCACCCCCCCCCCCTTGTATGTTTTGTCTTTACTTTTTTTTAAGGCAAAGGAGTCAATAAGAATCCATCTTTTTATGTGAGGGTGCTTGTGGACTCTTCCAGGCAGTCCTTTTTCTTAGCCCCCCCCCCCCCTCCCAAGGACCTCTGTATCTACATTTTTGGAGAGTGGAAGATGGTCACATATAACTGTCACCTTTTTAATAGCCACAGCTTTTTTCCTATTGGTAACACTACATTTATAATGTGGGCTCCTGTACCGTCTGCATTTGTTTTTTGGAACATGTTTTCTTACATTTGTTTTTGTAGAGATTGAAAAACACTTACATGTAGCTGTAAACTTGTTTTTTAATAGTTAAAGCAAGCAGTTTTCTCATTGGTATTGTTGCATTTAGTGTGGATTCCAGAACTCTCAGAAGTTGTTTTAGTAAAGATATTTCCTTGCTGCCTTTTTTTTTGTGGAGAGTGAAACATCCTTATTTTTACAGTGAGCTAGACTTCTTCCCATTGTTAACTGCGGATTTACAGTGCACACATTTTTGAATAGAAATTACCTTGTAATTAAATGCAGACATCAGGTAATCAGTATGATTTTGCAGTGCTAAAGTCTTGGCAGCCAAGTATAACTCACAGTGAAGGGTATGGTAGGATTTATCTGTCGTACGTTGGTCTGATGTATAGTCTTCAGTTTACTGTGATGACCTCTACCACAGGCTGCCACAAGTCATTATCAAATGATGACAGCAAAAGTGAAGTTTCTGTTCATTTTCTGGAATGTAAATCCAGACAATCCTTTAGTACATTTAATAGGGCCACATGTTTGAAACTAACATCATTTAGACTGTCAGTGTGATTTTTAAACAACAAAAATTAAGACAATCTAGTGTACACAAAAGAACCAACCCAGTCACCAGGCTGCAAATGAATTTTAAATAAGCAACTAGGAGGAGAAGAATAAAGGAAGACTTTGTTTTTGTCTTTGAAATATTAATCTGTTAAGAGACATAGCCCAATTGTTAATTTTTACAAAGTAATTTTGTAAAGCATCAAAGCCGCCATCTTATTATGATGAGCAAAATAATAGCACCAAGTCACCTGTATGAGTTAATAACCAAGAATTAAGAGAAACAGCCTGTAATGTGCTAAATATTACCAAAAAAAAAAGAAGAAGAAAAGTGAGAAAAAATTGACTAAGCATAAGACCCATGTGGGACACCTCTCCACTGAGTTTTTTTTCCTTTTGTTAACTCCTTTATTAAAAACAGTCAGGAAAAGGAATTATATTAATTCTAAACAGAAATATTAAATACATTTATAATAACAAACAATCTAAAAAGGAAGCAACCATTTTAAAAAATGGCCAAACTTGTATTAAAAAAAAATCAGCAGGCTTAGTAGATCTACACTTGATTTACTGGAAAAGAGAAGAGAAAATGAAAAATCTTTCACAAGATAGTTATCCCTTTGCAGTCTGAACTGGTTTTATGAGTAATAAAGTATTCATTAAACAATGCAGTGGCCTGACTTATAACAGAAGTACCGTCATGTTTGTTGTGGTATCTGGGAGGTTTAATTTGACTTCTACACCACCAAATTATAAAAAATGTGCCACATTTTTTGAAAAATTCCCTTACTTTTCCTCAACCATCCCCTCTAGTATCATCACTTTTTTTCTGGAGACATATAGACTTTTAGTAATTTTTGAAAACTGTTAAGCTGTCCACAATTTTGATCATTTTTTTATACCCTGCAAACTTTCTATATATGTTACTGTATTTTTGAATTACAGCTTTTAAGTTCATTATCAAACTAGGGACTCCATGTTATTTTTTCTGTATAATATGAACTGCACAAAGTAGTCCATTGCGTCAGTTAAATATTCCAGCAAATTATCCTACTTCTACTTCATATCTTTAACTGAAAAATAATATGAGTAATTTTTGGAGGCTCTTAAATTTAATCAAGTGATAGATTTTTAAAATTGCAACTATTTTTTAAGGGATGGAAATTACATTGTCACCTTCCAAATAAGATCTTCCAGACAAGTAATTGTTTATTACTTTAAAATTACCTTAACAGCCTTGCATGTCAAATGTAGAAGATGTGAAATCCCAGTCCGGTAAATAGGAATATCCCAGATGTGAATATCTAGAAGGAACAGTTACAGTCTGAAAAGGTCTGAGGTTAGTTATCCTATCACTGGATTGTGGCTAACGACAATACTGATTACTTTTCCCTAAGACCTACCACATGATTTTCTAAGTGTGATGTATCGTCTAGAAGGTGCTGCATGCTAATGAGCAGAATAACTTTTAGCTGAAAATGTTTTAAAGTAGCTGCATTAAAACTATTAGCATCACACTCTGTAAAAACTTGCTCAGAAGTAAAGCTATTATGAAGAAAAGTAATGCTGACCCCCACACACACACACATACAAATATTTCAGGCAAGGGCAATAATGCCCTTGTAGCCTTCCAATATACCAAAACAGTTATTCTCATAATAATTGTCTAGGTTGTTCTAAAAATGTATAAACTAGTGCTTGCTTTAATGTAAATTGGTAGTCTACTTCATGCATCAGCTACTATGTCAGAGAACCAATTATTACACTTCCCATTCCTGTATAATTTTCTACATAAGGTCGCCTGATGATTCTCCCACTTGGCCTTGTCCAACATCACAGATACTCTTGTGATCTGAAAAAGAATTGGTCTGACACATATTTACATCCCATGATTCTGTTTGAGAAAGTATGACCAATGGAGTATCATCTTTCCGTAATAGAAATTCATGAAATCTGGCATATAAGCAAATTACAGGATAACATAAACCATCAGTAACCCTGACAAATTAAAACTGTACTCCAAAGAGCATACACATTTACTAAATCATACAAGACAAACCTTGTAGTACAATGGTAAAGCATCTGCCTGCAGATCAGAAGGCTGCATGTTTGAACCATTCCAGGATCAACTTATTGAGTCAAAATGCAGCTGCTTTTGTGACACTGGTTAACTTTGCAGCTCATAGTTTCAAGGGCTGTACATACTGAACAAGTATATCTTTCCTTATAAGTTGCACTTGAATTGCTTCTTTATGTTTATAGTCAAACTGTACTACTGTAAATATTAACAGTTATTGTTTATCAGTCTGTATTTGTTGCATGGTTGGCCTGGTGACTTTGTTACCCTCTGGTTTGGATGTATTATTCTAAAGACTTATTTTGTATACCATTTTATCTTCTGTACCAATTTACTCACTGTAAACTAAATTCACTGTACAAATCTGATTGTTGCTGAAAAAGGTCAATAGTTCAAACCATTTGCCCAGTTATCGAATTGTATATAAATAAATGCTAATATAAACTTTTCTTAAAACTAAAATACATATTATTAAACTTCTCCCACTCTTCAAGTATCAGAAAAGCAAAGTAACTAACAAAAGTCAGGAGAAATAAATATTAAACATCTAGCAGTTCTCCTCCTCATGGCAGCATACTACTTACTACATGCACACGACAGTATGCCAATCTCTTAATGAGAAAAAACACTACCCTGTTCTCCAGCCAGTTAGTTACTGCTAATTTCACTGGCTTTTATCTCACTAAAGCCAAACTAATGCAGCACTCAGTCCAGCTTGTCAGTCTGCAGATGTTTAATGGGGAAACAGCAGGCATAGATAAGTTCACCGTTTAGAGGCTGGAACAAGCAGAGTAAGTGCTGACTTTAGTGTGTCAGTGTTTTAAGAGCAAATGTACCACTCCTTCACCATTCAACTGCAGCCAAGTCCACTACTTTACTTGTGATCTGATACATCGCTCAGTACGTCTCCTCAATCAGCTATTATTTAGTGTGGAAAAAGGGGATACAATGAGACATTCACTGTTTAAAAGCTAAAAAGAGCAACTGAAATGATGACTTTGGAGTGCTGGTCATGTGAGACACCACCTTCACCAGGCAGTCGATTATTGCTAATTCACCTAGCTTTACTCTGATTAAAGCCCATCTAGTACAGTACCCAGTCCATCTCCTCCATCAGATGTTTAATGAGATAGCGACAGATGTGGATAACACAAGAACAAATAATGATAAGCACAGTTTGCAAGCTGAAACAAGCAGCAGAAATGTTGATTCTGGCTGACTTCCTTTCATAGACAGAATTTTTATATGGCGACCCTGGGTATACAAGATGCCTACATTAATTTTCCGGTAAGTCCTCACAAGAATTTCTTGGATTCCAAGCAACACATCACCATTTTCAGTTTTCAGCTCTGCTCATTGGGCTGCCTATTGCCAGTAGAGTATTTAATAAATGTTTTGCCCCAGTGTTTGTACACCTAAGATGGAAAAACAGTACTGTTTTCCTGTTACCAGGATAGTATTTAATGATGGCAAACACATGAGAACCATTGATTGATTTATCACACAAAATGTACAGTTTTACTGTTTCGATCTCTAGGATTAATGCTAAACTACATAAAGACTTCAGACTCCCAGTAGCTTCGATTGTCAATGCTCCTGGTCTCAGAATCAGTTGGCAGATGCTCTGAGCAAGGACATAATACAGGTTTGTGAGTGGAAGGTGTCTCCATCCATAGTACTGGTTTATGAGTGATAGCTGACTCCAATGCATATGAGCGATAATTGACCGCATCCATCTTCAGTAGCTCTTAAATTCTAGCTGTATCTGCACTCAAGCCAAAAGACTTTTGAGGAATATAGACATCTTCAAGTATTATGTCCTCAACCCACATATGAAGTCTGTCCTTGAATTGTCTGGATTTTTTTTTTTTCAAATTTTCAAATATCATCATGAGCATCCATCATCTGTCTAGGTTTTGATTTATGAACTCATCACTTTTCTGAATTAAATTTATAACTTAATTGTAGTTTGAGTGTCAGTATTCCCTATGACTGATGAGACAGCAAGATTTAAAAGTGCTTGAAAGGAGGGGTTCTTAATAGTTGTAAAGACCATACACAACATGTCACTTAACCTCCATGATATACTGTAGGAAGTCAGTCATACCAGCCTCTCTGGATGTTAGTTAATTCTCACATTTAGATTTCTGTTAGTGGATTTCCTTCGCATGAGTTCAAGCATTTTTCATATTTGGAGTAAACACAGAAGTAAATAGCATTTTTCTGTACAAGTGGTCGAATTAAGGATATGTACAAGTTGCGCAGTATCATAACATCTCTTGTGGTAACAGATCTGTATAACTCTCTCAATGATAAAGCATAATCATGAAAAGTCAGACTGTTCTGATAGTATGAAAGACCTTAGGATAACTTTTAATAGTACATAAAGTGTGACCATTCAAATGTAAAGGGGCAAGAATCATGCAATGTCCAAAGTACATTATCTTGCACTTATTAGTGCTAAAATTATGTCTAGCTCCATGGCCCACCTTTTTGACCTTGTTGACCTTATTAAGGTTGTCAAAGACCCCAGTAGATGTATTCAGGACCACCTAGCTTACACTCATCTACAGACTTTGAGATTCAGATCCAATCAAACCTTGGGAATGAGGAAAACATAAAATTAAGTGGTTTTGCCCTAGTAACTGAACCCTGGGGAACAATGTTAAGTGTATTTGCCCATAGAGATGACTTAACAGAACTGTTGTTCGTTATTTTCTTTCCAGTCTTCAGTTTGCTATCCACTGAAGTAGGAAATGATTTGACACCACTTGAAATTAAACTGCTGCTGATTGTTTCATGGTGAGATAGCATGCCAAATGCTTTTCCAAGACCCAGATATGTGGTCATAACTGGTAAACTGCACTCCGGTACCGAGCTTACTGTTTCATAAAACATTACTAGATTGCTTAAGGTGGACTTGCTAGCCAAGAATCCTTGCTGCTTTACGTATAGTAGACCAATGTAAACCCTGTCTTACTTCCTGAGACCCAAAAACCATTTCCAGTTATGCTGCTTATACCTACAGGACAGAAGTTTTGTGGAAGATCCCTGGCACCATTTTTAAATAGGCATTGCAGTGGTTTGATTCCATTTATTTGGCCCAACCCCATTCTTTAGTAAAGTGTTCAGCTAAGGGGTAAAAGGGTGTTACCGAGTCTGCAATTGTCATATCCAGACAGTGCATCAGGACCTTTACTGCATGATCTCTCTGTTTGGCAGAGCCTTTTTTTACCATGTGCCTAGTAGTAAACCAACATAATTTAGAATTTGGGTCTAACTGTATATCAACTGAAGTGTAGAAGAAACATGTTTGATATTCACCAGTACATTAAATCATGTGACCTGTCTGACACCACATGTTGCCTATTACTACTGTTTCATATTTACATTAATGTTAACAAAACCACGGTGTATACATACATCATGTAAGCTTTATGATTTCATCTTAATGTTTATATGCTGGGTAACATAACTTCAACTAGTACTTTAGCTCTGTCTGTTGCAGCTAAAGAGATAATCAGTGTTGATTATATGCCGTTTATTTTGCCTAATTCTTAGATTTATCTTAATATCTCAACCAATTAAAATAGACCTGCTTAGCGTCATAAAGCTACATAGCTGGGTAAACAACATGCTGCTTGTGACAGTATGTGTGTACTTTGAGTGGTTACTGAGATATTGTAAGTTGTTTACAAAACCAAATAATATTTGTTCTGCTTATTGTGACTTTTAAAATCCAAGTTTAGAGCTAGAATGATAATGACTGGTGGTAAACAATTTGTCATTTACACTCTTTTAGTAACGCTTATGGTTGTAGAAATATGAACATTTGTTTGGATTGAGAAGGATATAACTTGTTTTGTTAAAAGACTCAGAATGCAGTCTTTGAAAGTTGAGTACAAATTTTCAGAGCTTTGTTGGGGAGGAGGTGCATAAAAAATTGCTGCTGTATCAACAGTCACTCATTAAATGTTATAAATTGTGGACCCAGCAAGTCTATCTTTCATTTTCCTATTGTGTGATTGAACAACTAGAGAGTGTGCTTAGGTTGCCCCTAAAAATGGATACTTGTGTCCATTGTACTTACCTGATTAACAACTGAATTTAAAAAAATAAATACAAATAAAAAAGGTGGTCAGTACATATCCTGGAGTTCCTATGCAGAAATAATGCCTTTTTAGTATTAGCCGGCAGCTTAGCCTTTGTTCATATAAAGATTTATAGTATATGAAGATGTTCTGTATCACTGTTGCAGGATTCTTAACCATAGGGATCTCCTGCCAGTGGTAGCCCAACGTCCAGCCAGTGTACCAAAGCCTGTAGATCTTGAATGCGCCGTGCACCACACGTGTGCTTACCTTACTGGACATAGGACATAAAGGTGACAAACGGATGCAGTTACCCAGGACTTCTGTGCTGCCAGTCCAAAAGCCATCATTGTTCATCGATCTGAATGCTCTTTGCTCTGCTGAATACCTAGCTGTCAGGTAAGTGCCCTGTTGGGGCTTTTTTTCTCTTTATTATTGCTCTTGCTTTCTTTAGCTTACCTGGAGTTCATGTCATCCAAGAAGGGGTAATGTCAGTGTGGGGCTAGTCTCTCCCTTTCTCTTCAGATCCCCAATAAGACTACCCACTGACATAGCTATAGGGTTCAGATCTCAGCCGAGTAGTCAAGCCAAAATCTCCAGCACCCTCTCTGTCCAACCAGTGCTTCATGTCCCTGCCCAAGTAGTTGAGACACACACACTTTGAGATTTGATTTATAGAGAAACACACAGACACTCCTGGAGAAGGCTGGCATAGGTTCTCCAGTTATGCCAGCTTCTGCCCAGACTATACGGTAGTACCACCTGCCACCAACCACCCTTATCAGCTACTATAAAGGCTCCTACCAAAGGGTGTCCAATTCTACTGTGCAATGTTACTATTATCCAAATAGTAAGTGTGACAAACAGCAAGGCTATTGGAGTGGCTTGTACAGTATCACCAAATACATGCAAGTATGCTAAGAGCTTAAATTATCTCTACATAAAACAGCCACAGTTAAAAGGTTTAAAAATATTTAATAATAAATAATAAAAACATAAGACAATGCTCATTGATTCAACACAGTGACACTGGAGAGTTCAGAAATCACAGGAAATACTTTAAAACAACATTGTAGGACCGTCAGACATAAATATAGAAAACAGCTAAACTAATCTTACTATTTCTGTCTATCTCTAACAGAAATCACTGTACCTAAATATCTTACTTACAGAGCAACCAAATAAAGATGAGAAGTGCTAGTGAGTTGTTAACGGGTCTGAAGACACATACATTCTCTGAGATAGTACTTAAGTTGATAATACACATTACTGCTGACTCATTTCAGATTACATCATTCTTGTCACCTCTGCTTAAGTTCCCAGGTTCACAGAACTTAAAATTTAACATGTTTATGTTAAGTATGCTTATCTCACAGAAGCTGACAATTCTCTCTGAAGCCTGCCTGAGCTGGGTGTCGTAAAACAATTAACTTGGAAACCTAGTAATTAACTCTGTCTTAAGACAATAGAAAGAAACTCCTAGCCCAGACATCTTGTCTTTTAGCTTGAGATCACACACAGTCTTAAATTCTTTACTTATCAGCTTATTTTCTTAAGAGTTTGCAAGTTAACTCTGTATGTCCCAGTTTTCTACCATGAACACATATATTACATGGGCATATTGCTTATACACATTTCTGTTTTCTTTCTAGCAGGGTGCACTGTGGTTAAATTTTTGAAGCTCAGCACATAACACAGTTTTCTTACATTTGTAACACAAGCCTGTGGATCATTTTAATATTTACAACGACATAGAATTATTTACAAAATTCTATCTAGCTAGGCTGGCAGCCTTCACAGTTTATCACAGAGTTTGTGGAGGGCTCTTCCCAGCCTTCCACCTACCACTCTTTTTCTTGAGCTTTTGTACTTTCCCTATGGTTAAGAATACTGTGACAGTGATATATAGAAGGACATAGTACAGTTTTGTAAAATCTTACGGTAACAGTAAATATCCTTCTGTTCACTGTTGTATTCTGTTTCTCCATCCTCTTTTTGTTTTGGGCTTTGATTTGGTTAACCTCCTGGCCAAGGGACCCCCTTTTCCTTCTGCATTTTCCCACTTGGATGTACATGGTCTCCTTTGTCCTATGAAGACTGTTCTTTTTTGGGGCAGTTCTGTTCTGGGTAACTGCATTCGTTTCCTTTATTCCCTATATCCAACATGTGCAGGATACATGTGGGATACAACATATTGAAGCTCTAAAAGCTTTGTTATACTGGCTGGACATTGGGCTGTCCTTGCCAGGAGATTCCCATGATTAAGAATACTGGAATACTGCAACGGTAAAGAGAAGATGTACTGTTATGGTAGGATTTTACACAAATGTACTTTCTCTTTACTTCTGTTATAGACTACATTTCATTTTACTTATTTCTTAATAAACGTGACTACTTGTGCTACCAGAGTAAAAAATGGCTACATTCCCTGATACATAATCTTCATGTTTACACTTGTACTAAAAGGCTTAGAGTAGACTTTACAAAGTACTTCCAATGAGTTGGATCCTTCTTGTGTTGTGCAGAATGTTTAACATTTAATAGATTTTATGAAATTCTGTACATTTTTAAAATTAACTTGACTATAATCATATATCTTTACAGCGGAAAGATCTTTAGGTAAAAGTAATATAATAAATGAGATAACTACAGGATCAGATGTACCTTAAGGTTCCCAGTCATCAGCTTGATTATCTGTACCATATCTGTATAATTTACATAATATTAAGATCTAGTATGTTGCTTTCTTGAGTTGGAAAATTAATCCTCTTAGTAAAGTTAGCGGACCGGAGTTCCGCTGTGGCGACCCCTAACCAGGAAAAGCCGAAAGAAGAAGAAGTAAGTAAAGTTTCTCATAGGTAAAATATCCAAAAACGTCAGAACCAGTATGACTGTTACAAACCAAAGATATCTAGTCGATGTTGGTGTACTTAGACACCTTTTACTCTGGTGGGAGTATCATACAGCTAATATGAAAGGAGTCCAAGAATTTTGTATGCTGCTCACCGTTCTTACTTGGATGATTGATAACAAGCAGTAAGCCTTTGGTCAGATATGTTTGCTATCTTATCAATACTAATGATACCACATCACCGAATATTACAATCTCATCCAATAATGGCACCATAATCTCTCCAGAACCATCTACAAAACGTCTTGGTGTAATAATAGATAATAACCTTACATTTGACACTCAATCGACAAAATCATCAAAACAGTTAACAAAAAACTAGGCTGCTTATATAGGATTAAACCATTCCTAACCCCACCGGCCAGAACAGCCATAGCTAGAACACACCCTCTCTCAACCTTTCTCTATGCCTCACCCATTTTCCCAAACCTAAGGAAAGCTAACCTAAACAAATTAGCTAGCTGCTACAACAATAGAGCTAGATTCGCCACAGCCACAGCCGACAGAACCCATCACTGTCAAAATCTTCAAACATTGGACTGGCTAGAGCTACCCAATCAACTCCAGTACAACCAACTCATAGTTATTCATAAAATCTTCTACCAACCTAACAGTACACCCATTCTGGCAAATATTATCTCCCCCTACTGCAACCTACCATCCCTCCGCTCATCTAACAAGATGCAAGTTCAATCTGCCAAAGCCATCAACTCAGCTGGAGAATCATTTCTCTCCAACTCAGCTGGTAAGAAATGGAACACACTCCCCCCAGATCTTACCACTATAGCCTCCTTATCCCAATTCAAAACATCCCTAAAGAGTCACCTAAACAAGCATTGGCTATGTCCATGTCTAGACCCAGGCTAACTCAAATTACATGCAACTCTTGAAGGTAAATGATGCAATTACGAATAAACCTTCTACCTAAACCCACCCTAATTATATCTACTTCTCTATAACCTTCAGAACAACATTCACTAAATCTAACCTAACTTCCTATGCTCAACTTTAGAATGCTGTGTTTCTAACTCCCTATGCTAACCATTTAAATCCCTTGTCTTTACCTCCTCTTTTGTATCCTGTTAGCCTACCTTTTCGACAAATATGTCTTAAACCCTTCTGCATCTAATTTCCAAGAACTCTCCTCTTAACTAAACACCTTTTTTTCACTAACCACCTTTTTTCTTCGGGTAGTCACTCATGACATCAGTCTAAGTATCATGTCATTCTATACACTCAAATGCTTTGCTATGATTACTGTACATATGTAATACTATAAACCTACAATGATCTTAAACTTCAGTGTAACCATGTATATATGTATAACCTCCTATTGAAATTTTAAGATAGTACATATTTTAATGTAACCATGAATACTGACCGTCATCTTTTTGTACATGTGGAGCTTTTCTCTCCGGGCCCCTGCTGAAAATGGACATGTATCCATTCGGACTCTCCCGGTTAACAAATGTAAAATAAATAAATAAAAATAAAATAATGACCGTTATTTCTTACTTGAGGTCAGGGTGGGTAAGCCAACTCCTTAAAGAATAGTAACAAAAAAAAAAATACACCCCCCCCCCCCCCCCCATGTAAGTTGAAGACACATTGTCATTTGCATTGTGGATGTTGTAATTATCAGTAAAGCCATTTCATTCTATTTATTAATGAAGCTGTAGGCATGGTTAAAAAGACCTTTACAGAGCTGTAAGTTCTAATAAGATGATGCATGTGTACAAAAGTCTTTGTTTTCCTAAAAAAAACCCTTTAGTGGTAGTCTTAATCTTAAATGTAAGAAGCTTACCCCTTGAATTACTGTGATTAAAACCATCTTGTGAAAACATGTTCTTGTTCACAGCAACATTTTCTCACGTTGTCTTAGTTTTTAAGTTTTTCTTAAAGAATAATTGACCCAGGTTATTAACCATGCGTATCTGAGTGACTTCCTAATCACACTGTCTTGGTGATGATTGTATATACTCCATATTAGTGCACCTTTTTAGCCTGATACATTCCTTTTATGAGCCTTGTGCATAATGTGACTTTGAAGAGTAATCCTTAAGTCAATTGCACCTGTGAATGGAAATGTGTTTATAGTCTTGCTTACTTTACCGTAATTGGAGAAGGTCGTCAAACACCTCAAGGTGACAAAATGAGGCCATAATTTCTATTTATTTAAGGGCAGTGATGGATCTGAACTTTAATTTGGCTGTACAGTCCCCCAGAACTAAAAACCTGTAAATAGTTCATCTCCCATGCACCTGCTTTTAAATGTGTCATCTCCTAAACCCCTGTTTACACTTATCAAGGGTATCAAAACTTAAGAGATTTGGGATGCATGGCTAGGCTTAAAAAGGCCCTTGTGGTTGTTAGTCTAGTAAACACCTATGAACCTGTAAAAGCCAATTCTAGGCTTGCTCCTCATTTCTGATCAGTTTAGATCCTGGTGTGTGAACATGTAGTAGTAACTCCAAGTAGGACCATAGGGTTACCCCAGAGCTAGAAAATAATTTTCAGACCTGTTAATTGTGATTTATCTCATTCTTGGTTTAAGATTGCTGGAGTGATACCCAGTCCTCTATTTGGTGTAACTTTAACAGCTAGCCTGAGTTAAAGAAACACCAATGCTGTTTTGAAGATGTAAGGTCAATGAACTCCTAAGAAGACTAAAAGATCGATTCTCTGGTGTGAGAAAGCAGAGCAGTTTTTGTATCTTGGTATGTGTTGTTGCTTTGCTAATTATCAGATGCAGAAGAATGGTAACATAATTGTCAGTTACATCAAGTAACCGAGAGGGAAAAACGGTCCACATACAAACGTTTACAGCCTTCTACATTGCAACAAACAAGCTGCAACGTTTTCCCTTTTATTTACCATAGCACATTATGGACGATGAACTTAGTCATTTATGCATGCCTTCCTTTCCTTTCCTATAAGCCAGAAAGAACCACACAAAGCAAAGCAAAACAAATCCAGTCTTAATCTGATAGTTAAAAACAGAAATTATACCCCGATCAGCGAAACCGTAAAGCCACAAACTGATAGTTCCTTCTTGGCCAAGACCACCCCTGTATTCTCTGCTATTGAAGTTGATCCCTTGTGATCCCTTACCTGTCCTATTAATTCTACCTGGTTATTTTGTGACAGTTACAGGGCACAATTTTATATCCCAGTATCAATACTCTGACTCTGTCAGCATTGATGATTATCTGTGTATTTTTTAATGTTACGGCATATCATTAGCATGCTTGTAATGTGCAGCTGTAGAGTCCCAGGGCTCCTTGAATGCTGCTTATTTTGGATTCTACATGTCTAATGTGCTTGCTTTTCGTATTATTTGCAAGTCCTTTACTATTTGGAAACTTATGCTAGTACAATACTCCTTTTTTTTGGCACGTGTACTCTTAAGTATGAACTTGTGGAGAACAATTTCGTATGTTACTTGCATTATCTGAATATTTTAATTCATTGTGTTTGATGTGCCTTAAATCTGGATGTTCCCCTTTCTTTATTATTTACAGTTTTTAATATGGGATGTTAAATATTGTCTGCTCTTTTTCCTTTTATTTTGGTACATATAGTCTTCAGATCTTAATGGTGCAAGAATAGATGCACAAGGCTCATACTGTTTCTTTTGGCTGAATGCTCAAAGCATTTTCTTTGAAATCAAGATAAATGGGAGTTAAAGTCTCTGCCCGATTACTTTCTTCTCTTGGCGTCAGATAGTCTGGTGTTGGTGCTTTGCTACCATTGTAGGATGTATCATTTAATTTCTTTACTATGTAATCCTTTTGTACTAATTCCAGATAATTTCAACTAGTTTTGGCTGGCTGCAAAATGCACTTAATGTTTGACAGATCTTCTTTTTTATGGTGGCCCATCCTGCAGTGACAGTGTATATACTCTGCTTTTGTTTTTATATTCATGGCCTTCTCTGGCATTGCTTGCTTTCTAGTTAAACTACAGAGTAACTTACTTAAATGAAAAAATAATGTCTGTAATGTAATAGTGGTGACATAATTTTGAGGCTTTTTCTTTATCAACATATGGCATCTTCAAACTATATTTTTTAAATATACTGAACATAAATTTCCTACTTATTTAAACCTTTATTCCATTGCATTAAATCTGTCTAGCCCATGTTAACAATAGGATGGCAAATCTTTATTTTTTTATGACTACAGAGAAGTTTGTTACCATCAAACTGGCCATCCCAAACTGCGTCTGGATGCTGTTTGATTTACATTTTCCTATCTCTTTCTTTTGTTATACTTAACTGGGGAATAGATAACTGTCTAGATTAATGATTTATGACCCTCTTCTGTTTTTTTTTTACATAGTCATTTTGACTTTGATGAGATATCCTAAACATTTAACGTATGACTCCCATTAAGTCACAAGATGTGTTTTTTTCGGACACAATTTGGTCACTTATGAGCGCTTTACTTTGAGGTAAGTGATGGATACGTTCTAGGTATTGCAGGTATGTTAAAGTTTTAGACAACGTACATAGACTAGATCTGTTTTAGGTTTGTATATCATTGAAATGTTAATTGTTTATACTGTATTTATTCTCTCCTTTTCCTATAGCATAACAGATGTTATCAGAATGTTTCTAGATAATTGGTATTAAGGCTAGGTCTGGGGTAGAGAGGGGTGGGGCTATTTTTTTTTGCAAGATCTGTTATCAGTAATGTTGCCTTTTATCGATGCCTTTGTATAACTAGTAAAATATATCTGTTTCATGACTATTCTATATCACCTTTTACTTTATATTATAATACTTAATGTGCTGGATAATAATAGTTAATGGCTAGTATTTATCTTAAGGACCTTCAAATTCCCATAACAGGAAACTATTTTCCTTTTTCAATAAATTAAATGCAAACCACTGCCTTAATACAATAAAGCATTTTCTTAAACAACAGTGGGTTATTCAGAACAGATGGATAGGTGCAGTTATATCTACTTACCAGCATAAAAATAAAGCTGAAGTTGGTATTCGTATTAAAAGATTTGCTAGCATTCTGGTTTTGTCAGCAAAGTTGAGCTTTCTGGTCACTACTGTTTATGACCTTTAAGATTCCCTCTCTGAATTTCTGTTATGCACATGCACTTTGATAAGGGCAAATTGATTTAATTAGTTATATGTTTTGTCTTCCTGGTAGTTTTACTTTTTATTGTACAATCCCTGCTAGTGGCTGGAACTCAGTCATAGAAAATGAAAGATTGAACTTCTGAAGCAAAATGTATGAATAGCAACACATCTGCTACCTTCACACTGATTAACTTTCATTTCTTGCTACTTCGTTATGTAATTCCTGGTCACATGTAGATTTTGTCTTCATTTCCAGTTCTCTTTCTTCAAGTGGAGTACATTGGTCTGTTCTGAGAATGCTTTCTTGTCATTCACAGGTGAACCTCCACATGGATTTAACAGTGTAAGACCATCCATTTCAGAAAGACTGAAACTGTCCCCTTAACCTGAGAATTCCTGAGAGTCCATAGGGTCTTGATTTTGTTAACCAAAAGGTATATAACATCATAGATACACTACCCTCCTCACAAGTGCTTGAAGTATTCCTTAGGCCCCTCTAAAGTCTAAACTTCAATCCATTTTAAAACATAACATTTTCAAAAATTACAGAAGGAAGTGCATATTATGTCTAAAATAAATGTGTTGGGAACTCAGTTGGTTAAATTTTATGATCTTGTCGTAGAAAAACAGATCTGCGATCCTCAGGTAGAGCTAGGTAATGTCCTAGATATACTACTGCCATCCTCACAAGTACATGGGGATATTCTTTGGGCCTCTTTGAAGTCGGAACTTCTGTGTTAATTTGTAGCTCTGAGCATTGCTAGTTATGTAGGTTTCTTACTTAGCTGAAAAAAGGCTTTGTGGTTGTCCTTAGCAGAGGTGGCAATTCTCAGTCTGTACTCTATTTTGGAGGATATTATTTTGTTTCTGAGTTCTTTATGTTTTTGAGTTTATCTCTAGCTGATGGGGTATTAAGTTTGCTTTTCTGGGCTATGAGTGTCTTCCTGTTGTTGTATAGTTTGTTTATACTAGTGTTACAGCATAGGGGTTTATTCCTGATTTTGGTATTTTATTTATGTCTTATTGGGACAGATGCCTCCATGCATACTTTGAGGTAGGTATAGAAGTTATCTGCAAATGTGATCATGTGTGAGATGTGGCCATCAAGGTTAGGAGGGTGCTTAAATTTCATCAGGTCATCAGTTAGCTGGATTAGCTGTGCCTTAGAGTACTCACTAAAGACAGAATGGTTTTGTGGTAAGCCAGACTTTACCATCATAATGAGTGTTACTGAATGGTGATCAGATTGACCAGTGACATGTAACTGTAGATGCTGAGCATAGGATAACTTTATTGGTGAGAACCAGCTGCAATATTTTTAAACCTATAGTCAAGACTTGAACCAATTGGTCTAGTGGGTCTGGCATTAATGAAATCCAGGAATATCTATGCATATTTACTTGAAATGTTGTAGGCTTCCCTATTTATGGAGATATAGTTGAAGTTTCGCAAAATAATTGCATAAGGCTCGGTAGGGAGTGATATCAATTTGTTTAGGTATGCTTCATGGGCTGCAGATGAGATGAAGGGGGTACTGAATTCTATTTACAGTGAAAATGATATGGATGAATTCAAGGTCATTGTTTTGCCATAGGAGTCTGAAGGTGAGATGGCTTCTTAGGAATACAGACACACCTTCTCCAGTTATTTTCCATGTTTGCCCTGAAAGACTGGTAGGTATTGAAACCCTATCACTATTCTGAAACCACGTTTCAGTAATTGCACAGATATCTTTATTTAAGAAAGTTAGGAATGTTTGTAAGGAGTTCAACTTCTATTTTAGGTTTCTAGCACTGAGCAATGCTATTTTATATAGCTTTTTATTTTGATTGGCTTTCTAGGAAACGGACTTTGCCTAAAAAGTGACTATGGGGAAGAAAAATTCCTGGCCAAAACACAGTAGCCCTGAAGAGAGAGGTGCAGGCCATCCCTAGCAAAAGTTGTTGATCACCTCCTCCTAGGCTGATAATATATGTATTGGATCTCATTAGAATGACAGTAATTTCAGATGTATATTCTGAGAGTTCTATCATGTCCCACTTCATATGATCCAAGGAGGTATGTCTCAAGTCATTCACTCCCGTATGTACAATGACCATGCCATGTGGGTATTTGGGGTAAAGGCACTCAGCAAATCTTGGCACATGAGAGGCATCTGTCATTCTTTCTTTATTCAGCATAGTGTGTAGTGTATACGTGTGTCTTGACAGTGAAGTCCCATATAGCTAAGGTGTTACCAGATGTGCAGTTTTGGCCTTTCTGCCTTAAGTGCATTGGCTTGTTGATTGAATGACCCCTTTTTGTAGTTGTGTTTTCTGTATTGTTTGTGTAAATTGTTTGCCTGTTAGTGTGATGCTGTCTTCTTTATTAAACCTTGTAGGATGCCATTGTGGCTTAGGCAGAGATTTTTTTTAAGTACCTCAGTGTAAGTAAGCATATTTGTTTTTCTAGTACATGGTGGTCACAGTTGTGGGAGGTGGCTGTCAGAAGTGACAATATACTAGCTACAGTCTATAAAGAGAGATTGTCCTCCAAGGTGAGTAGATACTTGCACCTCTCACATATGGAATGGTCTGTAGGAAGACTGTAGTTGGTGAGCATTTATTCCTGTTGCTGTCAGGCTGGCAAAAGCTGGTGAAGTAAACTATGATTAGTGCCTGGTGATGTAGGGAGTGCTAATGAAGTGAATTTAAATGTAGGAAGGGTCCATGTATTAGAACACTAGGATGCACAATGAGTCAAAGCACCAGAGTGTGCATACAGTATCAATAAATAAAGTATACAAAAGTCAGTAAAACTTGTAGCAGCAGCCAGCAAGTATGTGAAGTAGTGACTACCAGCTTTGCACGGAGCCACAACAACAGTTTAGTACAAGTGATTTGCCTCTGGTACCACCACAACTTAATACAGATGATTTGGATTGGGTACCGCTACAACCACTTAATACAAATTATTTGGATCAGGTACCACCACAACAGTGTCATTACTGAGGTAATGGACAAGCAGTAGTCTATAGCTACGAATGGACGTAGGCTTGGAATGCCTGCAGCAGACCACAGATGATGAGTGCAAAAGACAGTAAAGGAGTAATGTTTTCTTGAAGACAGTGACTATAAAGTGCCTTAGTTTTGTACAGATTTACAAGTTGCAGCAAGGATTAGATTTAGGCTCAGAATACTCACACTTGAAAAGTAGAAGAATAGGTGTTAAACATAATGCCTACAGCAAGAGGCAACTCTACCTTAAGTGTGGTGTGGCTCCCTGTAGGTGTTTTGAGGTGCTCACAACTGCACTCGTACATCAGCAACTGTCCGCAACCGAGCTCAGTCATCTAGAAGAGTCCAATATATGGGTGTGCACAGTTGGATATTGCTGTCCTCGTAGTACAGTTCCAAATAAGTAAGTAGGTATTACAAGTGGCACACCACTTATCTTTAAGAAGCAGATGGTGTGAAAGCCTGGTAGTGTTGTAAATTGTTCTCAACAGTGCACAACCCTGCTACAGAATCTGCAACACTTCCCAAATGTAGTGGGATTTGGTTCTGACGTCAGGTCTGATTAGGTTTAGGTTTCCTTATGTAGTCACAGCCCAGCAGAGTAGAGCAATGACATCTGCAGACAAGCTGAGTTTAAACAACAAACCAAAGTACACAGGCCGGAAAAAAAAAGAGCAATACCCATGCAACAAGTAGCAAATTTTATCCACAACAATATTCATATTCCCCTCTCTCACCAGGAGATAACTTGCTAAACCATTTCTAATGCCATAAGCCATATTTCTTAATCAGTCTGTTCAACTGTGATGAGGAATATTTAGTACACTTGCTGGATGTATACAGACAGCTTAGATGTTTTACTGGAAGAACCAAGTAAATGCAAAAGAGCAATCAGTTTATTTCATTTAAGGAAAAGAATCCCTAACAATTAATAAGAAGGTATTATCAATACAGTGGGCACATTTCATTGCCTTTTGTTATGCAAAAAAAAAAAAAAAAAAACTTTGCAAGGTGACATAAGAACACATTCCCGAAAGGCAAAAGTATTTTACAAATGTTGGTGTACGAGATGTTTTAGAATTTGCTACATGCTCTGCAGTGCACATATTCCCTAAACATTCTGTGTTAGATGAGGACAACTCTCAACCTTTCATCTCCAAAATGAGGAGCACTAGCCCTCATAATGTGGGACACATTCTAACAGCTTACTAAAAGTTTCAACTAGGCAGGTCATAGGATGGTTAAATAAGATGGTTTTACTTATAAAAAAAGATCTTTTATTAATGTGATTAATTTCTATTTACTATTGATATCAGTTAAAAAATTCCTAACACTGAATGTGTGGCAAACCCTTTCAGTGTGGAACTTCAAGGAACATGAACTTTTTAAGACCCCAAATAAGGTACGTTACTCGTAAAGATGTACACTTGAGAGGGAGGTAGATGAGTAATCCGTGGGAAAGGCAAGCTTTGCATTAGTGTGGTGCAGAGAATCCTGCAACTGTCCATTTCGCTTGGATGTAGTCATAATGATTGGTAGTCTGTCCACACAGTATGATCTACCATTACAGTGACCCCCCCCCCCCCCCGAGAAGATAATACATTTGGGTTAGTGTACTTACTGTAGCGATAGATCTTTGGTGGTTAGTCACTTTAAACTAAATTATTTCCATCCAGTTAAGTATTTCTACTTTGTTACGTTTAACTATTACTCAGTTCAGTTCACAACTTATTTGTTGATTTATAGTCCAATTATAGAAATTCATAATTAAGTTAATAGCTTGCCACAATGTCAGTTCTCTGTGGGGGTCTAAGGGGTTTGAAGATCAGAAAGTTGGCTATGAGTGGTTCTATGAAACATTGACATGGAACGAGCTGAAGCCCTCAAAAGGAATACAAGACTGTTGATTGAATGCAGGTTAGGATGACAGCAAGATAGGCAGGACTTAACCCTATAAAACGATGATAATTTATAATTGCTATTCTATAAATGGCAAATCATTTGCAAATCAGCTATAAAAATGAAAAATTGCTATTCTGAAAAAGTATGGTGAAAAAATATTTTTAATTTCTTTACTTTAATTTGCTCTTTTTTTAAAATGAGTGAGTAGACTAGTCCAAAGATCCTTTTCATTCATGTCTCGTGTCCCAAAGCACAATATTGCAGGAATTTAGTACCAAAAAGCAATCACACAATTAAAGACATTTTGCATAGGAAGTCCATGATTTTTTTGTCAAGAATATGCAGGTTACAGCCATAGCAGGAAGTGACAAACCATGTAAGCAGCATTGTAGTACATTTTGTAGTACTTCAGACCTGAAACAGAAAACTATTAGATTGATAAATCAGCTTTAGATGCACACACAAAACAGCTTACACATCAAGACACGAGTTTCAAAGTTTAGTTCAGGCTATGTACAGATTTACAGAGAGAGACTTTTTTTCCTCAAGCCCTTGAGGAGAGTCCCACATTCTTTGTAGTATGAGCTAATAGTGGAAGAGCATCAGAGTGACGCCAAAAGAGTAGGCAAGAGGCAAGGATGCCTGCAGACAGGAGATTTGTTTTCTTTTAATTGAAGAAAAAAATATGTTTTTTTAAGGGTGTTCTTCTTTAAGAACGACAGATGGTTTACGTCTTCATCTTCCACGCCCATGTGGAATTTGAATTCCAGAAGACATTGGGACTGTGGATAAAGGTACAAGTGAGAGGTAGGTGTGTGTGCGTGTGTGTGTGTGTGTGTGTGTGTGTGTGTGTGTGTGTGTGTGTGCGTGTGTGTATGTGTGTGTGTGTGTGTGTGTGTGTGTGTGTGTGTGTCTAAGAAATAGGTAAAAAGGGGTGTGTATGCGTGCATGCAAGAAGTAGGTAGGCAAAGGTAGGATGTGTGTGTGTAAGAAGGTAGGTAGGTGTGTGTATTTGTAAAAGGGAGGTAGGGGTGTGTGCGTTTGTGTTTGTGTGTAAGTAAGGAGGGGTAGGAGTGTGGGGGGGGGGTCATACCTCATAATTATTTAGAGTTTTGCCTCATATTTTCAGTTTGTTTCTCATAAAATTGTGTTTTTTTTGGCATGTCATTAACGACTGAAGTCAGAAAATGATGGCAGACATTTGAGTTTTAGACTTCATATCCTCAGAAAATTCATATTAATGAAAACCTTGTTGTTCGATCCACTTTCTAAGGAGGTAGGGGGTGTATGTGGTGTCATACCTCTCAACTTTACAGATTTTCACAGAATGTCCAGATTTTTGTCTTATATTTTTGATATTTTTGGACTGGTCCTCGTAAAGAGTCTGTTTTTTTTTTTTTTGACAAATCACTGGGCGGCCACGGTGTTGCAGCGGTTAGCATTGTCGCCTCACAGCAAGAAGTTCTCCAATTCGATCCTCGGCTAGGGTGCCTTCTGTGCAGAGTCTGCATGTCCTCCCTGTGGTTGCGTGGGTTTCCTCCAGGTGCTCTGGTTTCCTCCCACATCCGAACGATATATGCTGTAGGTGGATTGGACTCTCTAAGTTGGCCCTAGGCGTGAGTGCATACATGCGTGTGCCTTCCATGGAAGCTTGGGTGCCCGGCTGGCAACTCAACACCATAAAACTCTACTGCCAATCATGAGCGGACAGGTGATCTGCTGTGGCGACCCCTAACCGGGAAAAGCCGAAAGAAGAAGAAGAAGACTGGAATGAGCTAAAGATTAACGTTATTAAATAATGACATGTATTTCAATTTCAGACTTCATATCCTGTATAAAATGCATTCTAACACAAATCATGTTATTCTATCAACTTTCTAAATGTATCCATAGTTTTGGGCCTTTGTTCCCAACAGGCTTTGTCCTGATTTCTTGTACTAAGAAATTGAGAGGTATGGTGTGTGTGTGTGTGTGTGTGTGTGTGTGTGTGTGTGTGTGTGTGTGTGTGTGTGTGTGTGTGTGTGTGTGTGTGTGTGTGTAAGAGGGAGATAGCATACCGCTCAGCTGTCCAGGTTTTTGCAAAATGTCCAGATTTTTGTCCCATATTCTTCCTCCTAAAATGTAGTTATTTATTTAGTTATTTTATTTAGCATTTGCTTACCAGGAAAGTCCGACTGGACAACAGGTCCTTTTTCAGCAGAGGCCTGAAGAGAAAAGCTCCACGAGTAACACCAAATTTTCATGCACACATTGCAATAATCAAAAAGTATAAAGTAAACAAAATGTAGTATACATAAGAACATGCAAATTTGTTACATCTTGATAACAAAACCTAGGCTTTGAACATAGCTAGTACTATTTGTAGTTATGACTTATGTCAAGTTATAAGGTTAAGAGAAGTCGGAAGAAACAAAGGATTGAACACTGGGGGGTAAGTTGGATATGTTTTGGGTATACTGTGATGTATCAAGCACTCATGAGGGGTTAGTACAGGAACATAGACACTTATTTTTTAGATAAGCTTTAAGTGTTGGATTTTCTAAATGTTGCTAAATAATAACAGGCATCTGAGTTTTAGATATCATATCCTTTAGAAAAAAGCATCCTAACACAAATCCAGTTATTCTAGCAATTTTCTAAATTCATGAGGACAATATTTATTTATAATCTGTCCCTATTTATTTTAGGCTTTTTCCAGATTTCTTGAACTAAGAGGTTGAGGTGTGTGTGTGAAAGAGAGAGTGAAATGCCCTAGTTAGAGTTGCAGGTGGAATTTATTTTCAAATGCATTTTCAAGGAATTGTGAGTGTCAAAGGAAGAGAAGTTTACTGCTGCTCATGCTAAGTCTGCTTAAAATGTTCAACTGTTTTGTTTAGCAAATGGTATCACCATTGTGGTGTGGAATTTTAAAGCAGTGTTAATAGCACAGCAAGTAGCATACTTGCATCTTGATGTAGTGGGCTGTAGGTTCTACTTTCACAGCATGTATATTTGCATTTTAAGGGGGTGGGGTGCTGCAGTGCTGAGTATGTCCTCCTTTGGATGAGATGCCTAGAGACTATGAACCTGTTTTTCAGCTTGCCACCCATTCCCTATTGCAATATACCAGCTTACCATTTTTAATGTAACATAGGCAATTTATTCTTTAAGGGCAGCAAGCACTGAATTTGTAGATGAAACACTGAAATATGAAATTGTTTTCTAGCAACACCCTCTTCATTAGTTTCAGATCTCTTTAATGTGGAATTATTCAGATGACTTTTACTTCTGCAGAGATCGTGCACATTGACTGATACTGGTGGATTGTAATGACAAGTTTGAGTGGCCTTTTATGGTTGAAATGTTCTGAATGAGCAGTTTGTCATTATTGGTTCATATGTTTTGTTTCATTGCTTACTGGAAAAATGTTCAAAACATATGGATTGCAATTACAGAAGTTTGAGTGGCCTTTTATGGTTGAAATTTTCTGAATTGGGCAGTTTTTCATTTTTGGTTCATATGTTTTGTTTCATTGTTTACTGGAAAAATGTTCAAAACTATAATTTTAAAGCACATTTTAACAAGTGATGCTGTATTATACAAGGGATATAATTCAATTATTATATATTATAATTAATACAATCAGGAAGGTGAATCAAAGAACTTTTGCATGGTCCTAAAAATGTGTGCAAGGGACCTATGATTTGAAAACAGCCCAAAGGTAAAGTTAACCTGCCACTGGCCAGATGCATTTTCTTTGAATGTGGGCTTCAGTGTTGTTTCAGTGAATGTGAATTTCATAGGTTCATAGGTGTATACTAGGCTATCTGCCCTAGGGCATTTATAAGCCTAGCCAGAGTATGTTTGGCTTTCACCACCCATTTTAAATTAATTTTGCTATGCCCTTTTTCGAGGTTAGTATACTGTGCCTCTGTCTAACAGTGACACAGAAGTGATACCCGGGGTAAACCTACGATCTCCCATCCACTCATCAAGATTCCTCTTGAAAAGAGTCAATGAGGGACTCTGCCTAACCTGGACTGGGATTTTATTCCAGAGGGAAGGGAGCCTCTGGGTTATGAATCTGTCCCTCCAGCATGTCCTATTTATTTCAGTGCTGAGGTTCAAGTCTCTCGAGCGTGTAGCTCGATGGGATTTGGATTTTTGAGGTGCAGCATGTCCCTTAATTCCGGGTTGGACATGGCCTTATCGTCAGGCACAGGTCACCTCTGAGCAGGCGGTATGCCACTGAGTAGAGCTGGAGTTTCTTTAACCGGGCAGCATATGGCATCTGTTTGAGCCCTTTGATCCTCTTGGTGAGGTACTTTTGGGGTCTTTCCAGTTGCTGCAGGTGTTTGGTAAGGTACATCCCAAAGGGGCATTGTACTCAATTATGGGCCTGATGAGGGATGAGTAAAGAGGCACGATGACCTCCCTAATCTAGATGTGAATCCCTTCATGATTAGGTGGGCTATATAAAATGTTTTTCTAACCACTTTGGCCACGTGGTTGTCAAATGAGAGATTGCTATCAACTTGGGTCCCCAGGTCCCTAATTACTTCTTCTGTACTTAATGGATTACCACCTATGTGGTAATTTGTGAGCACTGTTTTTGCCAAAGGGGATGACTATACACTTTTGGCATTTAGCTTGAGGCCATGGCTCTGGCACCAGTTGTCTGTTTCTACGAGGCCCTTTTGGAGGATGCTTGTGTCGGCTGGAGAGTCGATTATGGCGCCCAGTTTGCAGTCATCTGCGAACTTGGTCAGCCACAGTCCTTCCGTGTTGGCCTGTACCTCCGAGAAATATATACCAAACAAGAGAGGTCCCAGGACTGAGCCTTGTGGGACGCCACTTGTAACTGGTTTGGAGTCTGACATGGCTCCAGCAATTCTAACCATGTGGGTTCTGTCCTTGAGCCAGTTTGCAACCCATCTAGTGACATAGGGGTTTATATTTAAGCTGGTGAGCTTATCTATAATGCCCGAGAGGGGTATTATATAGAAGGCTTTTGCGAGGTCCAGATAGGCTGTGTGGACCACCTTCCCTTCGTCAATGGCCTTGGTGACTGTTTCAAAGAAGTCAACCAGGTTTAAGAGGCAGGATCTGCCCTTAACAAAGCCAAACTGGGTAGGATCCAGTGTCTGTAGGTCCCCAATATCTTTATTTATGAGGTCCATGATGATCCTTTCCATAGCTTTGCAGACCAAGCTAGTCAGGCTTATGGGGCGATAGTTTCCAGGGTCCGTTGAGGCACCACCTTTGTGGAGAGGGACCACTGTTGCTGTACGCCACTCTTTGGGTACATATCCTGTAGTAAGGCTGAGATTGAACAGTAGTTTTATGTTTGGGTTTAGCTCTTCTTGGAGTTCATGTAGGAAGCAGCCTGGGACACAGTCTGGTCCCATTGATGCTGTGTTTTTTGCTTTGGAGAGGGTGGCTCCCACCTGAGCATCTGAGATGTCAGGGGGGCAGCACTCTTCTGGGATAGATATTTGCCCTTTTGGTGGGGAGGGGGGGGAGAAGTTTGCGCTGAACCTGTCAGCTAGGATGTTGGCAAAGTCTGTGGGATCAGTGTATTTTTTGTCATTTTGGACTAATTCTGAGCATATCTATGAATTCCCACCCAGGTTCCTAACATAACTAAAGAAAGCCTTTTGATTATCCTTACTGTCCTGTGCAATTTTTCTCTCGAAGCTGGCCTTTGACAATTTTATGAGTGCCCTTAGTTTTTTGCTAATACTGATCAGAGATGCCTTCCCTTTTTGGGATTTTGCTCCATCATGTAGTAGCTTCCTCCTTCTATTGTATAGTTTGTTTATGGCTGGGGTCCACCAGACAGGTCGTCTGCCTTTGGAGGATTGGGTCTTGGTTTTATTTGGGATTGCATGATCCATGCAGTCCTGAAGGTGTTCATAGAATGCATTTATAAAGGATTCTGCGGTCTGGGCCGTATTTTCCACAGGCCCGGGGGCTTTGAAGGATTCCACCTCGGTTTTGAGGAGTGTGAAATTTGCTTTAGAGAAGTTTTTCACTGTGGTTTTCTGGGCAGGGGGTGGGGTCAGGATGTGAATATCCAGTGAGATCAGTTTATGGTCTGATCTTACCAGTGAGGATACACTTCTGGTCTGGAGCATAGAGTCCCCATGTTGGTGATGATCAGGTCCAGTATGTTTTCCCCTCTTGTGGGAGTGGTAACAAGTTGTTCCATAGCATTTGAGTTTATGAATTCTAGGAACCTTTGGGCAAGGGTGTTGGAGCTAGAGTAATGCTCCCAATCTATGTTTGGGTAGTTGAAGTCGCCCAATATAATGGTGTTCGGAGAGACCTTCATATTTTCCAGTGTTCTCAGGAAGGCCAAGTGGGGTTCCTGGGTTTGGGAGGGTGGTCAGTAGAGAAGTTTTAATGCTAAGTCTGTTTTCATTGTAAGAGTATTGCTTTGTTTAGCAAATGTCTATCAGTGTTTGTGCTATAAAATTTGAAATAAAAGTTGTAAATGCAATCCAAATATCTGTAATCATTCTAGAAGTAAAGCATAAAACAGTATGCACACTGAGAGTTTTGAGCAGTGTTTATGGCAACTAGGGAGAAATAGCCAAGTAATGGGACACTGGAATGGTGGCATGGGGGAGGGCTGCATGGGGGGCTGAGTGGAGTGGCTCTGGATTTGCACCTGTATCTATAAGTAGTTGCGGATGCTCTAGTATTTTTTCCTGAAGAAGTTATATTCAGATGTTCAACTTTACATCACTGTTGCAGTAGCCAAAGTTATTTGGCTACTACCTCTGCAGCAGTTAGACAACTTTCAAAAGTAAAAGGCACCCTCCACACCCTTTGTTAGGAGCTTGCAAGGAGCTCAAGATAAAAAGACAGTGCCAAAAGTTCAGACTGTTCTTGCCACTGAAGTGCACTTGTGAAACTGTCCATTAGATAGTGTTCCTTTAAGGTTGGGCAGATAAGTCTCGTGTTGGTGAAAACCTTCCACTAACTTTATTTTTCTAAGAAAAATCAGTTTTTTTCTAATTTTTTTCTGATTAGATTATTGTGTTTTGCTAAGAAACTAAGTGTTTTTGTACTGTCAATAATGTTCAAAGGGAGTTGTGTGTCAGTGCTTCTTTGACCATTCTTTGTAAAATATTCTGTTTGACATTAATTTCCTACAAACTTGTGTGTTGGAGCAGGATATTTTGCTTTTGGGGCTGTTAGTGGTTTACTTACCTCAGATCCATTTGTTCTGTAAATAATGTCAGTTTTATCTACTTGTCAGGCAGTGTTACAAGTCTTCAGAGCTTCATCCTCAGCTTAACCTATAGAACAACTGCTGGTCTCCATGGTTCTTCCTTCCCCTGTCTGCAAGAAGAAGAAAGTTGTCATGTAGTCTTAGGCGTTAGGCTGATTCCTGTTGTGCCTCATCCACTTTTGGGTGCCTGTGCTATGTCTGCTATTGGTTCGTCAGACTGCTAATCACTTCTGGTGTTGCTCCTACTGCCTCTAAGGACCAAAAGATAGACACGTCCACTGTGTGGCCGTAGGAATGTCCTTTATGAACAAGGGAGAACCACTCTTATCTTAGGGGAAGGGGCAGGTCAAGGACCGTTACATAGCTGGAATAAGGAGCCAGAGCCTAGGATGGGTATGTCAACTGTGGGTTGGTATTTTCCAGGGGATTCCCAGGAAATGGAACTTAAAGGGAAAATCTTACCTTCTTCTGTTTCTGTCTCTATGGACAGGGAAATATTGCTAAAGGTTTATAGGAAAGTACTAGATGAGCTGCCCTTATGGGACATTTTAAGCCTAGCCAATTTCCCTTTCAAAGGTGAGAATCAAACCTTGTGTATGTAAGGCAAACTCCATAACCATTATGCCACCCCTCCCCCAAAGTATATTGAGATGTTAAAGGTCATTGTCCTGGATTAATAGTCTAGGGATGAGATAACTTCTTAGGAATACTTTTATTTTATTTGCATTTGTTTACTGGGGTAGAGTACTGGTCTCCATGGACCTTTTTAAAACTCAGCCTGGGAGTGCTGACTGATTAAATAACTTGCTTAGAGTTGCACAGTTAGGTGATGGAGGCTGAAGGAATCAAAGCCTGGACCACTAGACCACATGAAACAGCTTGCAAAAACTCCATAATTCTCTGTGCCAACTTTCAGACTAAAGAACTTATTTTTGTCTTTTCTTTACCTAGTACCTCTTCAGACAGGAAAAGAAAACATTCCTTCTCTTTCTGATTCTAAACTTCAGTCAAAATAGCAGGGACTGGAGGGAGATAGTTGTGTCTTAGGGATTTCTTCTCAACCTGAAGATTCTGACTCTGAGGAAAGTATTGCATCAGATTTCCCCCTTGAAGACTTATTTTTTTTCTGAGACCTTACCAAAGATGAAAAAGGGTTTCAGTGGGAATAGAGTGGAATTCCTGTTTCCCAGAAAATTGTTTGTAATGTATTACAGTTGTATGTACCAAAGTCTGCAGTTGTTACTCCTGTTTTAGAGAATGTTTTTCTGTTTGTAATTTGTCTGATAGTCAACCTCCTGCCACTAGGAAGTCTTGACTGGTTATACAGGGTACTACAGACACATATTTGCTTTCTAGTCCTAAGGCAGACTCTGTTAGTAGCTTCCTGATCTAACACTGCATTTGCTAAACAAATTACTACTGCTAATCCTGTTCCCGTCTGACAAAGACGGGAACGCTTTTGACAAATTTGTGAAGAAGATGCATTCTTCTGCTACTTTAATATTCAGAATGTTAAACTGTTTTTACTTCTGTCTTTTGAGAATAAGCAAAAGTAAATATATTCCTTTACCACTTCAGAAGTGAACAGATTTTTGAATTTTTTTCACTTCTCAAGTATTTAAACATGTTTTAAAATGGTCTTATAATGCTGCTGACATTACCTCTACTTCTTGATCAGTCATGAGAAGTTTTGCCTGATTACATTCTCAAAATATTTCTGAAGATGTTAAAGCTGAAAATTTAAATTCTCCCTTGGACAAAGTTCTGCCTGGTCCTTCTGCAGCTGAGGTTCTCAAGAAGGATGATGAGAGGAGAGAAATTAATTCAAGGGTTAACTCAAATGTGTCAACCTTCCTTTTGCAAGACAGATAAAATGTCCCTCCTACCTCAGCTCCCATTTTCAAGAAGCAGTTCAATCAGCAAGGAGCCATCAAACAGGATTTTATAAAGCAATGGCATGGAAGCACTAAAATGAAAGGGAACGCTTCTCAAAGGACAGTTCACTAACTGAGCATGACTCTTTACCTTATCAGGCTCCCTCTCCCCACTCTGGTAGTCTTTACCTGTCTCTGTTATGATCTTTTGCTAATGTCCCAAAGTTCAAAATGTTACCTCTACAGTCCCTTTTCCCTGTAGACCCTTTACTAGTCTTCATGGTAAAGCTAGACTTTGATACCTACTCTCACATTCCCTTTGGCAAACAGTTCAGACATTATCAGTTCTCTGCCTTACACTTTGGACTTTATACTGTTGCAAGGGTATTCACAAAGTGTCATATTACAGTAATTGCTTACTGGAGACTTCAAGGCATTCCCATTTATTCATATATGGACAGTTGTCTTTATATTTGAAAACTCTTTTTACAGTTGTCAAGAGTATGTAGCAAGTGTTCAGAATCATCTGCTCAGTCTGGGTTTACAAGCAAACTTACAGAAGTCTTCTCTCATCCATTCTCACAGAATAGTTTTCCTGGGATGACTTCTGGATTCCTGCCTAAGAAGAGCTTTTCTTCCTTCAGACAAAGTAGAGATGTTCCAAAAATTCCTCCCGAGTTTTCCAATTAAAACCAAGTTTCTGCCAGTGAATTTGCCAGTTTTCTGGAGTGCATGACATCTATGATTTTCATGCCTGCCCTGGCCAGACTTCCCAGTGGTACCTCAGATCAGCATCTTTTCCCTTTATATTTTCAGATTGTCATTTTCAGGGTTGTAATGATGGAGATTATATGCTTTTTGGACCAGATCTGTCACAGTCAAGGTCTCTCATTTTACCTTCTGATTCCTCTCCAGTCTGTCACAACAAATGCATCAGACCTGGTGTGGGGAGCAGCTTACAAAGATGTTGAAGTTCAAGGTCTGTGGAACAATCACAACAGACAGAAGCAGATAAATGTCAAAGATTATGGCAGTGGTAAATGCTTCAAAGCCCTAAATCATCTTTGGTCTCCAGAACCTTTAGAGGTTTTCACAGACAATACCACAGTGATATTGTAGCCCCTTTGCAGACTAGCCTGTGAGGTAGAAACTCTGCTCAGTTTGACTCTTCAGGTTTCATACATTCTGTCAGACTAAAACTTAGCGGACAAGCTAAGCAGGACCAGGACAGACCCCCATGAATGGAAATGTCAGCCTGGGATGTTCCAAGAATTGATCCAACTGTCAGAAACAATTGAAATAGATCTATTTGCCTTCTCTCAGAACAGACAACTAAAGAAATCCTGCGACAATACTCCTTGAAACCAGACCTGAAAGATAGATGCCTTCTCATTCCTAGGGATGGGAATGTTCCTTTATACTTTTCAAGCTTTCCACTGATGGTCAGGATTCTTCTAAAGATCCAGAAGGAATCCCAAAGATTGTTGTGGTGACTCCCTTTTGGTCCAGGTGGCAGTGGCTCTCCCTTTCTTTCAAACCCACCAAGGACAATTACAACAAGATTCCCCACAGACTAGATTTAGTGACACAAAGCAGGGGTTGTTGATACACTCCAGCCTGAAATATATTCTGTTATTGGCTGGATTTTAGAAACTTTTTTTTTTCTGAACACATTCAACAGGTATTAAAGGGGGCTAAAAACCCATTGCTAGGAAAAGTGTGTGTGTGTGTGTGTGTGTGTGTGTGTGTGTGTGTGTGTGTGTGTGTGTGTGCGTGTGTGTGTGTGTGTGTGTGTGTGTGTGTGTGTGTGTGTGTGTGTGTGTGTGTGTGTGTGTTCATAGGTTCATACTAGGCTATCTGCCCTAGGGCATTTATAAGCCTAGCCAGAATGTGTTTGGCTTTCGCCACCCATTTTAAATTTATTTTGCTATGCCCTTTTTCGAGGTTAGTATACTGTGCCTCTGTCTAACAGTGACACAGAAGTGATACCAGGGTAAACCTACGATCTCCCATCCACTCATCAAGATTCCTCTTGAATAGAGTCAATGAGGGACTCTGCCTAACCTGGACTGGGATTTTATTCCAGGGTGAAGGGAGCCTCTGGGTTATGAATCTGTCCCTCCAGCATGTCCTATTTATTTCAGTGCTGAGGTTCAAGTCTCTTGAGCGCGTAGCTCGATGGGATTTGGATTTTCTGAGGTGCAGCATGTCCATTAATTCCGGGTTGGACATGGCTTTATATGTCAGGCACAAATCGCCTCTGAACAGGCGGTATGCCAATGAGTAGAGATGGAGTTTCTTTAACAGGGCAGCATATGGCATCTGTTTGAGCCCTTTGATCCTCTTGGTGAGGTACTTTTGGGGTCTTTCCAGTTGCTGCAGGTGTCTGGTAAGGTACATCCCAAAAGGGGCATTGTACTCAATTATGGGCCTGATGAGGGATGAGTAAAGAGGCACGATGACCTCCCCTGATCTAGATGTGAATCCCTTCATGATTAGGTGGGCTATATAAAATGTTTTTCTAACCACTTTGGCCGCGTGGTTGTCAAATGAGAGATTGCTATCAACTTGGGTCCCCAGGTCCCTAATTACTTCTTCTGTACGTGTGTGTGTGTTAAAGATTTTCTAGTTGGTGTCAGTCCAAGAACCAGGACCCTCTTCAAGATTGACTGCCTCTGATTCTTGAATATTTTTGTGTGGTACTGTCCTTTGGCGTTTATTATTCCTCTGTCAAGTTTTATTTGCCATCCATTTCTGCTTGTCTACCCGTGGATCCCCTCCTCCCATTCATTCTATGCACAAGTTAACAGTTTTTGAATAGGAAATGGGTTTTGCAGATCTATCCTGGAAAGCAGCTGTGTCTCCTACTTGAGATCTTAACTTTGTGCTTGAAAAGCTTACCGTTTTTTTTTTTTTTCCATTTGAATCAACTCATCAGGTGGATTTAGGGTTCTTAACATGGAGGACATATTTATTCATTGTTCTGACTTCCACTAGAAAAGTGTATGAGTCATAGCACTTGGGTGAGTCAGCCATACCTCATTGTTTACAAAGACAGGATTCCTTTGAAAACAAATCCTTCTTTTATGCCTACAGTGGCCTTTTTTCCCGACCTCAAGCACAAGGAATAAGTGATTCTAGACACCCTGGTTGTCCGTATGCAGCTCAAATACTACCTAGACAAAAGTAAATCCTTCAGGAAAGTAGGCCAGCAGTTTGTCTCTTATGAAGGGAAACCAAAAGGACAACCAGTGTCAAAACAGTAAGTTTCCACATGGTTGTCTCATTGTATTGCTTTTGTTGTTCTCACCATAATAAATCACTTCCAGATAGGGTTGGGGCACATTCCACCTGGACTTTGGCTTCTTCAGTGGCTCTTTGGAAGGGGGTGGACTCTAAAAGAACACTAGAAGCAGCAACTTGATCATCTGTAGATACCTTCGCAAAGCGCTACATGCTGGATTCTTTTTCCAGGTCCGGAACAAGCTTTGCTAGCAGCATTATCGAGGGACCCATGGAGTCTTAGTTTTCTGTTTTCCTCCTTCCTTCTTAGTTTCTAAGGTATGATAATCTAGCCAAGTAGCATATACTACTGCAACAGTGATCTAATGCTGAACACTGTACAGTTGTGTAAGTAAACTTACTGTGACAGTAGATGTAATGTATCAGTGTTGCAGTAGCTGCCCCTCCCTCCAGCCCTCATCTTTTTGTGTTTGTATTTTTGTATTGCCAACATGTGGATGCATATACCTTTGTGTATGTAGTTTACTAAAACTGTAGTTTACAAAAGTTTAATTTCCTAACATCTTACCTTTCAGGGCATATGTTTCCCTTTCTAGAGCAAGAAGGCACAACACTTTTGGTGCTTTGTCTTTTTTATATGGTGCTCCTCTTGAGATTCTGACAGAAAATGTAGAAGGCACCCTTCAGATTTGAATGCTGCCCATTTGCAGTGGGGGTAAGGCCCAAATATCTTAAACTTCTGCAACAGTGCTGTATTAGAACATCTAATGTTATGGTATGTTTACTTACACAGCTGTACTTTATTTGCCTGATTTTTGTCTAGAAGGTGTTTCTAGTTTGCAGAGATAACTTTGGTAAAGTTTGTTTCATAGAAGGCAAGTCTAAGGGAGGATATGAGTGTGTGTTAGTGTCCTGACTTCAGAGTGCATAGTGGAAGGATTTGATTTGAAATTTGTTTTTATTTAAAGAGTAAAAAGATGTTATTCAGGATTTTAAATATACAGGAAGACAAGGAGGGTGGATCTAGCAGTGACAAAAAGCCAGATGACATTTTGCAGGGTGGGGTGAGGCTTTGGTGTTTTAGTTGGAGGAAAAGGTTAACAAATCTACATATAACACTTATGGTTGTCTGTATTTTGTTAATGCTGTAGGGAGAGTAGAGGGAGGGATTATAGCTGAGGTGTGATGACAAGTTTTTAGGTCTTTTCTGACTTTTTTTGGTGAGGTGGTTTGAGATGAAGTAAGACGCTGTAAGTTGAGCTGTTACCTTTAAGACTATTACGTCTCTGTGTGGTTTGAATGACAGTATAGATCCGAGAAGAATCTAGGGTACTTGTATCAATTAACTGTGGAGATGGATTCTTTAGTTGCAATCAGGGATGCCAGATTTCTTATCCGGCAGGTAGGGACCAAAAAAAAAAAAAAAAGGTCCTTCATGCTAAGTGAAGACCAAAAAGAAAAGAGGGGGGGTCTTTAATGTGGAACACCTTTAGTTCCGCATTAAACACAAGTAGCTCCATGTTTGGCAATTTTGATTGTCCCGTATGCTGGTATACGAGCCAACCAAAAAAAAAATCGCAAAACGGAGCTACTTCTGTTCAGTGCAGAACATCAGGCAGTTCTGCTTTCAACAGAAGTAGCTCCATTTTGCGATTTTTTGATTGGCTCGTATACTGGCATACGAGCCAATCAAAAAAGCAAACCGCAGGCTGTTTCGCCAGGATTTTATCTGGCAGTGCGGGTATTGGGATCAAGCTGCTGATCCTGGGACAGTCTCAATCAAATAGGGACATCTGGCAACCCTGGTTGCAGTTGAGATAGGTGAGAGTTTGTACTGGGAGACAAAGAACCTAGCTCCATTTCTAAAGGTGTTGAGAGTAAGTTTATTGGTTGTTAGCTAGTTTCAAAAGGTGGAGAGGTCCTTTTGAAAGTGATTTTGCATAGATATAATTAGATGTAAAAATGAGGCCAGTTCCATGGAGGGTGATACCATCTGCATATAGAGCTGTGGTTTCAGATGTGAGCAGAAATATTTTAAAATGACTTTTGAGGTCATTGAAATTCAGGAAACTTTGCAACTTGTATTAAAAGTGTGAATGTTTTTAAGATTAATTTCTTTGTGTTTTTGACTCTACTGTCATCATAGTGCATGACAGACCTCACATTGTTAGCCTACTTTATGTGTCACTATATATTGCACAGAAGCATTCAGGAGGCATCTGTGCATACAGACTGAAGTGTTAATATGTTTGCTATGGGACAATGTGAGATTACACTCAACTGCAAGAGTTGTGTTTAAGTAAACTTGCAAGACATAGATGCAAGTTTTTCTAGTGCATAATGGCATCTTACCATGCAGCTTAACAGTTCATAAATTAATGTAACAGATAGGCCTAATACCTGTCAGGAACATTCAGTGTACATGAGTAGCTTTATAATGCCCATTTTTCTTATAAGTTATCCCCATGGCCAAATGCCTTATCTGTAGACCCTCTCAGTTTGGTCTTTCATCTGCATAAAGTTTTCCCTTAGGATTAACCTTTCTCTTGTAGGAATCATAGAACAGTTCAATGCAACTGAGTCTTGCAGCCATTATGCTTTGCTGATACCCTAAGCTGGTCAAGCCTGGGATGATTTTACGAATGCCAGTCCATTCATCTAGATCCTGTTTGAAGAAATATAGTGTATCACACTGCTTGATATGCAGGGGAGGTCTGTCCTGTCTCTTCACCATGTTTTGTTACTTTGCTGATGAAGATTTACATCTCTGATTCTGCTGATGTTTGTGGAGCTGTTTGATTTGTATGGCTACAAGAGATCCAAGACCACTGCGTCACCAGTGATATGGAAGGCAAGGCCTAGATCTCTGAGGAGTCATACAGTAATGAATTAAAAGGCAGTCCTTGTAGCTTTTTCTGGAAGGTTAGTATTTTTAAGCCAATGATGACAGGAACCTCAAGGTTATTGTGTTCAATAATTCCCCTAATCAGTGTAGACAGTAAGGGGACAATGACCTATTTAGAGCTGAATTATATTTTTTTGGCTATTAGCTGTGATAAATAGAAGTGCTTCCTACTTACTGTCACATGATCAAAGGAAAGAAAAAATAATCAACCCAAGTTCCAATTTCCCTAACAATCTTCTCGTTATTGAAGTGGAGTATTATCTACACTGTGTACTACAGGGAAGTTGTCTGCTAAATATGGCAATGTTGCACTTTTTAGCATTTAATTTAAGCCCATTTTTGGTACACCAGATATGTGAGTATAAGTTCTTGCTGGAGGCCTTGGGCATCACAGGAGGATTTGACAAGGACTCCTAGACTGCAGTCATCTGCAGACTTAGTTAACTACAGATCTTGTTTCCTGATCTGGACACCAGACACGTAAATGCTGACTAAAAGAGGTCCTAGTACTGAGCCATGTGAAAGGCTGCTGGATACAGTCATACTGTCTGATGCTGCACCTGCCACTAGCACTCTGTGGGTTCTGTCTTTTAGCCAGTTAGCTATCTACCTTATATAGGGATCCATATTTGTTTAGAGAGTTTTAGAATTTAATTTGAATTTCTCAGATTACAGTTTGCTGAGATCATCAGGCTGTGGTGTAAATTATTAGGTGATAAAGGTCTGTATGAGTAAATGAAGTAACACGTTAATTTTGCAACTGTGACAAGCACAGTGCAGGGAAGATGTTCTTCGTGTTTCACTGTTGCAATCATCACATTTGGGTTATCTCTGCCAGGGGTAGCCCTTGACCGGCTGGAATACCAGAGGCTTAGTATTTCTGCGTCAGTTGCTGTCGCTTTAGGACTGACGTCAGCTCATCAGTAGTATAAAGTAAGGCAGCTGATGCCATTACATCAGTCTTTCTTGCTGCAGACCCCGAAGCAGAAGCAGTTTGCACGAGTGCCGGTTGGCCACTACCTGAGTTTAGTTTTCCGAATTGAAGCTGAAGTCTTCTAAAGCTAAGTACCCCGTTGGGGATCCTTTTTTCTTGCACTAACCGATGTCAGAAAAAATTAACAATTGTCTCACCTGTGGAAAGCAAATACCACACCAAGACTTTCATTCTTACTGCGTCACTTGCTTAGGCCCAGACCACGACGTCCCCTGCTGTACCTTCTGTGCCTTGTTCAACGCCAGAACTATACGTCGTTGGGCCGTTATTGTAGCTAGATATTTTCGCTTACAGTCCTCGAATTCCGATATGGCTTTGTAAGCCATCCGACAGCAGATCTTCCGAAAAAACATAAAGATAAAGACAGAGACAGACCGCACAGGTCCAAACCTGCCGACGACGCTTCTGTTAAGCTAGTCGTCAGCTTTCTGGACCTCAGTGAGGCACTTTTGCAGCCCTTGATGCCCACTTCTGTGGATTCACAGGTCGCTACCGAGACCCTTTCGGAGTCTGGTATGCCGCAAAACTCTTCTTATACTAAGGATCCTGTGGTTGTCTCTCCCTTGGATAGGTCCGGAGCCGCTGAGCAGGCACCGGCTTCCGCGGAAGTCCTTCACACTACTGATTTTTGACATAAACCGACAACTTCTTTCGCATCTACCGTTCTTTCAAAAACTACCACATTTCTTAGGCCCAGTGTATGAACCACACCCAAGAAACCGACGACCCAATCTCAGGCACCTGCTTCCTTGCCTCAGTCTCAAATGCTTAAAATGGCAGAAGATTTTATCATGCTGATCAGGGGAAAGCCAAGCTGCCCCTTCTAAAGGAAAAAGAGATCTGTCCCCTGTAATGTTGTCTTTGCAGGAGTCTGATGACTCTGATGCATCTGAATATGAAGACATGCAACCCCTCTCTGCTTATGAGGATTCTGATGCAGAGGATTCCATTCCTTCAGCCTCTCCCCCAGAGGACTTTTCCTTTGGGGAAACCCTTCATATCTTAAGGGAGCATTTCCAATGGGAATGTCAGAACTACCCTCAGTCTATAAAGAGACTCAGGGAATTCTTAGATCTTCCACAGCACAGAGCCCTGGCCATTCCCCCAGTCCTTGATGTTGTGGAGGATGTTTTCCTGGAATCAAATTTGACTGCTGACACACACCCTCCTACACCCAGAAAACCAGACAGGAATTAAAGTCCCTGACTCACACGAAGTTTTTTAAAAATCCTTCAGCTGACCCTGAGGTAATTTCTCAAGGGCCTAAAGGAATTAAAGCAACCTCTGCTAAGAATCCCACCACCTCAGATAAGGATTCCCAAGCACTAGACAGATGGGGTAAAAAAGTATACACCTCTGCTACTCTTGTTATCAGAGCACTAAATTGCCAGTTCCATATGCTAAAAGTTCAGCAACGTACCCTGGAACTCCTCAAACAAAAAATGTCTTCCTTTCCTGCTTGTGCAGAATCTAAAGAGTTACAAGAGTTAATGCATTCTGCAAGTCAGTTAACTAAACACACCTTGCACTGTGGATGTTCACCGTGTTTCACTGTTGCAGTCATTACTCTAGGGTTATCCTGCTGGCAGGCTACCCGCAGTCGGCCTGAATTCCAAAGTCTAGGTCCGGCATCAGTTGCTGTCGCCTCCTCCTTGACGTCAGTGTGCCAGGGGTATAAAAGATGCAGCTGATGCCATTTTCTTCAGTCTTTCTTGCTGCGCGATGCCTGAAGCAAAAGCAGCTCGCAAGTGCCGGTCGGCCGACTCCTGAGATTTTCAAATACGAATTTCAGAACCGAAGTCTTCATTAAAGCTAAGTACCCCGTTGGGGAAACTTTTTTCTTGCTCCAGACCGATGTCAGAAAAAGTTAACAATTGTATTTCTTGTGGGAAATAAATACCTCATAAGGATTTTCACTCTTTCTGTATTCCTTGCCTAGGCCCTGATCACAACATTGATAGTTGTCGGTTTTGTGCTCAATTTAACCAACGCACTATTAAGCATCGGTTCGACTTTGCATTTCATTACTTTGGCCAAAGGTTTAATTATATAATGCCGTCGGAACAGCCGATGACCGGTGTTTTCAAAAAACGCAAGGACAAGGAAAAGGACAGGCATCCATGGTCCAAAACCGACAACGAGGCCTCCGTTAGGCCAGTCGCCAGTTCGCCGGTTCTCAGTGAGGTGCTTTCGCAGCCCCTGGCGCCCGCTACCTCAGAGCCACAGGCTGCTTCCAACTCCCACGTTGTGCCGACTGGGCCTCTGGATACTCAAGGTATTGGACACTCGGAAATCATTCCCTCAGATGGGTCTGGAGCCGCTGAGCAGGCATCGGCTTCTGAGGGTGTTTTCAGACCTACACAGTTATATGTTAAACCATCTTCAGCTTCAAAGACTAAAGCATCTCTAAAGACAAAGAAACAAGTACAGCATTCTCCTACTCAGACTTCCATGCCTAAAAAACAGATGCTTAAAATGGCCGAAGACCTAATTACTTTGATCAGGGGTTCCCATCCCCGTCCTGATAAGAGGCCTAGGCAAGAGACAGAATATGATTCTTCTGATCAGGTTTCTATTTCCCCTGATTCCTCTTCTGAACAGGATTATTCTATGTCTCCCTATGAGGACTCTGATGCTGAAGAATCCATTCCTTCAGCCTCTCCTCCTGAGGATTATTCTTTTGGGGAAACCCTGCATACCATGAGGGAGCATTTCCACTGGGAGAGCCAGGATTACTCTGAATCTAAGAAAAGGCTCAGAGACTTTTTGTTACTTCCACAGCACAGATCCCTTGCTATTCCACCTGTTCTAGATATTGTAGATGATGTATTTTCAGAGTCCAGCCTGTCCCCTGAATCTTTACCCCCTGCACCTGCTAAACAAGAGTTAATGCATTCTGCAAGTCAATTAACTAAACACACCTTACACTGTGGTTTTGACACCCTAGAAGCTTCTTGCAGGGCAGCAGTCACCGGTGCTGTCCTTAGAAGGCATGCATGGCTTAAGGAACAGCCCTTGCCAGACCATGTTAAATCTAAATTGTTGGATGCCCCCTTGCACGAAGACGACTTATTTGGTACTAAGGCAGAAGAGGTCTTAAAAAAGATGGAAGAAAAAGCAAAATCTATGCAGACAGTTAAGGATTTCTTACAGGTCCAGCCACCCAGGTTCAGCGGGCATTGCCCCTCCAAGCACTAGTCCTTTCCTGCTCCCACCAGGTCATTTCAGCCCTGACCCTATTGAAGCAGCCCCCCCCCCCCCCCCCTACAGACAGCAGCCACAGGGAATGCAGAGATCTAAATGGTGGACTTCCTTCACTTCAAAAACAGGGAGTTCTAAGCCACCCCCTTATGGTAAGAACTCACAATGACTCTCCTCTCCCACCCCCTCCCTCTGCCCACCTTCATTTACCCCTAGGAGGAAAACTCTCCTTTCATGCAAGCACCTGGGCCACCATTACCAACGACCGTTTGGTTCTCAACATAGTGTCCCAGGGATACATATTTTCTTTCCACACCCTTCCAACTCCAAAAGGGTTCCCAGATCTTCCTCCAAACCACTGGGCAGAGGCGCAAAAGCAAGTACTTTCCCTGCTCTCTACGAGGAAAATAGAGCATGTTCCTGCAGAACAGAAAGGCCAAGGTTTCTACTCCATATTTTTTCCGGTACCCAGAAAAGAGGGCACCTGGCACCCCATCCTCGATCTATCCATTCTAAATACCTTTGTAGTGATACCAAAATTCAAAATGCTCATGCTCCAGCAGCTACCCACGATCTCCAAGGATGCTTGGCTAGCCACCCCAGACCTAAAAGAGGCCTACCTCCATGTTCCTATCAAGGAATCATGCAGGAAATATCTCAGTTTCAGGGCAGGATCTCTGCAATTTGTTCTTTGCACTTCCCTTTGGCTTATCTACTGCTCCCAGAGTTTTCACAAAATGTCTGACTCCGGCCATTGCCTTTTGCAGACAAAGGAATATCCAGATTTACCCATACTTCGACTACTGCCTAATTCAGGCAGACAGCCAGGAAAAGCTGCTCAAGCACCTGGCCTTTGTAAAGTTCCTACTAACCTCCCTAGGGTACACAATCAATGAAAAGAAATCCAAACAGGCACCCACCCAAAGGATTATATTTCTGGGAGCAAGCCTGGACACAGCATCCTAGATGGCATTCCTTACACCAGAAAAGCAAACTTTCCTGACAGCCTATTTCTCTCAGCTAGCTACCAAACCCCAGTTGTCTGCAAGGAAAATCCTGCAAGCTCTGGGTTTCATGGAATCTTGCATTCTACTCATTCCATATGCCAAACTGCATATGAGGAAACTTCAATGGTACCTAAAAAGCCTTTGGTGTCAACAGTCTCAAGACCTGGCGACTCTTATACCCATGATACCTTGCCTCAGAAAAGATTTTCTTTGGTGGGCAACAGCATGCTCCCACAACAAGGGACTATCTTTCTCACCACCCCCACGCCACCCAGACCTTCACCACAGATGCATCAGACTATGCCTGGGGTGCACACCTGGATGGCAGGTGCATACAGGGCCAATGGAGCCCACAGCAAATCCATATGCACATCAACCAAAAAGAGATGATAGCTGTCCAGCACGCATTGACAGTTTTCAAGTGCCTTCTCTCCCCAGGGGCTCTCCTGATCAAAACAGACAACACCACTTTGATGTAGTGTATCAACAAGCAAGGAGGGACTCACTCCTACCCTCTGTGCAAGCTGGCCATGATCCTTTGGCACACAGCCTCTGCCATGCATCTCCACCTGTTAGCACAATTCCTGCCAGGTTCTCTAAACTCTGGCAGACCACTTAAGCAGAAATCTTCTGGACCCACACGAGTGGCAGCTCGACAAAAGAACCTTCACCCTAATAACTCCAAAATGGGGCAACTCGAAGGTCGACCTCTTTGCCTCCCACACCAACCATCAGCTCAGCAAGTTCTGCACCAGAGAGCATCACTGCATGGCTTGGAAAGTGGATAGCCTGTCCTTTCCCTGGGTCAATCTATCAGTCTATGCTTTTCCTCCACTACCTCTCATCTCAAGGGTACAGCTCAAAATAAAGGAGGATAAACCTATGACAATTCTTATTGCTCCAGACAGGCCTTGCCAGCACTGTTACCCGCTGCTGTGTGAAGCTTGTTCCCCCTGCCACCATGGCATCTCACTCAGATTCCAACCCTCCTGACCCAGAGGGAAGGGAAATTCATGCACCCCCAATGGCAGACCCTCATTTTGGCAGCTTGGCTTATTCCCTAACCCCAGATCAGTCTGCCAACCTCAGTAAACAGGTTCTAGATGTTATACGTGAGGCCAGACGCCCTATGACTAGAAAGTCTTATGCTGACAAATGAAAAGGTTCTGCACCTGGATTCAGGCTAAGGGAGCCAATACGGCACAGCCCTCACTCCTTCTCATCCACCAACCTCAGCTTGGGACCTTAACTTTGTGTTGGAAAAGCTCACCCTGCCCCCCCCCCCCTTCGAACCAGCATTTTCAGCAGAGCTACAATTTCTCTCCTGGCAGTTTTCCTTCTGGCCATCACTTCAGCCAGAAGGGTCTCTGAGCTGCAAGCCCTCATGGCTGTGGAATCCTTCATCATTTTCCATGCTGGCAGGGTATCCCTCAGGGCTAACCCAGCATTCATGCCCAAAGTGGTGTTCAGTGTGGCTCTCAACCAATCCATTCATTTGCCCACCTTTTTCCCTAACCCACAAAACAAGGGGGGAAAGGATTCTTCACTCTCTAGATGTGCACAGACAGCTCAGATCCTATCTAGACAGGACTAAATCCGTCAGAAAGTCTGATCAATTGCTGGTTAGCATTGCTACAGGGGACAGAGGGCAAAGCCATCTCCAAACAAACCATTTCCAAACGGATAGCACACTGCATCCATTTCTGTTACAAGCAGTATGGAAAGCCTCCCCCCAAGGGGGTCAGGACTCATTCCACCAGAGCAGCCTCCACCTCTGCAGCTTTCCTCAAAGGACTCTCCACCAGGAACATCTTGGAGGCTGCCACCTGGACATCTGTTCACCCCTTTACCAAACATTACCACCTGCCTATCTTCTTCAAATCCAGGGCAGGGTTTGCCTCTGCAGTCTTGCAGGGCATCCTAGCCAGCCCCTAGTTTTCTTGACTGCCTCCACCCATTTCCTCAGCTTTGGGAATCAACCCAAATGTGATGACTGCAATACCAAAACACGAAGAACATAGTACAGTTGTGTACACTTAAAAATGTAGATGTTCGAGTGTATTCACCGTTACAGTCCTGGTTTCCCTCCCTCCATCCCCCTGTTCTTTCTTCTCTTTCCTTACAAGGGACATTTTGGTATTTACTTTCTGCTGGTGGGGTTCTTCCACCAGAGCCTGTCTCCCACTTGGGAGTTATTGACAGGTTAGAGCAAGAAAAATTGATGTATTGGCTTCAGCTGCCTTACTTTATAGTACTGACGACCTGATGTCAGTCCTGAAGCGACAACAACAGACACAGAAATACTAAGCCTCTGGTATTCGGGCCGGCCAAGGGCTACCCTGGCAAGGATAACCTAAACATGATGACTGCAACAGTGAATACACTTGAATATCTACATTTATGTTAAGTGTACACAACTGTACTTTAAGGAGCTCGTAAAGTATGGGTCACTCCCATCTATGGGCTGCTATAAGCTACTCAATTTGTGGCTTGCTACACTTGTATTTTTTTAGTAGTCCCTCTCATTAATAGGATTTCAGAGATATAGGCTTTATTAGGTGAGGTGTAATGAAAATTACTGTATCTATGCATTGCACATGTCTAACACTGCCGAATATATAACAAATCGGAAAAGTGACATAACCGATGCAAACAGCTGTAGGGCTAACCGATAGCACTACTTTCACAGAAACTGCAGCAGTTACTCTCCTGCCACCAGAATAAACACTACAATCTGTAAGAAGTCCCACATACCTGGCCAAAAATGGTTGTAATATGTAACTTATGATTAAGATGATTTCAGAATTTAGTGTTACTCTGTATATTCCTTTGTCTGTTTTTCCCCCACAGTATTTTAGTCATGAAGCATCACTTTTGCACTAGTTGGTATTCACAGGCAGCTATTTTTTTGGATAGAGCAAAGTCACCCTGGAAGCATTCCCAGTTGCTTATTTATTATGATACAGTCACTGGGTCCAATGGCTACAAAATTTGACCCTGCTTGTAGCTTTAAAAGTGTATCAGGCATTGCTATGTCTTGAATGGAAAGCAGTAACATGAAGAGGAGTAATCGTCCAATCCCAAGGCCTTTTCTACAGTGATTTGGTTATGTTTTTGTTTGTCCTTTTTTCATGAGTAGTTTATGAAGAATATCTGAGACAGATGGTGTATTGAAATGTAGACAGATTATTTTATGTTATTTAATGTTTGCACATTTGCAAATGTGTTACATATAATTCAGAATTATTGCATTTTTTCATTTTAATATTTTTTAAGTTTTAATAAGATTGCAAACCAAATATAAGCTCCTTTAATTATTAATTAGTGCAAAATCACTGGCTAAAATCACATCAGCATTTACATTTCTCCAATATAGTGTTAACTATTCTTTATCATTAGCTCTTGTATCTTTTTCACACATTTCTAATTATATGTAAAGTCATGAATACCCTTGTCACATTTAAGTTTTATAAACTTTGTCTCTCTCAGATGAAGTTCAGTGGCCAACTCAAGAAAATCCCTAAAGGAGGAAGAACTTTTCCCATCTTTTTTATAAAATTGCTAATGTTACCCATTCCACTGGTAACTGTGATCTTTTAATACATTTAGGAATTTACAATTGTCCAACCATGATGACCTAAAGAACATTTGAATATCCCATACTATTTTTATCATAGTCAAAGAATATATGTTGCCAGTCTGCTTTTATGTTTTTTTTTTGCATCTCCAGAAGCTAATGTTATATGGGCTCTGTATATGTATTTCTAAGGAAAATGTTTCTGAAATAAACTGAAAGTGATTTGATTGACTGATCTAAAAACTGAATACATTATTCTCATTAGAGTCACGTAGATCATGCTGACTTAAGTAATTCTAATTTTGTGATTTAACATTTGTATTCTAGATTAAATTTAGTTTATATAGCCTAGACAAACAATTCTTAGTAGTATTTCCTTTAATTATAGAAAAAAGTTAAATACTAAGGGAGGATTTTTCTTCCCCGGATATATGTCATTTTTCTCTTCATTATTTATCTAATACTTTGTATTAAAATTCATTTTTTTGTTATCCAACTTATAATTCTGTAAAATGTTTTCTGCTGTTAAGATAGCCATTGAAACAATTAGGCCAACAGAGTATATCCTTCATATTTAACATCAACATTTTATCAAAATCTGTATTTAAATATTCTGGTGTATAAGCTAAAGCAATATTGTGAAGATCTTTTTTTCAATGATGGGTACCAAAAAATGGAATTTCTTAGAGTCTTTAAAATGGTATTTATATGATTCATCTAGTTCTGTTTATAGAATAATTAATGTAAATGTTTAACATCCATATCATTTTATCAAATATTTCCAATGCTGAAGGATGAGGTTTCAAAGAAAAGATCCAATATTTCCACATTTTGATTCACTTATAGGATTCTAAATTTTTCACATATTTTCCTAATTTTTTACATTGACTTCTGTACATGTTATCAGTCCAATACGTCACTGTCTTAAAAGCTGAGGCTATGGTATACATTTTAATTCTAAGAAACTGTTACCTCAGTTTTCACTTTTCACATGGGTTTAGAAGGGTGCCACAAGAAGTTCCTTACTAATTGTCAATTTTTATAATAATTTTATTTGGTAGAATTGATGTCAGTCTGTAAATGTATAAGATGATTGGTAATACACCATTGTCAACTAAAATGATACTATCTTCAGAAATGAAAAAAACAATTAAGCTAAGCATGTCAGTTATTTTTTCATAATTTAATTGAACAAAGGAATTTATATTTTTTAGAAGTTGTTCCCAAGTATTTAATAAATGATTGGTCCCAATTAATATTATATTTACTAAATAAAGCATGGTTTTATTGAAGGTTTTATTTTATTTTTTTGCTTTTGTGGTTTATTTTTATCTTAGAAATATTTTAAATTACATTAATAGAATTATGTAATGAATTATTAATGCCTCCTGCTGTTACTATTATGTTGTTTGCAGATAACAGTATTTTTGTTTTATAATCCTCTGCAATAACAAACCCTTCCATTCCTGAATTGTGCCTAATAAAATTTGAAAAAGGTTCAGTGGAATCAGAAAAAAGAAAGGAGTATTACATAACTGATGCTATATACTGTATGTGTGCACTAGCTCGGTACTTGCTATTATATGCAGTATCCGCAGCTGTCAGTGTTGCTGATTTTTTTGGCATTCACACTGTCAGCTAGACAGGATATATGTATGACAGTGGTACACTGGTGGTATCCTCCACAGTGGTTATGCCTTACCTACTCATGTTTGACAGGTTTTTGCATCTTCACTTGTAAAAGAAAATGGAAGAGGCATATCAGTGTGGTACTGCTTGTATGTGTTCATTGCAAATAACTCGCATATAATTATTTAGGAATTCATTGTGTCAATTTGAATTGTATATATTGTGGTGTTAACATTTTCATGTATACTGGTTTAGTCAGCGGTGTTTTAGTCCCTGCAATAACATATGCTGTATGCATTATTCACTGCACATGTTTTCTTTTGCAGGATAAAGGTGTGCAATGATATGCATGTTGTTCCCAACTATCAGTAGGGACCAAATCCTCATTGCACTCCCAAGGCCAAGAACACTGCATCAATGGGCCCCGATAATATCTCAGGATGCCCCTTATTAGCAAGAATTATGACTATCAGGACCAATCGAATTGCTGTTTAGCTGTACTCTCCAGACAGGCTTCGTGCCACTCAAACAGAGGACTGCAACTGTCATCCCTCTTCATAAGGGAGGACTATCTACAGACCCAGTTAACTAGAGAGCAAAAGGCTGACTAGTCTCATATGCAAAGCTAATGAAAGAATTATCTTGGAAAAGGTAAACAATGACATAGGAAACCTGCAGACACTGGATCCAACCCAGTCTGATTTCTTCAAGGATAGGTCGTGTCTACTTAACCTGGTGGAAGGTCACCAAAGCAATGGATGAGGGTAAATTGGTGCATGCTGCTTATCTTAACCTGGCCAGTGCATTCAGTACTGTAATCTACCTGGTAGTTTTCAGGAAACTCATGAAATTAGGTATAAACTCTTGCTGTTACCACTGGATAGCCAGCTTCCTTACATATCGGACCCAAGAAGTGTAGCTAGGAGAGTCTACCTCCACAAAGAGGCCAGTCACTAGCAGAGATCCCCAAGACTGTGTCCTGAGGCTGGTCCTTTTTAACATGTATTATTATGAAGACAAGGCCAGCATCAAGGGCCTCTAGCTGACCAAGTTTGCAGATAATTGCAAACTTGGCGTAGTCATAGAATCCCCACAGAGACACAAATACCTTCCAAGAAGGCCTGTCACAAACTAATAACTGGTGTCAGAGCCACAGTCTTACATGCAGTGTCAAAAAATGCATAATAGTATCCTTTGGGAAGACTGCTACCCCTGCTAACTGCCAAATTGATAATACACCCCTAAGAGTAGATCCAGTGATCAGGGATTTGGGAACACATGTAGACAGTAACCTGGCCTTTAACCATCATTTGTCTGCGATTATAAGGAAATAATTCTTTGGTGCCAAGTGTATGACATCTGTGTCCAAGGATGTCATTGTTCCCCCTTACTCATCCCTCATCCGACCAATTATTGAGTACCATACCCCCTTCAGTATGTACCTGACTAGACTTGCGCAATAACGGGCGTGCCCACAGAGATTCTTCACAAGAAGAATATAAGGTGTAAACAAGTCCTACACAGACTGCCTCAAAGCTCTAACCCTGCACTTGATCTCCTACAGACTGTTGAGTGGTAGTCTATGCCTGGCCTACAAAGCATCATCTCATGTCACTCTGATGGACCTGTTGTTCATCCACAAAATAAATAGCATGAGAATTGCCCAGTCTAGGGACCTAACCTCACCTGTAACATAAACAGGACATGTTTGAGGGACAGGTATGTGTCTCAGAGACTACCTCTTCTCTGGAACAGCCTTACTGTTCATGTGAAGCAGAGTTATTCCCTAGTCCAATTCAAGGGGAGCTTGGACCAAAGGGTGTGGAATTGGAAATTTACCCCTGGTCTAGCACATATGCCACTGGTAGACAGAGGCACCCTGTATTTGCTTGGCCATCTATGCCCAGGCCTACATATACCCTTTAAAATAACCCTAAGGTATCAAAACTTGTCGGATACATTTGGGGAAGCATGGCTAGGCTTAAAAGGCCCCCTGGATACTTTAGCTTAGTAATCATATTTGAGCTTATAACGAGAAAGATGTCAACCTTGTTTTGTTCCTTTAATTAAGTTCATTGATTGGGGATAGAAACATCCCGTCTTTGCATATGGTTTAGATCCAAAGTATACTTTATGAGAGAGTATTATAAACTGAGTAGAAAAGCCAAAACTTCTAGAAGTTTAAATAAATCCAGTTTACTGAATCAAAAGCTGTCTCCAAGTGTAATGAAGTTGCATCTAATTTCAAACTGTTCACATTTACATAGGTAACAGAATTATAAAGTTTGTTATATTGTCGTGCCTTTGTTGATTAATTATAAAACCTGTAGGATCTTTGGATGAAACATTAGATAATGATATTACAATTTGTGAATGTAGAAATAAATATTTTGTAATCAAGATTTAGTGCGCATATGAACCCGTATGATGAAAAACCATGGGTTATATTTGAAGATCAAGTTTATAAAGCTTTAAGATAATGCCATCTAAACTAAGAGTATTACCTAGTTTAATAATCTTGGATTGAATTTTAATTTCATGTATTGGTATGGGCTTCTGTAAAAAGTGTTTTTGATTAAGCTTCAGTTTAATGTTTGTTCTTTTATGAACTATTCTGTACTTTGTTCATTAACTTCATCATTGTTTAATCTTCAAAAAGTGTTTAAATGCCCCTAGTATTTCTTAGATATCCAATGTCTAAAGACTTACAAAGTTGTGTATATTTTTTATATGGTTAGATTTACACATTATTTTTTTATTTGTTTCATAGTCTGGATAAGAAATATTAAATACTATATCCCCCTTGCCTAAACATTAGAAAGAAACTCCCTGAGATTATCTTGTAATAGGTCTTACAGATAAATATATATTCGATAGGATGTAATTATTTTTTCAAATGATATTTAGTTAGCAGAATTCTGGTTAATCAGAATTCCGTTATTATGCATGCAATATATTTATTATGCATACAACAATATATTCAGTACCACTGTTATCATTTATTGCATAAACAGTTCTGAGCTTTTTCCATGACTTCATAATTTGAAGTGGTACAGTGCAAATACCAAGACAGTATCTCCTATCCCATCAGCTCTACAACAATAAAAAAGGTATATAATAAAAAAATGTGTACTATGAAACTTTAAACCATATTTGAGCTGTCTAGTTTGTACTAATATTGCATCTCTCTTGATGTGTACAACAGATGCTGCCATTTGAGCTAACATATGAGTACATTACGTATCCATTCACTTATAGATTCATGTTGGATATCTGTAAATTAGAAAATAATGATATAAATTGTTTTAATTTGCTAAACAAATGTCAATAACCTTAAAGCAAGATACCAGAGTACTGTGAATATGGAAATTTATGCCACAAAAGTATCCGTAAAATAGATTGCATTTTATTTCTGTGTATGCCTTACTTTGTCCAATACTGTCCTAAATTGTAATGGCCAAAAATGTACATACAGCATTTCATAGAATCATAGGTACTTACTAGTGAGGATCATAAGAAGCCTAGCCTTACATTCCTATGGTAGTTTTTAGCCCTTATATTTTGTATACAAACAACCCAGAGATGAGCTGAACAAAGATATATTGGGACATTTCCATGTTTCCTCCTATTCATAAAAGGCAGGGGTGCTAAACCAGGGATGAACTTGCAGTTAAAAATCCGTTCATCCAAATTGTATATAGCTAGAGTAAGAGAAGTACTTACTTTGGGTGGAGTGGAAGATGGTTCCATAGAAATGGTGTTCTCTGGGATACAAACTTGTCCCTCCAATATGTTCTATTTATTTTGCAAAAAGGAGAGATCTCTTCAGCACAGGTATTTATAGTATTACTCCTTTGGACATGCAAAGGAGTAATAGGCCTAAAAGAATAAGGTTGGTTGAAACTCTATACACAATGTAGAGGTCTCCTTTCAGTAGTCATTATGATACAGAGAAGTGAGACAGGGCTATGAGATGGTCTGCATAGTTTTTACGATTTAGACACTTGACTTTCTTTTAGTGATACTATTGTACCTGTTACAGTAGCGACAACTGTTCATACCAGTACATACCGAAAGGGGGTATTGTACTTAATGATTGGCCTAATGAGGGCTGAATACAGCGGAACAATTACACCCCTGGATCTGGATGCAGTACCTTCAAATATAAGCTGTGCAGTGAAAAAAGACTCTGCAACAGTGGATACATGGAGTTCAAGGCCAATTCATTGTCAACATAAGTTCCTAGATGTCTAACTACAGGATCAGTTTTCAGGGGTCTGTTTCAGTGTAATAAAACATGGTGAGTTATGCTAGCCAATGGATACATTTATACACTTCTTGACATTTTTCTTGGTATTCCAGCTTTTAACAAAACAAATGTGGATAGTATAATTGCATTGTTGTAACATACTGTGACCAATTTAAGTATGCCATTGTAAGCGATGCTAATGTAACTGTTCTGTGAGGTCATTTTATAAATGGACAAACATCAATCTTTAGTTTATTAATGGTTCCAAAATAATAAATGATAATAGTAATAGGGGAGAGTGTGTATGAAGGTTGCACAGTACACAGTAGCCTACTGCATAACTGGTGTTTTTTTGGTATCCTATAATTTTTTATTAGTTCATACCATTGAGAGAAGAACATCCAAAGCACATGATATGCATGGAGGCAGTAAGCCACACAAACAGGCTAAACATAGCTTTGTTTCATATTGTACATGTATATCCCAAAACATCCCATATCTAAAACAACCACTAGAGATCTGCATCAACAAATAGCCACTGGGACCAGACCAGGGTTGTCAGATTTGTAAAGGGACAGGTAGGGACCAAAAAAAAAAAAGGTCTTTAATGCAGAACGTCAGGCAGTTCCACATTAAACATAAGTAGCTCCGTCTTGCAATTTTTGATTGGCCCGAATGCTGGTATATGAGCCAATCAGAAAAATCGCACAGCGGAGCCTCTTCTGTTCAATGCGGAACATCAGGCAGTTCTGCATTAAACAGAAGTGGCTCTGGTTTGCGATTTTCCAGGTTCCCACCTTCCGCATGCTCTCCCTTTAAACCCATCTTCCATGTTTGACCCCCAATTCATATCTGGCCACTTTAGACCTGAAGGAAGTATGCCTTCACATCCTTATTCACCTCCCTTACCACAAATACTTGCATTTTGCTATGCAGTCCTTTCATTATCAGTTTACTGCCTTGCCTTTTGGATTGTCCACAGCACTAAGGGTATTCACAAAATGCCTAGCTCCAGTGGTAGCCTTTTGCAGAACAAAAGGTGTTCAGATTTGCCATTACCTGGACGATCTCCTTATCCCAGCAGATCATCCAGATACCCTCGAAAGGCATTTACTATTCACCATTTCCCTCCTAGAAGCCTTAGGCTTTGCCATCAACCAGCTCAAGTCTTGTCTGAACCCCTCACAAGGTCAAGTGTTCCTGGGGTGCAGATTAAGGACAGATCTGATGAAGGCCTACCTCCCTCCAGAAAAGGCCACATTTTTAAGCTCATACTTCAAGGACCTACTCCTAGCCAGCAGCATTCTGGCCAGGAAGTTTCTACGCCTCTTGGGCTTCTTGGTGGCCACACTTCCAATGCTGCCCCTAGCCAGACTGCATATGAGAAAGTTTCAATGGTACCTGAAGAATGTTTGGTCCCCACACTCCCATCCATTAGAATTTCAGATTCACTTCCTTCCATGTCTCAAAAAGAGATTTGTTGGTGGATCCAGCAAGTTCAGATGTTTGCAGATATAATCCACTGGTTGGGTATACCTCAAATAGACTAGTTTGCCTCCCCTGAGGACAGGCAACTAAAGCTATTCTGCACAAGGGCTCCCTGTCCTCAGACATGGAGAGTGGATGCATTTTCGATTTCTTGGAATGGGATGTTTCTTTATGCATTTCCCCCATTCCCTTTCATACAGAAAGTCATGCTGAAGATTCAATAGGACAATCCCAAACTCTTGCTGGTGACTCCCTTTTGGCCAAGGCAGCATTGTTTCCCCCTTCTTTTTTCACTAGCCTGGGGCAGTCATCACAAGTTACCTCACAAGGTGGATCTCATCACACAACTGAAGGGATCTCTTATCCACCCACACCTAAAAACCCTCAAACTGACGCTGTGGGCGATAAATTTCTGATTCCTTTTAGACACCTTTACTCAGAGGACATGCTTTCTCTCCTGCAGGAGGCCAGGAAACCCACAACAAGGAGATTCTGATGTACAAATGGTTAAAATATGACCTGTTAGACTAAATGTTCCTACCTGTTTTAAGCAAAGAATTACCTAGCCTATAGCCTTGCATTAAGTACCTTTTATTGAAGGATTTTTTGCATGTAGAATTTATTTGCTCAAAGTACCTTGCTTGAACTAATCGTTATTTTTACCTTCTATGTCTTTACACCTTTTCTTTCTTTCCCAGTAGTACCTAGCTATACAAATTGCTTATGATGCAGTACTCTCAAAAACCTCCTGCTTGAAGACCAAGGACCCCTTCCAGGTTTCCAGCTGCATCTTCTCACTGCCTCCCAACCAGACACCTTCTCTAAGAGGAAGCAAGAAAGTATGTGCTTGCTTACACCTGACAATTAGTCTGTCTGTATCTAGTTTTTCAGGTAGTTTTACAGTACGCTTCCAAGCCAGGATAGCCAGCAGCCTTACCCCTTCCCTATCACATAACCTATTTCCTACCATATGCTAGACCAGACTTTACACTTACTAAACATCTGTTGTAGTACATAATTTGTCCACCAGGCGGCACCCATACCCAATCCCACCTCCATAGGGTCTGTCCCTCTGACTTACAGTCTAGCTTATCTTACTGCTTTGGTGGCAATCTTGCTAACAATATTACCTGCTTTAGATTCCTAGTTGTACCCCTTTGTTACAAAGTATTTCTCTATCTCTACTTCCCTCATCTCTACTCTATCCCTCAACTATACCTACCTTCAATAGTCAGTGCTCTGCTGATTGTTTCGATCTGAACTTGTCCTCCTACTCTTGTCTCTTCCCGCTCCGTTCACCCTGCGGGCTGACTCCGCTCCCCTACCCCCAAATTCCACCCACCCCCAGGTGTCCTAGACTTATAATACCAGACCACACCCTCCTCCACAATCCAACAAATAGGATACTCTCTCCACCCTTATAACTACACCACACCCACACAGCCCACATCCTATCACTAGCCCACTCCTTCCACTTAAACCTCTCTTATACTTTAACCTTTTCTCACCTTGCTTAAAATTCCCTTACTTATACACTCATGTCTACCACTTCTAGCTCCACACCAACTAAGCTACTACTTACCACCATATTCTTATCTGTTTTAACCTCAGCCTATGTCTTAACCCCTTTTGAACACCAAACTTATTTTCAATATCATTATTCCACCAAACAAACAGCTACACATAGCCACACTTTCATCCATTATAATTTAAATATCTTATCCACACCTACATACTTACCAGTAAAGTACCACAGACTGGCACACATTAAATATAATAGCCTTTTACCTAAGAAAGCTCAGTATCAAACTAATAACTTACATTATATTTTGCTTAAACTAAAAAAGAATTCCTTACAAGATGGAGACATCCATCCCAATCCAGGCCCAGCCAATATCCTTTCTACTGAATCTATAACCATTAAACCCTCTATCCCACACACCAAAAACAAACACCCAAATTCACTCCTTATAGCACACCTCAATATAGAGAGTGTTAATAACAAAGTTGCCCATCTCCATGCTCTCTTGGATGTACACTCCTTTGGCATTCTATGTTTAACAGAGACATGGCTAAAAACAGCAACCCAGGATAATCAAATCCTCCCATCAGGATATAATATACTATGACTAGACCGTTCAAAGAGAAAGGGAGGGGGAGTAGCAATTCTTTTCAAGGATGGATTACAAGTCACTTCTCTACCTTATAACCCACCAAAAGACAGTAATGCTGAAGTTCTTATTTCTAAAGTACAACTTAATTCTAATAAATCCTTGTACATCTTTTGCATCTACCTACCTCCTGGAAACAATGTATCTAAACTTGAAGATATACTTAATTGGGTATCATCAACCTTCCCACAAGAAACTATAATTCTTGGTGATTTCAATGTTGACTGGAGATGCATTGGTACTGACCATCCTATTTCTCACATTAACCTTCATGGTTTCTCACAGACCATCACCTCCCCAACTAGAATTAATAAACCTACCAATAAAGAGAGCACCTTGGACTGGATCCTTATTAATAACTATCACCAACCCTACAAAGTAGGTGTCTTCCCTGATGATGTAAGTGACCACTCTTTGACCTACATAGTCAGGCAAAAGAATGATATCCCACACCAAGCATCATATAGAACAATACGGTCAAACAAACAGTTTAACCAAAGGTTATTCCAAACTGAACTTAGCTCCTGTGATTGGTATCCACTAAAAACCCTCCCTCTTCAAGAGGTTGTTAAACACTTTAACTCTACCTTCTTAAATATCCTTGACCAATATGCACCAAAGCGTACTATCAGAACTAGGTCAAAACCAGCCCCATGGCTCACTAAAGACACCAGGCAAAAAATGTTACTTAGAAATAAAGCCTGGACTAGGTGGAGGACTACAAAAAATTTAACAGATCAACAAATATTTAAACAAATGAGAAATATGACAAAAAAAGCTATACTTTCAGACAAAAAAAAATGTTACTGTAAAATGCAACAAACACACCTAAACAATCCTCAGAAATTCTGGGCAAGTATCAATAGTCTGTTCTACCCAGGTCACTGCAGCACACCATCCCCAACTAGTGCTAATCAAGAAACTCCCAACCAAACTGCTAATGCCTTTAATAACTTTTTTACCGAAGCCATCCAATCTCTAGCCAGCCAGCTAAACCCTGACAGCTCTAGCCTCCCTAACCCCATTTTTAGCTCTCTTCCTACCTTCATATTTCAACCCATCTCTACTCATTTCATCTACAAACTCATTCTAAAACTTAAGCCTTGTACGCCTTCTGCTGACCAGATTCCAGCACAATATCTGCAAAAAGCAACTAAAGCAGTAGCTTATCCAATATCAATCCTAATAAACAGAACCATTAATGAGGGAACCATCCCAATCATCTGGAAAATCTCACACATTATCCCCCTACATAAAGGTGGTAACTCCAATGAATATTCCAACTATTGATCTATAGCCCTACTATCCCCTTTAGCAAAAATAATGGAAAAATGTATTCATCATCAGCTTCTGGACCACCTACTACAACACAATTTACTAGCACAAAGCCAACATGGCTTCAGACCATACCATAGTACCACTACAGCCCTCTTATCCTTCACTGACACCATTAACAGAAATCGCAATAATAATGTTCTCTCTTCAGCTCTATTTATAGATCTATCAAAAGCTTTTGATATGGTTAACCACACATTGTTTATAAACATTCTTAAATCACTTTCACTCGATACTCTAGCTGTACAATGGTTCAGCTCCTACCTAAGCAACCGACAGCAAGCTGTTATGTGGGAAAATAATTATCATCCCACCTGCCAGTTACACTAGGTGTTCCCCAGGGCTCTATTCTTGGTCCTCTATTATTCTCCATTTTTATTAATGATCTCTGTAAAGCTACTCCTCATGCAACCTGTATACAATATGCAGATGATTCAACAATAATCTGCACAGCCAAATCTTCATCAGAACTACAGTCCTTAACTCAGGAAATGTTTAACACAGTAGAATCATGGTTCTTAAAACGATGCCTCCTCCTGAATCCAAAAAAAACTAAGCTCCTGCTTTTTACCCCTACCCGGAAGCATATACCTTTAGATTTCTCTGTTACTTCTAACAATGGTATCCATAACCCCTGATGCTACCACCAAGCTCCTAGGAATTACTATAGACAACAACCTCAACTTCGACTCCCATATTAATAACACTAAAAACAGTCAACAGAAAAATGGGCTCCCTATATAGAGTCAAATCCTTCCTCACTCCTATAGCAAGATGTACTATTGCCCACTCCCATCTAATCTCAACACTACTTTATGCCTCACCAATCTATACTAATCTGTCAAAACATAATTGTTTCAAACTAGCTACATCCTATAACAATATTGCAAGATTTGCCACTGGTAATCCCTATAGAACCCATCACTGTCAGAATCTAAAACAACTAGGATGGCTTGAGCTACAAAATCAGCTTCAATATAGTCAACTTATCATTGCACATAAGATCCTCTACCACCCAAATAATACTCCAATACTTTCAGACATCATTACCCCCTATAAAAATCTTACTAATTTACGATCATCAAATAAATTGTTAGTTAACATTAGTAAGTCAAACAACTTGGCAGGTGACTCTCTGTTCTCAAACACTACTGGGAAAAACTGGAATCTTCTACCTTCTGTCCTAACTTCTATTCCTTCTCTACCCCTCTTCAAACAAAAACTGAAAATATTCCTCAGAACAAAATGGCTATGCCCTTGCAACAACCCTGACTAGCTGATTAACTCTACTAATTTTCCCTCTACTTATCCCTCTTGACACCTTTGTTCTTATTTCATTTGTAAGTAGAACTGTTTACTTGTAAGCTACTATGATCGACTCTTTATAAATGTTGTATCCTATAATTTTGTAAATAGTACTCTTTTTTTTTTTTTTTTTTTAAACCATTGTCTTTTATGTATTATAATTAGTTACTTACCAGTGTGTTTGATATTTTTGTAAATAATTACTAACCAGTGTGTACCAAAATGTATATCAATATTTTTTTCTCTATGTAAACTTTATTTTATTCTACACTATTTTACTTTTTTTATTTGTTATTGTCCTGGAGCTTTTCTCCCCGGGCCTCTACTGAAAATGGACATATATCCAGTTAGACTAGCCCGGTCAACAAATGTAAAATAAAATAAGTAAATAAATAAATAATTCTACCTTTCTAAATGGAAAAGGTTCTCCAGTTGGTGTCTCCAGAAACTACTAGATCCTTTCCAGGCTGAAGTACCTCTAGTTGCTTGTGTGAACATCTGAAGAAAAAAACTTTCAAATTCCTCTGTGAAAGTCCATCATTCAGCTATCTCAGCATGCCTACCTCTCAATCCACCTTTGCTGTCCAGATTGGAAGTAAAGCTTTTTCTTAAGGGTGTGATCCATATCAGGCCCCCAAGAAAACCCATTCCCCCTCCTTGGGACCTGAATTACATTCTAGGAGAACTCACCACTGCACCTTTTGAGCCAGCAGCATCAACCTCCCTGAAGATGTGCACTTGGAAAACAGTGCTTCCAGTAGCCCTGACTTCAGCTAGGAGGGTTTCAGAGTTACAGGCACTCATGGGCATCCCATCATACCTGATATTCCATAAGGATAGGGTCTCCCTTTGCACAAACCTTTCCTTCATGCCTAAAGTGGTTAATGAACTTTTGTTTAACCTATCTATCCACTTGCCCACATTTTTTCCTTCTCCACAGAATGACAGTGAGAGAGTGCTCCATTCCCTTGATGCTCACTCCCCCTCATGTTTAGACTACTGCAACATGAGAATAGAAGGAGATAGAATAGTTGTATACAATCTTACCATAACCGTAGATGTCAGTCTCTTCCATGTTGCAATATTCCTATCCCTGCCCCCTACCCCCCACTAAGACATCTACCTCTTCTCCTTTACATTCAGTTAACTTTGCCTGTCTGGATGACATCCTGATCAGCTTTCCTTAGACTACTGTCTGACTGGAGCATTCAGTTCTGAGGTCTGTGTGTGTGGACGTTACATTTATGGCCCACAGTTTATGGTACCTACGTGTGACGGGCCCGCACACCATGCAACAGCCAGGCTAAGCTTTTGTATGTAGGCCGGACATTCGGATCACCTCAGGTGGAGAAACCCCCATGTTTAGCATACTGCAACTTCGAAGAGAAGGACATCTGTGGTTATGGTAAGATTTTACACAACTATACTTTCTTGATAGTAGGGTGACTAATAGGCAAACTCAATCTAAGGTAATCCAGGCTAAGGAGAGGATTATGGGTAAGGGAAGAAGCTCGACCTATGGAGCCAAGGTTTATTGAAGTGGCCAAGTGCCAGAATCAAGGTCGTATCCCAGACCCATCGGTTGAGGAAGAAAAGAGATGACACAGACGTATCATTATGGTTAGTACATAACTTTTGTTTTTGCATAAATGTACAATGTTAGGTTATCTACCACTTAACATACGTGAAGTGTGTGGATGTAATTGTCAGTTTCTGTTGGCTGATGGGCCTTATCCTATACTAAATGTCTCAGCAGTGGCGGATCTAGGAATCTGCAAAAGGGGGGGCGCAGTCTGGTCAGTTGACTAGTGGTTGGTGGATCCAGAAATTTCCAGAAGGGAGGGTACAGTCTGGAAAGTACACCAGTGTGAGGTGGAGGTGGGTGGAACACTGGCTGTGGAAGGGCTGTGGAAATATCCTTAAGATGCTCTGACAGCACATATGAAAAGTCAGCAATATATATATTCTTTTGCACATCATTGTGTTCTGGCTGTGGTAGTGGAGGTAGGTGACTCCTGCCTAGCATACAGCAAATTTACAGACAGTACCAACTATTGGTTACTCATGGCAGGTCACAGAGCTCTCCCATAATGACACAGTTTGTATATGTATTATGATGACCTAGCAAAGAGTCCCAGTAAAGGTGATACCACCTCAGCAAGTAGCATAGCAAATGCAAACAACTTTGTAAGTAATAAAGAATTTCTGCAAAGCCAGTGAATAACTATGCAAACACACACACAAATGTAAGGAACTACATATTATGTGAAAAAAATTCGAAAAAGCAGGCAGAGAACTTTAAAGACCTTTCCCTCTACTCAGTTTCCTAGAGATTGCTGAGAGATGATCTATGCCTGGCTTACAAGGCATCCACAAACCCCACAATTATGAATCTCCTACATACACGTAAGTCAAAGAGTACTGAAAATACAAGGTCTAGGAACCTGAATTTTGTTTGTGATTTAAACAGTACATGTTGGAGAGACAGCTATGTGTCCCAGAGACTGATCCTCCTATGGAACAGGATTCCCATCCATGTGAAACTGAGTTGGTCTATTACCCAATTTAAGCACAACATAGACAAGTGGATGGGGAACAGGAAATTTGCACAGGGCCTGTCATCCATGTCCTTTATGGACAGAGGTAGCTTATAAATGCCTGATCCTCAATGTCCTATTTGGATGCAGGACATCATTATTCTTTCGGAAAAACTTGGCTAGGCTTATAAAGGCCCCCCCTCCAAGTCGTTAGCCTAGTAACAGTCTATGAATACCTCAGTTCAGTTATATGCTGTTAAGAAAACAAATGAAATCACTGTAAAATATCACAGAGAAATATAACATAATATCAACATTAATGTCATGCAGTATCAAATATAAACCAAAAGCACATGCTTTGGGCTGAATCAATAAGAATTCCATTTAATTTGTGCAAAAAAAAATAACACTTCCATTATGACAGGAAAAAACTGAATGTTCCAAGGACTGGAATCCCCAAACTGTATTTTCCAAAAAAAACAAACAAAGAAAACACTTTTTAAATGTTTTTCCAAGGTTAAAGCCCCCCTGCACCCTATGATGTGGAGGTGAGGGGCAAGAACTCTATACCCCAAAACATATATATACCAACTCCATGATCACTGTAACTCAAACAAGGGTAAAATTCCCTCAAAAAGGTCATTGCTGGTAGAACTGACCGACAGTGATTTCCAATGGAGGTACTCAGACTGTCAGCATGTTTAACTTTGGGCAACTGAGGCTCAAGACTTCAATTTTCAGCCACATGCAGGTCACTCGATAAAAGCTTTCCTCAGCAGAACACAAACATGTCATCTAACAGTTCAGGGCCAATCATTATTATTGACAAATAGCCACCATACCCATTGCCTACTTGAAGAATCTGGTTTGACCCTTCTAGTATAAAAAATAATGTATTAATGTGCATTTTGTTTCACAGACACAATAATCACTACTTGTCTTCCAGGTTGTTTCACTCAAATACATCTCAGTCCTTCAAAGTTAGAATTACAACATCAAACAGCAGGGGCCAGTCATTTAATCCATGGACAGTTACCATACCCATTGCCTACCTGTAGTGTCTGCTAACATTAATGTAATTTTCACATAAACAGTAGTGACAGATTGCTTTATCCAAATAAACTTTACTCCTTCAAAGATATAATTCAAAGCCGGAATTAAAGCAACAAAACACAAGGGACAATCATTTCATCCACAGACCAACTCCACACCTGTATTCTACCTAAAGTATCTACTTTGACCCTGACATGATTAAAAATAATAGTTTCATTAATATATTTTCATTGCAAAGAATAAGTCACATCTTCTCTTCTAACTTGCTTCACCCAAAGACACATTAGTTTTGGAAATCCAGAATTACAAAAAATAAGTGTTGGGTCAGTCATTTCATCTACATACAGCCTCAATGCCCACTGCCTATATACAATATCTAGTTTGGCCATTCTAGGATAACAATAATTAACAGGTTTGGCAAAACAAGAATGCAGTAATGTAATATCAGTTTGTATTCAAGGTTGTTTACCCAAATACACACAAAACCGGATATACTGGTCCATAAGAAGACAAAAGTAACATTCATCATTGAAATCACCACACCCAGTGACTATAGTGTCTTCTGTACAGAGACACAAAGTCATAAAATATCAAGACTTGCAGGCAGAAATGATAGCAATGTGGAAGAAATTTACCCAGACAGTCCCAATAGTAGTAGGAGCAATGTGTCTTATAAAAAAGAATCTTCAGTCGTATTTAGATATGTTACCAATACATGTAACTCCATATGAATTGCTGGAGTCATTACTGGGCATATTGGAGGCACTATGAAGAGCACTTCTGGCTGACATCAAAGATTAAAACAATACTAATTTCATGAACTTTAATCGTATGCTGACTTAGGAATGGGGTCCATTCCTATCATGGTATTAGAAACCCAAAAGATTTAGAGAAATTAAAAAAGACAGAAGCTGGGGATAAACCACATCGTTAGATGGGTATCCAACTGACAGAACTCATACAGACAAAGTAGGGGATTCCACCTCTACCAGCACAGCTGTTACTAGTGGTGTTCCACAAGGATCTGTGCTGGGTCCACTTCTGTTTGGAATCTATTTCTCAGAAGTTCAGGTGAAAATAGATGGCCTGTGGCATACCAGATTTGCTGATGACTGCAAACTGGGTGCACTCATTGAATCCCAAAACAAGGTCACCATACTACAAAAAGGGCTTATGCAGACAACTGACTGGTGCCAAAGCCATGGAGTTAAACTTAACACAGAAAAATGTATTATCATCCCCTTCAGTAAACGTGAAGTCCCGGCAAATTACAACATTAAAAATACTTCCCTAAGTTCAAACCCAGTGGTGAGAGATTTGGGAACGTAGGTTGATAGCAGCCTTAACTTCGGTCATCACGTGGTCATCACGTATCCACAGTGGTGAGGAAGGCCTTCTATGTTACCCATCTCATAAGCAAGGGAACAGCATCAAAAAAGAAGGGTTTATAACTCCTCTCTACTCGTTCCTCCCTTCTACATGTACCTCATCAGACACCTGCTGCTGCTGAAGAGACCTCAATGGTTTCTCACCAAGAAAATTCAAGGCCTTCATCACATGACCAATATGGACAGACTGAAGGTTCTGTCACTATACTCTGTATTGTATAGACTGCTTAGAGGCGACTTGTGCCTGGCCTACAGAGCAGTCTCGGACCCTGCCTTAATGGAAATGCTACACATCCGCAAATCTTATGGGACAAGAGTTACTAACTCTAGAGACCTTAACCTAGCTTGCAACATAAACATAACTTGCTGGAGAGACAGATACATCTCCCACAGGCTATCACTCCTCCGGAGCAAACTCCTAGTGCAAGTTAAACAGAGCCCCTCAATGACTCTATTTAACTATAACTTGGACAGTTGGATAAGAAACCATAAATTCATCCTGGGAGTTTCATATATGTCCCTCTTGAATAGGGGAAGTCGGTGTTGATCATAAATTCATATGCTAATACAGGTTATTTCTCTCGGTCTATGAAGGAACAAGTGTAAACCATGGCTAGGCTAGGCTTGTTTGTAAAAGGCCCTAGTAACCTCCTATGATACTATGAAATCCTGAACCTTGTGTTTTTGAGGTAAATAACCATTATGCCAACTCCCAACCTCAAGTTTATTAAAGCCAATACTGTGCTAAAAGAGTTAAAACATGACTCACAGAACACAAATGGTTAATGACATGTTACTTCTACTGTTAAAATTATTTTCCCAGTCTATGAGTTACATTTACTGCCTTCTGTGCTAACTTCAATAACTTTCCTTACGACTTCCTATGTCTCATTTTCTCAGCTACCCCAGATTTAGCTACAACATGCTAGAATCCTTCAGTCAACTCAGTTTCTCACTTTTGAATTAAATATTCTGTTCTTCTTTTTTGTATTCCCACCAAAGTTGTTTTTTTTCTGTTGTCCCTTACAACTAAATTACACTTTTGCTCACTTTCCTCTTGCACCATATCTCACTTTAAAACTTACACAAGCTGTACACATCATTACTTACACTTCGAAGAGAAAAAGATCTTTCAGTTTGCCACAATGGTCCTTGTTTTTCCATTCCTAGTTCTTCCACTCCAGTGTTAAAATCACTGATACATGATGAATGTGGGAATTGTGAGCCACACTGAATACCAGCAATCTCATATGTGTTGCCAGTATAAAGGCTCTGAAACATGTAGAAATGGCATTTAAATTGTCAAGGAAAAGCTAACACTTTCCTAAAGAAACTGTGCCATCTTTTCATCTTACTAGGAAGAGAAAGAATTGGCAGACAAATACAAGTAGCAATCATAACTCTCGACCTTCCAGCTACAAAATAATGAACACTGTCCTTCATAATGTGGAACAAATAAAATGTCATAGGGAAGGGAGTATTTCCATAACAAACAGCTATCGCAATAGGCGCAACCAAACTTCTAAATAACCGCGAGAATAGCGCTACCGCATTTTTAAGTATGGCAACCGAAAAACTTACAGAACATGGGATTTCAAGGTGCCGTAACATAGATTAACACAACATCATATAAGTGGCAGGGTTAATGCCTCAGAAATAGTCCAGAATATTGTGTAGCCTGCAGCTGTCCTTCAAGTACCTTGCGCTCTTTTTTTTTCAGCTGTTCCTCAGACAAGCTTCTCTCGGTCTTACTGTCTGAAAGATTTGTAGTCATGATGGGAGATGCATTAGAAGAGACACTCGGGATCTTAGGGTTATCAAGTCACCTGAATGGATACTCTAAATGAGCGTTCCATCATGACTTGTGAAGCAAGATGGAAAAATAACTACTTGAAGAAAATAAAGCTTCTGTGGTTTGAAATTTGAAATTTGAAAATGTACAAGCAAATGAGGTACGTTCTTATCTGTGTACCACTTTTGTTGTATATTTTCTGATTTCAACTGAGACAGTTAAAAAGCAATTTTTTATAACACTCTGTAAGGGTGCTTAAAAAAAACAAAGGGGAGGGCGCACGCCCCTGCGCCAAGGCCTAAATCCGCCATTGCTCAGTTCTATTGCTTTTCTTAGACATGACCCTACATCATCTGTATATGTATATGAGGTCTGTGTATATTTGAATTGTGATTATTAACCAGATTGTGACAGTCATTCATCGTGAAAATCACATTTTCACTCAGCCTGCATGTCCAAGAGCAACTTAGAGTTTGTAATAATCTGCTCAATATTCATAGCACATTATTGAGCGGAGTTTATTGTAAGTCTGTTGTATATGCTATAGTAAAACTGTCAAACGTCAATAGCTACATGTGTCTGGACTTTTTTGTAGACAAAGTGTCACTCAATGAGGCAAATTTGCCCATTGATAAGGTGTTGCTGCTCAGCACAAGTCTGAGAGTCTGAGTTGAGGCAGAATGGTAGTGAACTGCTACAGTAGATGAGAGAAGTTTGAAATGGCTGAATTTCCAAAGTGTGATCCTTCTCTGAAACCTGTTTTGAAATGAAATGCTCCTTGATTGTGAGTAAACCCTGGGAAATATTCACATGTACCACAAGCCAAAAATGTGCATGCAAAGAACTTTTGTAGTTTTAAAGATTTACAGAACTACTTGAAATGTTGATCTGGAGTGTCTTGGCCCATGTAGTAAATGTGGTGCACACAGTGAAAAAGAAAAAGATGTGGCTCATCTCCTAATTTATTCCCTTCTTAGTACTGGCAAAGTATACATAATGAAAATTTCCTGCTGTCCAAGTTACATGTCAGCCCATTTTCTGCTATTTCTTCTGGCTGCTGCAGTGCTCAGAACTTCGAAGTGAAAGGGCTGTTATTACTACCATTCATGTATCTAACTACAAAGTAGTTTTTAAATGTATGCTTTTTAAGTCTTTCTTTCATCTGGCATATACTTTTTTTCTGCATGTCCTCTCATATGTGGGTTAATTAACTCTGGTTACAGACCTCTCAATTGTCCCTGATTTTCAGGGACGTCCCAGATTTTGAGTGAAATTTTTACTCTATCCTTCTTAATCCCTCCTAAAATTGGTAACTTTTTATTCTGTCAATGTCTGAAGTTAATAGTACTAATATTTTAAAAGTGTCCCTGATTATTTGTAGATTTGTCCTTGATTGATTGAGAGTTATGTCTGGTTAACTTATTTTTTTATTTGTGTAAAAGTAGGTAAATTGGAGCAATAGTCCTTTTTCAGTTACAAATTTATTACAGAATGAAAAAATATTATAGTATTTGGAAAAAGAATATGTACGGGAGAAAGAGCAATAAGACAGAGTAGTCCAGTGGAACAGCTTTGTTAATAGTATTGGTAGAGAAATTAAAAAATGCAGTGGATCTGTACACACATCACTTGCCTGGTGAGTAGAGATTAGATTAGTTTTAAGAGTAGAAAAAAAATTGGAGATTTCTGTCCAACAAGGGTACGAAGTTCATTAAGTTGTAAACCTAGTAAGAGAAGGCTTTGAAGTACTCAGTATATGGTTAAGGGAACGGAAGATGAAAAGATTGGAGACAGATGATCACAGGCTGCGAGATGACATTCTGTGTTTCAAATAGTTGCCAGAGCCTAGGGTAGGCCAGAGATCTTAGGAGGGAGCTCTTCAGGCTATGATTAGGACTTTAGCAAGGGTCGCACAGTATTGTTCTGACCATGTAGATTGCACAATAAACCTTCAAACCTTATGCAAGTGGACTTAAAGCTTACTGCAATTATATTAGCGGCAGAAATGACCAATAGAATGCAGTACTCCATGCTGAAGAGTATGCCTACTTCCACTGTGACATACTGCCAACATAGCCTTACGTTTAGTAGCTGTGAAGTCCATACGGCAGGCATACAAGCAGTAAGATAGTGGTTGAACCAGAAGCCATAGCGTTTAAAATGGTGACCAGACCATTGTGCCACCTAGAGGTGAGCTTGCAGACCAAGCTTTAGGAACCTGAGAGAAGTGTATAGCAGTTACAAAGATTGTGACGTGTGTGTTTCTGTAAGGCTATGTACCATACATACCCCTGAACTTCTTTGCTAAAGAACTGGGGACAAATGTCCAAAATCAAGGGACATTTTTAAATATTGTAATTCACATAAAAAGTTAATGGATCAACAGGTTTTGTGTCAACTTGCATTTTCTTTTTTATGAACAAATAGTATGAAACTCTAATGTCTGACATTATAGACTGATTGTAATCCTTGGCGATTTACCAGAAAATCAAAAAATGTACAAGGGGCAGAACAAAAAATAGGAGGCAAAATCAAGAACATTTGTGAGGTAGGTCCTATGAAAATAAACCATTTGAGGTTTGTACTGAGATGGCCAGTAAGAGATCTGATTTTTTACGTATGCATCAGGGGCCCATATTATCAAATTATCAGCACAGAAAAATGTGGATATGCTGAGAAGGGTAATGTTGAAGGCATTATGACAATAAGAAAAAGCAATGGATAAGTTTGAAGCCCTGAAGATCACATATTTTAACTTGCTGAATGAAAACAAGAGCTGTCTGTCCATTCTGTTGGTAGTTTTCATTTTTGCTGTCACTGCAGTAGTCTGTCATCAGCCATGTCCCATAGCCCTCTTTCCTTAGTCATCCTTTCCACCATTCCCAACACCTGTTCAGCTTACTCATTTGGACTGGACCCCACAATGGGGGAACCTTAGTGTAAGTGGTCTGTGCAACAATATAGGGAGGAGATCAGGCCATTCCAGTACCGCACCATCCTGACAGTTGCAGTGCGCTTTTATTATGCCCCACCCATTTCTAGAGGTGCATTTCATTGTATATGCTTCTGGACCAGTGTCGTTGGTATTCACCATTTACTGCAAGTCCTTGAATGTATACCCCACTCTTCCCCCAAGATATGTGAGCTGGCAAGAATGCTGTTGTGTCTTTTTCCTGGTCATGGTTTTCATTTGTTTTTTATTTTAATTTAACATAAGAAAGAGAATACCTGTATTTTTTTTTTTTTTGACAATCGATATTTTACCTGATGGCTTGATAGTGTTAGCACATTCCTTCTTTCCCATTACTATTTTATCCATTTTAAATGCACCTGTCATAGTGCTTAGGCCCTGTAAATATTCTGAAATTGAGTGTTGCAGTAGGCCATAGTCTACTTACTGTTTACTAATTTAATTTCCACACACACAAGAAAACAGCTGAGTACTACTCTTCAGATACCGTATCTGAAATATTGAATGAAGAATGTTGACTACATTATCTACTTTCTGTCAGCAGAGGAATAGTTTTATCCTGACTCTGTAGCATACAGAGAAAATAGTCCTGTCAATATTTACCAGATTACCTGAGCTTAACTAGCAGCTTGGACATTAAACGAGCTGAAAAGGGAGAAATTGGTATGAGCGACCAACATTGACTCACCTGTCCTGAGAGGAGAGAACATGGTGTGTTCTTTGTATAGATCACTGTTGCAGTAGTCCCAACTACTGAGACTTTGCCCATAGATTGCCCAGTATCTGCTCTGAATACCAGAACTCAGCTCCCTTCCCCAACCAGTCCGGACAGACAAAACATCTCTTTGGAACATCAGGACATTATTTGTATAAAGCTGGTATCCTCACATGGCCATTCTTAACTTTCTTTATGTGGTTCACACCATATGTACCATTCCTCGTGTGTGTCCCTAGCCTGGCATTGTTCAGCTTGCTTTGCAGCTCAGTCAGGTAGGTACCCAGTTGGAGGAAACATTTTCTCTTATGTATTGTGTTTTTTTACTGACAGTAGATCTCTGTCATATGTTAGAAATCCAGTAAACTATTTTAGGGAATGTCTGCCCTGAAGAATGAAAGAAGGCAGGTGCAGTAGACAGTTTCTACACAAAAAATATCATGGTTTAATTTCCACAAACATTTTCATGGTTTGTGCATTTCCTGTTATAAATCTATGGACATGTGCTACATCTTTGCCTTCCCTTTTGAAGTGGTATTTAATTCCATAATAATTGTCTACAAATGAGACTACAGTAGACACATTCCAAACAAAGATTTTCATAGTCTGAACTTTTTCCATTTAGGTTTACAACATGGCACTGAGATGTGATTTCTGTCAAGGTTTTGCTGTAAGAACTCTTAAGAAAAAGGAGACCGTTTCCTGCAAAACTGTTTAGAGCAGAAGATACTTGACATCTTGGCTCATACTGTCATTAATACCTTGCATTTCATCCCTGATCTTTCATGGGACAAGACATCTTCATAGCTGCCTGTTACCCTTGTTCTTGAGGATTCTCTCTAGAAGGGAACAGAGGAGCTCAGTGAACATCAGAGGAGGCATGAACAGCTGTCACAGAGGGAAGAGGAATATAGAAAGGGTCACGGGAAGGTCACAGTAACAAGGAAAACTGATAAGAATGAAAGTAAGAAGATGCAAGTCTGTACTGTAGCAAGTCAGCCCCTCATTCCACCCACACTGTCATTTTGAGAATTAAAGCTGTGCATTCTTATTGATAACGTTTATGCAATTTCTGATGTCTGGGTTTATTATGATGTGGTCGATTAAAGTGATTTTGATGCACTGTCACACCGCAGGTCACCGGAGTACAGTAGTGCTATGCTCCATGAGTGTAGATTACAGGCTGTTTTTATATTGTACATGTAAAGGTGTATCGAGTCAGTGTATTTGTTTGTGTCTTTCAGGTGTGATAATAAATGAAAGCACTTGTGGCAAGTGGTTTGTGGCTGTTTTTATTTATAAAGGCAGCCACCATTCACCTGGGTATTGTGCCTCATAGTCTCTTTTGCAGGAGTGCAGTTCTTTCCTGTTAGTTTGACACATTAACCTTCAGGCAGCTTGTATATTATGTATGTGTTCTGTTTGTTTTATGAGTCACTGTGATGTCATTTACATAAGGTGAGGACCACATTCCTTGTATACCTGTGTTTCTACCCTGCTTAGCTCAGTATTCAAGTATTTGTAGTTTAGTTTTAGACCCTCCTCTGAGTATATCTTTTGGAGGATGCTAATATAGGAGTGTGTATGTATATACGTGTGTGTGTGTTTGTGTGTGTGTGTGTGTGTGTGTGTGTGTGTGTGTGTGTGTGTGTGTATTTTTTTCAATGTAAACAGCAAATGACAATCCTGAAACTGAAAATAAAATCTAGTCTCTATGTCGAACATTGTAAACACATCATTCGGCATACCAGACTTCCAGTTTCAAAAGTCCATCTGTCCTTTTATATTTCAGCAGGGGGGGCAAGCCCACCTGTACCCCATGCCCCCACATACACACCCCCTCTGCAAATTATATATACCAACTCTGAGATACGGGTCTATATTAAGTCAGCGAAACGGCATTACAGCGAATGCTGTTTTGCCAACGCATAAACGACATCCCACAACAGCGAAACCCCAGGTCACCGATTTTTTTCCCAGGGAAAAAATCAGTAGACCATAAAACACAACACATGACTTAAAACATAACAAAGAGCTGCGCCCCCCCACACACCCCTAACTAAATATACCAACTCTGAGATCGCACTACAGTGGGGTAAAGGGCAATGTCAGGGCTCAGGCCAAGCGATTTTTTTCCCTGGGGAAAAAATTGCTGACCTGAGCTGTCGCTGTTGTGAGATTTCATTCTATATGTGTCGGCGAAATGGCATTCGCTGTAATGCCATTTCGCTGACTTAATATAGACCCATTCTTTACCAGTGTCATTGTTTCCTGATTAGTCATTTTTATTTATGTTTTTGTATTTTCTTTTCCTTTTAAGAATTTTTCAGGAATTAAATTACACAAGCGCTTTCTTCTTGTCTGTTGAATAACTTTTTTTATTTTACAGAATCGCATGGAGGAAAGTAAAGCCTTATTCAGGACGATTATTACATATCCATGGTTCCAACAGTCTTCAGTCATTTTGTTTTTAAACAAAAAAGATCTTTTAGAAGAAAAAATAGTGTATTCTCATGTAGCTGACTATTTCCCAGAATTTACAGGTAAGTACCCATTATATGTTTGTCACCTTACAAAGTTTTTGAAACTAAGAACAATCAAGGCTGTAGCAACATGTTAAAATATGTTGTACATGATTTGGATGTTCATCTTTGTGCTGTCTGCTTGCTGTCCTGTGGACATTGCAGCTTGTTTTGAGTTAACTTCTTAATGAAGCATACATATCCTCCTGGGGAAGTGAAGTTTAAGTTTGCTGTAGAATTTCTGCAAAAAATAAGGTTTACAGAGTTTTAGAATCTTCCATTAAGCAGTTAGGTAGAAGTAACCCAGATGTTCATCGTGTTTCACTGTTGCAGTCCTAACAAATGGTTTATCTGGCTCCCGGTAGCCCTCAGTCGGCCAGAATACCAAAGGTAAGTAAAAATGACGTCAGTTGCCTTCGGTTGTAAAGGACGTCAGGGCATCTGATACAAAAGGAGGCAGCTGACATCACTTCCTCAGTCTTTCTTGCCGCGGAACCCGAAGCAAAAGCTTTTCATGCATGAGTGCCGGTCACCAGTTTACCTTTTTTGGTTTCCGACTACAAGAGTTGAAGTCTACTACAGCTAAGTACCCCATTGAGGATCCTCTTTTCTTGCCTTAACGAATGTCAGAAAAAGTTAATAATTGCCTTATCTGTCAAAAGCAGATTCCCCATAGAGATTTTTATTCCTATTGCATTATTTGTTTAGGCCTTGACCACGACTATCTCTGTGCCTCCTTTAGTCCGTGTACTATCCATCGTCGGGCTAAGATTTTGGCCAGACATTTTGGAGTTTGGCCTAAGTTCGTTGGTATGGTTGGTATCATGGTAAGGATAAGGACCATGATAGGCCTCAGAAAGCCAAGTCCTCGGATGAGGTTAAGTTGGTCGTCAGTCAGGAGGTAGCCAGTGAGATGCCTTTGCAGTTCCTGCAGTCTGCAGATGTACAACCACAGGCCTTGATTGAGTCAGAGTCCCTTAGGCCTTTGGCCTCCATTTTGCCTTCCGACCTATCACCAGTCACCTCTTCTGCCGGAGCCGCTAATCTGACTCCGGTGTCCGAGGCCTCTGTTTTGCGTTCTGACAGCAAACTTCTTCCTTCAAATTGCAATGGTACCTCAAGAACATTTGGTGTCAGCACACAGTGGACCTGGATATGATGATCTCTGCAGGTGGAGTTTCTGTGGTGGGCAACAGCCTGTTTACAAAACAAAGGCATGCCTTTTCGGACACTTCTTGCCACTCAAGTTCTGATTACAGAGGCATCGGACTACACCTGGGGAGCACACCTGGATGGCAGATGTATACAGGGATGTTGGAATGCCCAGCAGATGCACCTGCAAATAAATCTAAAAGAGTTGATTGCAGTTCAGCAGGCCTTACTAGCTTTCTAGAATCTTCTTTCTCCAGGGACCCTGCTTGTCAGAACAGACAACACCACGGTCATGTGGTACATCAACAAGCAGGGAGGGACTCCCTCTTGCCCCCTCTGCAGGCAAAGCATGAATCTTTGGTCCATGGCAGCATCCCTGGACCTGCATCTCCTAGCTCAGTTTCTTCTGGGAAGGCTCAGTGTTTTGGCAGACCAGTTGAGCAGGCAAACCCTGGATCCTCACAAGTGGCAGCTGAACAGAGCAGTCTTTTACAGCATCATTCAACATTGGGGCACTGCTCAGGTGGATATTTTCTCCTCCCCAGACAACCATCTGCTACCTCTCTTTTGCACCAGACAGCAGCACAGCAGAGCCTGGAAAGTGGATGCTCTGGCCTTCCCTTGGACGTTGCTATCAGTGTACATGTTCCCTCCTCTTCCAGAATATTAGTGAAGATCAGCAATGAATGTCCAAGGACTATTCTCATAGCTCCAGACTGGCCCAGACAGCATTGGTATCCGCTGCTTCGCAGTCTCTCCCATCTTCCTCCTTGGCATCTTCCTCTGAAGCCAGATCTTTTGGTTCAGGAAAGGGGAAACATTCTACATCCTCATCTTTAGTCTCTCCATTTGGCAGCATGACTCATTGTATGACTGCTTCTCTTTCTTCCTCCCTTTCCGAACAGGTGGTTGATGTGCTGAGGGAGGCCAGGAGGCCTAGTACTAGGAAATCCTATGCTGGCAAAAAGGAAAGGTTCTCTCAATGGATACATGCTAGAGAGGAGTCTGCTTCTCAACCTACCCTTCCTCTGATCCTGGAATACCTGGCTGATTTGCTTCAGGGTGATCTTTCTTTTTCCTCTGTCAAGATCCATGCTTCAGCCATCTCTGTTCATTGTTGTCTTGAACAGCCCATTTTCTCTCATCCCCTGATGAAAATGTTTCTCAGAGGTGCTTGCAATTTAAAACCTCCCAGAAGAGCACATACTCCAGCCTGGCATCTTAATTTTGTTCTGGAGAAACTCACTCTTCCTTTTGAGCCAGCTGACTGACTTCTCTCTTGGAAGACCACCTTCCTCTTGGCTATAACTTCAGCAAGGAGGATTTCAGAGCTGCAAGCTTTGATGGCCGTGGAGCCTTTTCTTATTTTCCATGCAGATAAGGTCTCTCTGAGGACTAATCCCACTTTTATGCCTAAGGTGGTTTCCAGCCTGACTCTTATTCAGTCCATACACCTTCCTACCTTCTTTCCTAATCCTCACAATAGAGGTGAAAGGATCCTACATTCTCTTGATGTGCACAGACAGCTCAAGTTTTACCTGGACAGAACTAAGGACCTTCGGAAATCAGCAAAGTTATTGGTCAGTTTTGCCCCTGGATCCCAGGGCAAGGCTATTTCTAAGCAAACCATTTCTAAATGGATTGCACATTGCATTACCTTTTGTTATTCCTTTCTTGGCAAAGCTCTGCCGCAAGGGGTTAGGACCCCCTCTACTAGAGCGGCTTCCGCTTCTGCAGCCTTTCTAAGGGGTGTCCCTACTAAAGACATTTTGGAAGCTGCCACATGGTCTTCTGTTCACACTTTCACAAAGCATTATAATTTGCCTCTGTTTTCCAGAGCCAGGGTAGAGTTTGCCACTGCAGTGTTGCAGGGCATTATCTCCAACCCTTGATGCGGTTGGTTCCTCCCCCCTTTTTTCTCTGGGCTTTGGTAATCAACCCATTTGTTAGGACTTCAACGGTGAAACATGAACATAGTACAGTTGTGTACACTTACCATAAATGTAGATGTTCGAGTGTATTCACTGTTGAAGTCCTGGTTTCCCTCCCTCCTTCCCCCTTTTTGTGGTCCTCTTCTGTTCTCTCTTCCTGAGGTACAGGCTTAATGTGTTATTTGTCAAATTGTTTATTGGTTTAAGCCTTATTTTGTGGGGGCTCCTGACCGTTATGGTAAGAAAGACTGAGGAAGTGACGTCGGCTGCCTCCTTTTGTATCGGATGCCCTGACGTTCTTTGCAACCGACGTCATTTTTACTTACCTATGGTATTCTGGCCAACTGAGGGCTACAGGGAGCCAGAAAACCCATTTGTTAGGACTGCAACAGGGAATACACTCGAACATCTACATTTATGGTAAGTGTACACAACTGTACTTTCTAGGAGTCAGCCAGTGTCACTGGTTCACTATTGGAGTCAAGGTAGGATGGAGGATTTGAAATAAACAAGCCAGATTGAATGCCAGTTGTTGAACAGATTTTGGCACATTCTCTTGAGTCTGAGTAAATTTACCTACAACTTTTTTAAGTATGAATCTTTTAATAATTATAAATCATTTCATTGTTTCCAGATTTTTTTATCAGACAAATGCAGACATCTTTGTAAACAAGTGTAATAGCAGGATACTGTAAGCACATACATTTACTGTTGTGCAGTTATATGCAAAACAGGTGCTGTTCAATATGTATTTGCCTGCAGTTTTCCTTCCAGATGATCAAGATATATTAGTAAAGACTAAATTTAGAACTGAAACAGATGCAATGCCACAATAGTATGATGGTAAAGTTGATAAGCTCCTAGTATTTCATGAAATGAAATGCAAACAGTGAAGGACGATAATCGGGATACAGTCACAGAATATATACATTTTATTGGCACAACACTCAAGCTTTTACATTCCCTAAATATTGGGAATTTCATCAGAACATCATAAAAAGACACTCTCCATTTTAAATATCAAACCTAAACATTTACATGATCGTAATGCACCAGTCATACAAATATTTTAAACTAGTAATACCCTTTCATCACAAAAAATGCATAAACATAGTGTGATGACAATAATTCATTCATTCTCACTCAAAAATAATAAAAAGGTATTAGTTTAAAACTTTATGTATAAAATTTCAGTTCACATTTAAAAAATGATTACAGTCTATTTCCAAAATGGTTGGTCACTGATCAGTAGCTTAATTTCAGTGCTTCCAGTGTGTAGAAATAAACTGAGAGATGAGGGCCAATAGCTCTGCCAGTTTTAGTAGGTTCATTTACTGGCTAGTAAGTACACTACCTGGATGCCAGCAAAGAAGAAATTTAGAGAGCCTGAAAGAAACCAGCTAGAAAAGGTGAAGAGAAAATGTTAACTGGGAAGAATCCTGCAGCTGTTCAGCAAAAAACAATTCAAGCTGCAAGCTTTGGTACAAGACATGGTTTCCAGTAATGTAGAGGAAAAATAAGATTGTGTGCTCATAGCTGATTACAATAAATGAAACATTAAAGGAATATGTTGAGTCAAATAACAAAAGGCTAGAAAAATGGAAGAAGCTTTAAACTGCTGTTAAAATTGAAAAATCAGAGGCTGAAATGAAGAAAAGGCTGTCTGAGTAAGAGACTGCTCAAGATGAGCTGTTTCAAAAAATAGTAGAGTTAAGGGACAGAGCATGTAGGGGAAACCAGAGATTTTCTGCTCTACAAGAGATATTGGAAATAATAGATTGTACTACTTGTATGAAAACACAAAAAAGTGACTAGACTGGTATTACACAGCAGGATTTGTTAATTGAAAGGGCACATTGTGTATATCCTCCACACCTGACCATGAGAAAGCAGCCAAGACTTGTATTAGTAAAGATGCAATCATTCCAGCAGAAGGAATCGATCCTAACAAAACAGTGTCAAAAGGGCAAGTATTAAAAATTGGAGACAATATAGTGTTTGTGTAAAACGATTTTTCATTCTACAGCAGGCAGATGAGAAGCACATTTATCCTAGCAATTAGGGTATGTTGAGAGCAGGTATGAGATTCAAGCTGCTGTATCCAGCTGTCTTCAGAATATTTTTTTCCTGGACTGTCAAAGTCATTTTTGATGCATTGTAGGCTAAGGAGGAAATATGTAAGTTTGTCCAACCAAAAGTGAGCCATCAAACAGAGGGGGGACTCTGCTTCTCATTCTTCTGATAATAAAGCTCATAGACTTTGCTAAAGAAACCTTTTCCAATGTTCTAAAGGAAAATGTTTGAGAAGAATCAGGAGTACCTTGTACTTGACCTTGAACCAGAGTCTTGGGTTTGGGAGATGGAGACGAAAAGGAAGAGGACCGTCAACACCAAAATTAGTGAGTAAATGAGAGTATAAAGCATCAGTCACATTTGTGAAATATGGCTTTACAAGAAAAAAATGGAAATATTGGACTTTTATTTACATTTTTAAGCTCGTAGGGGACTGGAAAGCATATATCCGACTTCGTCATCACTGTTTGGAAGGACACTAAAAGGAAAGAAAAAAACAATTGCAGTCTTGCTCTTTGTCATGCTGGTGAAGATTAATAGAAATGTTATAATTAATCCCTGGTGTAGTGTTTGCATTTAATAAAAGGTGCGAGTGTAATTTTCTTGCCTCCAAATGGCTTGACCAGTTTCCACAGGTTGTAAACAGGGATACCCTTTCTAAGATAAAAAAAAATTGTTTGTGCCACTGTTTTTATTGGTGTATATATGCTGGTACATCCTCCTTTTTTAATGTTTTCACATTCTTCCTTATGTAAAAAAAACAGGACAAGATCAACACTTGACATAATAAATAATCCACTTTAAGTTAAAATCAAACTTACCATTTGGGGCCAACACCCTGGGGAAATTTACTGATACCACATTTGATTTATTTACAATGGTCAGACCTACCATATTTAATCATCCCCTTTTTTGCATTACATTGTTATCACAATTTTGCGACCTTACGAAAACATGCTTCAGATTTCTACCAATCTTTATAAACAAACAATGGATTGTCTCTTAATCTTTTTGTAAACCAAAATGCTCAAAAACTACTTTCCATTTCCTAGTCATAGCCTCCTTTACCCATCTATTGTAGTACTATAGCATAGCTTTTGAATACTTTATTTCACTGTCATTTTCTTTTATCAAGCTATCTAGGAGCTTAATAAGCGCCTGGTACTTAACACCCCCTACCCTTTATTTTTTTTCTTATATTTCTTTATTAGACTTTCTGAATACCCCCTGTCAAGGAACATGCCAAGTTTATCTAATTCTTTATAAAATATTTTATCCTCAGAAACCAAGTGGCACAACACCATTTGCCTCTTCAAATGTTCATCTTCTACTAAGGGGATGACAACTCTTATAATGTCACCCTCTATTGGATTATCACTCTTTTCTAATAATTGTAGGATCATAAATTGATTTTTCCAGTTTAAAGATGGTGCGAACTGGTCCTACTGTGCTCTACTTAGTTCAGTACAACCTTCCAAATTTAAGAGAAAACTAGTCCATGGAACTAAGTGAAAAAATATTTATTTATTTATTTTATGTATTTATTTATTTATATTTGTTGACCGGGAGTGTCCGACTAGATGTAGGTCCATTTTCAGCGGAGGCCCGGGGAGAAAAGCTCCACAGTTAAAATAAACAGACAGTAGTTACATTGGATTACATAGCGATTAACAATTTACATAGCGATTACTTACAACATATTTACAGATGAAGAACATAGTACATCAGTAGACAACTAGAATATTTATCTGTGAAGTACATAACAGACATTAACAAATGTTACAAGAAGAAGTTCCTGCTGTATAATAAGTACTGGCTTATGAGCATCTGAGCTTGCTATAATCAAGGTAGTTAGTGGAGTGGAAAGAAAGGTAGTGGTTGGATGGGGAGGGTGATATTAGAGTGGGAGTTGCAAGGGCATAGCCAGCATGTTTTTAGGTGCGCTTTTAGTAAAGTTTTGAAGTGGGTGCATGATGGTATGGAGGTAATTGTGGGTGGGGGGGAGTTCCATAATTTGGCTATGGTGCAAGAGAACAGTGCTTCACCGGCAGAGTTATTGGCTTTAGTGTTCTGCAAGTGATTTTTGTTGCTGGATCTTAGTGGTCTGGTGGTGCGATAGGGTTGGAGTAGATTCTGGAGGGATGGGACATTTAGTGGATGATTTACTAGTTTGTGGGCAAGTGAGAGTTGATACCATTGAAGGTGGCGAGGGAGTTCAAGCAAGCCCAGTTCAGCAAGTGAGAGACAGTGTTGACTACGGTAGGATGCCCCTGTGGCGAATTTGGCGATTTTGTTGTAGCAGGTCTCAAGCTTGTTTAAATCACATTGCCTTAGGTTGGTATATATTGGACAGGCATAAAGTAGGGTTGGAGATAAGGTGGGAATTTGCTATTAAAATCTTTGCTGCTTTGGTGAGAAGTTGCTTATTTCTGTATAGCGCTCCTAGTTTTTTGTGGATTTTTTTTATGGTCAAGGATATGTGAATGTCAAATTTTAGTTTATTGTCTATTTCCACTCCTAGCAATTTGGTGTGTTCAGTTGGGTATACAGTGGTGGTGTCTTTTGCTGTGATGTTAAAGTGAGAGTTGTTTTGAGTATGTTTGGTGGGTTGGAAGATGAGTAGTTTAGTTTTGTTTGGGTTGAGTATTAATTGGGCATTGGATAACCAAGTTTCAACAGAGGAAAAGGCTTCCTGTGTGACTTTTTGCAGTTTGGGTAGAGACTGGGCTGAGCAGATGATGGTTGAGTCATCTGCGTATTGTATGAGTGTGCCATGTTTGGTGACAGAGGCTAGATTATTGGTGAAAACAGAGAAGAGTAGGGGTCCAAGGATGGATCCTTGGGGAACCCCTATGGAGACAGGTAGTTGGGGAGCTATGTCATTCTGCCATACAACGGATTGTTGGCGGTCAGACAGGTAACTCTGAAACCAGTTGGTGACCGATTGTGAGAAGGATAGGTTATTGAGGACAGAGATAAGTTGTTTGTGTGGGACCATGTCAAATGCTTTAGATAGGTCTAGGAAAGTAGCAGAGGAGAGATAGCCATTGTTTTTATGCTGAAGGATAGTGTTAGTAAAGGAGAGTAAGGCAGTGGTGGTTCTATGGTTTGGTCGGAAATGCTGAGTATTGGAAAGGAGGTTGTTAGTAAGGAGGTAGTCTGAGACCTGAGAGTGTATGCATCTCTCTATTATTTTGGATATGTAAATTTGAAATTGTTGAAGTATAGGGAATTACAACTGGATAATATTTTTAAGGATAATATTAAGGCAACGCAATTGCCGAAGGGACTAAGGATTCATAAATGTCCTAACAGGCTCGGTACTGCATTCATAGGTTTTGGAGTTATTCGATAAGATAGGTTTTGCATTAATGAAGCTTTTGATTCAAGAGAACAAAAGATAAATGGGGAAGTTTGGGAAACCAGATTCAGGAGTTACTTGAAATAATTCAGGATTTACTATTTCCTGATTTTGAGGGCTCCTTTCAGTATGTTTTTAAATCAGTTGAGAAGCGTTGTGAAATCTTAAATCAAAGAAAGGAGAAGTTGTTGCAACATGGTCAGAAGGAATAAAAAGACAAGTCTGCTTTTCTAGTCCCTTTAGTTAGTAAGGACAAGGTAAAGGAAATGAATGAGTGTATTCTGTGTTTGCCACCTGCTCTGTAGAGCCTGCATCTCAGATAGTCAGATAGATGAAGGGTTTTTTTAGATGCATCAGTACCACTGCAGAGATCAGCCAGAATTCAACAGAATGCAGGGAAAAGAAGCATAATTTTTCTGGTAGATTGAAATTTAGTGGTGAAAAACAGATACTCCCACAATGTTCAGGGAAGAGGTAGCAGCAGAGGAAGGAATTGTAAATGGAAATAAATCAACATCTGTCTATTACAAATCCAGGTTCTCTCTCTGTTTTTTTTTTTTAATTTTTAATTATAGTGATATAGAAATTACACCTGCACTTGGTCATTTATTTCTAAAAGGGTTTACATTTGTTCCCAGTTCCAGCTTTAATATAGCTGATTCCCTGAAGGAGTTGAAGGCATTTTTTAGAAAATTAAACTTGGCATTGTGTTTCACTAATGATGGGACTGAGAATGTAAGGTTCAACGATGATTTGATGAGAACAAGTGCATTTAATCCACTGCTTGCCTCAGCAGTAGAGTTGTATCAAAGACTGCATGAAAAGAACTAAGGCAAATGGCAATAAGTAAAAACAAAACGTTTTATAATTTGACTGATGAAAGTACTGCAGTGGCAGAACTGAAAAGGAAAAAACATTAATAGTTAAATTTGCAAAGGGGAAGAGGTGGTGATTATGGATTGTTTTATATACTCACAAATGAATTTTTTTTACAAATGTTTCCATCAATGAAATCAAGATCTCTTATTCCAAATGGTTTCTGGTTGCAGGATTTAGTATTAGAGAATGGTTTAGATAAAGATCTTACAAATTATTTAAGGGTAGAAAAGCCTGTGATATCCAGTATTTTTGGTATTCCAAAGACCTACAAATCCCTTCAAGACCCACCCTTTAAAACAGTAGTTGTTGCAGGGAGGTCAGAGACTGGAACGTTGGTGAAATTTGTGGACTTGAAATTAAAGTTTTTTGTGATTAAAAAAAAACTTGGTTAGCGAGATGCATTTCCCATTATCAATGTCCTATTTGAATGTAAGTATAGTGACTCTCTAAGCCTGGTGGCAGTGAATATTAAGGACATATTTTTAGTTATTCCACAGGAACTAGGCATTGAATAGTTTTATGAAGCTTTGGTGAAGGGAACAGACTTTGTATAGGATATCAACATTGTAGTTGATTGTATGGAACAAGTATTAAGTAATAGTTTTGTACTCTTTGAAAATGAGTATAGACAAACAGACCAAGCGATTAGGGATGGAAGCAACCGCAGCCCCTGTATTTGCAAATATCCTGTGTAATGGGTGATTATGTTTTTGATATTTTTATTTTTGGGATGGTGTGGTAGCAGACCTGGAAGAGTTTCTGAATTATGTTAATTGTACAACAAATTTTCTGAGTTTTAAAAGTGAATATGATTTTGATGCTATCACCTTTTTGGATTTTAAAATTAGTAAAAACAAGGAAAAATCAATTTATGATTCTGCAACTTTTAGAAAAGGGATATACACCAGTAGATTGTTGCATTGTAAGAGTCATCATCCCCTTGCCAAAAGAGGAACATTTTGAAGGGGCAAATGGTGCATTTGTCCTGTTTTGTTTCTGAGGATAAAATATTGTATGAAGAATTATGTAAACTTGGTATGATGATTCTTGATAGGGGGTATTCAGAAAGTTTGACCAAGAAATACAAGGAAGAGATAATAGCAGGTAGGGGTGATGTTAAGTACCACACACTTGTTACTCAGCCTGATATAGGAAGGTGAGAGAGGAAGAAATATTCAAAAGCTATGAAATTACAATGGACAGGTAAAGGAGGATGTCCTTCCATATCACTGTTGCAGTATTCTTCACTAAAGGGATCCCCTGCCAAGGCAGCCCGACGTCCAGCCAGTTTACCAAAGTCTTAGATTGCTATAGGGATGTCATACATCATACATATGCTCCCTGGTCACAGCATAGGGCATTAAGGTGATGTGCAGACACCCGTACCTCAGAACTTCTTTGCTGTTAGTCCGAATGCCTTCTCTGATCATCGGTTGGAGCGCTCCTTTGTCTGTGGGTTGCCAAGTCATTTTCCGATAACTGCTGCTTTAGGATTTTTCTTATCTTATTATTTTTTTTTTTTTGGATTACATGTCATCCTGAAGGGGGAGATGCCAGTGTGGGAGACAGATTTCCCATAAGGACCATCACGAATAGTGTATATTTTACTTAGGTACTTCTCACGACCATGCTTCTTGTTCTGTTTGTCAGACATTTGTCCCTAAAACTCTGTGTAGTATTCTCTCCTTTTTATCTGTTTACCTAGAGAACTGTCTTAAATTATTGGCTAAAGATACAATGATGGAATTGTTCCAGCCTGAGGGTCAGCCATCTGTGCAGAAGAAGCCTAAGAAAGTTTGGCTGAATTCTTCTGGTGTACCATCTCCCCCAGATGTCTCTCGAGGCTGGTGAAAGCCTCGTCTGGTTCTTCAGTCAAATTCCTCTGCTGCGACCAGTACGGAGGCTAGTATCGACCCAGCTTGCATGTCCTTGGAGGCTCTGTAGATGTCCGTTTTGGATATTCAGGGGGAACTGTGGCTGATTATATCCAAAGGGCCTAGGGGTGTTCCACAGATTTTTGTTAAAGAGGTGATTCCCACTACATTGATTGTCAGCAGGGGTCTGAACCTCTTAAGGTATTTAGGGCTGACATCCCTTTGAAATAGAAGACTAAGCATATTTCCCATGCTGCTAAGGATTCCTCAGTATGAGTGGCAGAATTTCACACCGGGTTGTTTAATGATTTTATGGCTTTGAAGCCCCCTCAGGGAGTGTCTGTTCCTGCCCCCCCCCCCCGGTATTCTACTCCCTATAAGAGGCCTAGGAAGCAGGATTCTTCTGATGAGGAAGTAGATTCTGATGAAGAATCCGTGGGCTATTCCTCCCTCTTCCTTGGATTATGGTTCTGAGGAAGAGGAATCTATTAATCCAGATTCTCTTTTTGAGGAGATTGCCTTTGGAGATGCTGTTTCTTGTATGATGGAGTTTTTTTAAGTGGGACTGTACCCACGTTTCTGATGTTCAGAAGAGGTATTATGAACTACTGCAAATGGAGTCCCCTAACCCTCTGCTGTTCCTCCTTTTCTTGCTGCCTTGTGAGACACTTTTTCTGCAGTTTCTCAGGCTCCTGATTCCCAACCCCCCCTGCTCCTAAGAAGCCTGATAAATTTTATAAGGTGCCTGATGAGTGTAAATATTTTTATGGGTGTCCCTAAGCTGACCTCTCTGTTATTTCTGTTTCTTCCAATAAGCCTTTCAAGCTTTTGCCCTCTACTAAACTTGCCTCCTTCTGTCAAGGACAACAGAGCCATGGAAAGATTGGGCAAAAAGATGTATGCTGCTCCTTCTCTGGCCTTTCGGGCTGTGAATTACCAGACCCATATTACCAGGTATATTTTAGCCCTTCTTTCTCAGGCTTTTCAGGTTATTTCAGATCTTCCAGACTCTGAAGCAAAAGCTTCAGCTCTTCCCTTGTTGGGATCTTCGTCTCAGGTGGTCCACCATTCCATTAAGTGTAGTTATGACGCAGCTGATGCCTCTTTTAGGCCTGCTGCCTTTGACTGTCTTGAGTAGCTATTCCTGGCTTCACCTTCAGCCCTTGCCTGATAATGTTAAGGCTAAATTGATGGATGTTTCCCTTCTGAGCTTTTTAAGTCTCTTCAAGAGAAGGGTAAGGCCATGCAGGAACTGAAGCACTTTTTGTTTCCCCTTTTCATACATTTTAGAGGAATTATCCTTCCAAACATGCCTTTGTCTGTAGACAATCTCTTCCTCCTTTCAAGGGTGAAAAGGGTTCTAGGAGGGCTTCTCCTGCTAAGTCTACTCAGAAGCCTCCTTTTCCAAACAAGCCAGGTTCTGACTGTCTCTTTCCCTCCTTTCTATGTCAGATTTCTTTATCTCTTTGTCTTTCGCTGTCCCCTCACAATTGGTTAAGGATCACTTAGTATTCTTGGGTTCTGTCCATCATTTTTCAGGAGTATTTTATGGTGTAGAAATCCCTTCCTCCTTTTCTGGGCATTCTTCAACCTTCTCAGGTAGAGCTGCCCTTTTTTCCAGATGTGCTCAAGATTCTGTTGTCTCAGAGCACTATCCATGCAGTATCTGCTCCTCAAAGGGGAACGGGTTCTATTCAAGGGTGTTTTTGGTCCTCAGGAAAGAAGGCACCTGGAGACCCAGCCTGGATCTTTCACAGCTCAATACCTTTCTGAAATTTCTGTCCTTTCAAATGTTGTCTCTCCAGTCTCTGTTTCTTCTTCTTCTTCTTCCTCAGGCTTTCCTAGTCTCTCTGGATCTCAGAGATGCTTATCTTCACACCCATATTCACCCCTTTTCAGGAAGGTTTTGCATTTCTCTGTTCCTTTCTTGCATTTTTCAGTTCTTTGCTTTGGCCTTTCTACTGCCCCAAGGGTGTTAACCAAATGTCTCACTCCTGTGATTGCCTTTTGCAGGATAAGAGGGATTCAGGTTTTTCCCTACCTGGACAACCTGCTCATTTAGGCTTCCTCTCCGGCAACCCTGCTCTAGCACCTTCATTATACTGTTTGCCTTCTGTAAAGTCTGGGTTTTACTGTGAATTTCAAACCCAGGGCTTCCTTTTCAGCCACCACTCCACTCTCAGGAACTGTTTTCTGATGCCTCTGATGTGGGGTGGGGAGCTTCCTTGGGCCCTCTGAAGGTTCAAGGCCTTTGGTCATTTCGTCAGAGTTCAGAACATATCAATATCTAGGAGATGCATGCACGTCTTGCTCCTCAGGCCTTTCATTCTCTCTTTTTTCCAGGTCATCTCAAGATCTACACGGACAATACCACTGTAATGTGATACATCAACAAGCAAGTGCAGATATGGTCTTACCTCCTGTGTGGACTAGCTCTTCAAGTTTGGGATCTAGCTGTCCAGTAACAAGTCACTCTTCAGGCAGTTTATATTCCCTCACAGCAGACTATAGTGGCAGATGTTTTGAGCAGGTCGGTAATACAGCCTCACAAGTGGATGCTTCACAGAGATGCGTTTCTGGACATTGTCCACCAGTGAGGTACTCCTCAGATATACCTTTTTGCCTCCCCACTGAACAGACCACTTCCTTTTGTTTGCACCAGAGTTCCCAATCCTCTGGCCTGGAAGGTGGGACACTGTATCTTTCTCTTGGAGGTGGATGTTTCTTTTTGAATTCCCTCTCCTTCCTCTCATACTGAGGGTCCTCTTAAAGATAGAACAGGATTCTCCCAATATCTTGTTCATGGCTCCCTTCTGGCCCAGGCAGCATTGGTTCCCTCTTCTTCTGCACCTAGCCAAGGGCAATCGCAAGTTACCTCACAAGGTGGACCTACTCACACAGGACAAGGGATCACCCGACCTACTCACACAGGACAAGGGATCACCCATCCATCCCCAATTATCCACTCTTAAACGGACACTGTGAGTGATATAGGGTTTTGATTCCTTTTATTTGTTTATCGACATTTGATTACGTGACTGGATAGAAGCTAGTTTTCAGTGGAGGCACATTGAGAAAAGCTCCAAATTATTACAAAACATTTTAAGAACAATAATTTTACAGTCTTCAAAAATAAAGCAAAAACATATGTAGTTTAAATACATTGTGACAAACTGTGTTAAAAGCTTTAGGCAGGTCTGGAAATAAGGAAGAAACTAGTTTGCCATTATTTCTAGAGTTATTGACAATATCTATATAAGTTAAAAGGGCAGTGCTAGTACTATGGGAAGGAACCATGTTGTGTAGGGGATAGGAGTTCTGCATACAGGAGATAGTCTACCAGTTGTTTTTTGAATACATTTTTCAAGTATTTTGGTGAGGGGAGAGAAGATTGCTATATAGGTCTAAACTTATTAATGTCTGTTGAATTACGTCCATTGTGCAGAGGGATAATGTGCAACCTTTTCCAGAGAGAGAGAAAACGTGGCTTTCCTGGATAGAGCTATTTATACAGATTGAGACAAGATAGGCAATGCTATTGGCTGCTATTTATAGGTATTCACTTGGAAGGTCATCAGCTGAAGAAGAGCACAGTTTAAATTTGTTTGACTAGTTTTGTACAAGATGTAGGCACAGGTTTGAAGGTGAAAGTGGATGTGGTGATATGTGGCTGTTGGGCAGGGTTGGGATTAGATGGTGAAGAATCCTTAGTTAGAGATGCTGTACTACATAAGAGTTCAACTGCATTGCAGTTTCGAGTGGTGAGTTATCTGGAGTGGGGTTTGGGTTGAATTTTTGGCTGGGATATAAGATTTCTTTAATGGATGTCCAAAATCTTTTAAGGGTGTGTTTAGTATAATTCTGAAAGTTATTATGGTATGTATTTTTTTTTTCATTTATTTGCTTTTTAGTCTGATTGTGAAACCTTCTGAAGTTTCAGGTTTCCCACCCTCAGGTCAGTTTATAAGTGAGAGCAATCAGTTTATAACCAGAACAAAGCAATTAACAAAGAGATGCAAGTAAAATAGGTTGTCTGTCATTTCCTGTGACTAAATAACTGACGTGTACAGTGTAGTCTACTGGTCAAGCAAAAGGGGACAATGACCAACGTAGTAAGAGGTCCTTAGAGCGCATGGACTATCACACAGGGATGCTCAATCACAGAGCAAGCATGTATTGAACTGATTAAAGTTAATATCCAACAAAGTTCTTCATGATAAATATGCTTACATTAAACAGTGACAAAATTCTCAATAAACTTGTAGGTATAGGGCCTTGTGGCAGAGCTCCTACAATTTCAGTCAGATGTAGTGACCACTGACTATTAAACAATGACAAAATTCTCAATAACCTTGTAGATGTTGGGCCTTGTGGCAGAGCTGCTGCAATATCGAGGTCAGATGTGACCACAGGCTATTAATGACAAAATTCTCAATAGGCTTGCAGGTGTAGGACCTTGTGGCAGAGCTGATGCAGTATCAAGGTCAGATGTACTGACTGCAGGCTATTAAACAATGACAAAATTCTCAATAAGCCTGCTGGTGTAGGGCTGTATGGCAGAGATCCTGCAATATTGAGGTCAGCTGTAGTGACCACAGGCTTTGCTGTATAAAGGACTTAGTGTTTCAGGCACTTTTTTCTTAGGAAAGTACTCTGTGTTCTGCAGGAGGCCAGCAAACCCACTACCAGGAAATCTTATTTGTCCGACTGGAAGGGATTTTATGCCTGGTGCCTTGGTCGTAACCAGGTTCAATTTTTGTGGAGGTTCCTCTGGTTCTTTCTAATTTGTGTGAATTGCACCTTGCTGGGTTGGCTTACACTTCTGTTAAAGCTCTCCTTTCAGCTATTTCTGTTTGCCTGCCTTTGTCTACTAATTTGGCCTCTAGATTTGAGGTCAAACAGTTTCTAAAAGACATCCTTCATATTAGACCTGCCAAGAAGCCTGGTCCTCCTTTATGGGAACTTAATTTTGGGTTTGAGAAATTGACTCAGGCTCCTATTGAGCCTGCAGCTTCAGCCTCTTTGCAACATTGCTCCTGGGAGACTGTCCTTTTGGACAGTATGTAGGTTCATAGGTGTGTACTAGACTAATGAGCCTAGAGCCTTTACAAGCCTAACCCATAGATGTGCCTTGGCATCATGCTGCCCGACGTTAGTTCCCAGTGCCTCTATCAAGCAGAGCCACTGGAGTGATCCCTGGGGTGAACTTTCTATTTCCCATCCACTCATCAAGATTTCTCTTGAAGGTTGCCAGTGAGGTGCTCTGCTTGACATGTATGGGAAGACTATTCCAGAGCATGGGCAGTCTCTGGGTTATGAACCTGTCCCTCCAGCATGTTCTGTTGATTTTGGTAATGAGGTAGAGGTCTCTCAAATGTGTGGTGCAGAGGGATTTTGATTTCTTTAGATGTAACATTTCTAACAGAGCTGGGTCAGACATGGCTTTGTAAGTCAAGCAGAGATCGCCTTTTAGTAGATGATATGAGACAGAGAATAGCTGGAATTTTTTGAGTCTGTCCATGTAGGGCATGTGTTTAAGGCCTAGGATCCTCTTCTTGAAGTACTTTTGTGGCCTTTCCAGCTGTTGCATGTGTCTAGTGAGGTACATGCCAAATGGGGCATTATACTCGATGATTGGCCTAATGAGGGAAGAGTAGAGAGAGCTGATGACCTCTTTCTTCCTGGATGCAAAACTCTTGGTAATGAGATGGGCCACATAGAATGACTTTCTGACCACACTGGCAATGTGGTGGTCAAAGGAGAGATTGCTGTCAATCTGTGTCCCCAAATCTCTTATAGCGCCTTCAGTGGACTACCTTCGATGTGGTAATTAGTGGGAACTGAGTTTTTCTCAAAGGGGATGACAATGCATTTTTTGGCATTAAGCTTAAAGCCATAGTTTCAGCACCAGTCATTGGTCTCAGTGAGGCCTTTATGTAGGATGTCTACAGCACTTGGGGAGTTAATGGCTCCTAGCTTGCAGTCATCTGTGAATTTGGTCATCCAGAGTCCCTCCATGTTGGCCTGGACTTCTAAGAAGTAGATGCCAAACAGGAGAGGACCCAGGGCGATCCTTGTGGGACTCAAGTCATGGACTGGTCAACAGTCCGAATTGGTGTCCGATATTTTCACACTTTGGGTTCTATCTGTGAGCCAATTTGTAACCCACCTAGTGATATAGGGGTTGATGCCTAGTTTGGTGAGTTTATCAATCATTCCTGAGTGGGGAATGAGTATCAAAGACCTTGGCCAGATCGAGGTAGGCTGTATGAACTGCCTTGCCCTCATTTACAGCTCTGGTGACTGACTCAAGGAAGTCAACCAGGTTGAGCAGGCATGATCTACCTTTCACAAAACCAAATTGCATGGGATCTAGAGTTTGGAGATTCCCTATATCCTTGTTAATTAGGTCTATGATGATGCACTCCATAGCCTTACATATCAGACTCATCAGGCTAGCGGGGTGATAATTCCCAAGGAGAGGGGTGACTGTAGCAGTGTGTCATTTGGTAGGAACAAAGCTTGGGGTGAGGCTGTGATTGAACAGGGCACACAGATGTGCCGGTTCACTTTGTAGTTCATGTAGAACACATCCAGAGATATTGTTGGGTCCCATGGAAGCTGTATTCTTGGTCTTGGATAATGCAGCTTTAACCTGTGCTGCAGTAATGCTGTGTGCCTGGCATTCCTCCGGTATTATGATTGGTCCTTTGGGGAGGGAGAGAGGGGTAAAGTTGAAACTGAGTCTGTCAGCCAGTATGTTGGGAGTATGAGTTGGCTCAGTATAGGAGATACCATTGTGCAGTAACTCAGAGCAAACCTGGGTATTGCTGTGGAGATTCTTGATATAACTATAGAAGGCTTTGTGGTTGTTTTTAGTCTCTGCTGCAATTCTGCCTTCATAGTTGGCTTTAGAGGTTTTGATGAGGGATCTCATCTTTTTGTTGAGGCTAATAAAGGAGTTTTTCCAGTCTTGGGACTTCACCTTTTTCCGCAACAGTTTCTTCCTTCTGTTGTAGAGTTTATTAATGGCAGGGGACCACCAGATTGGCTTCCTTTTTTTTTTTTTTTTTTTTTTTTGGAGGAGAGCATCTTGATTCTGTTGGGTATGGCTATTTCCATGCATTTATGTACATGTTCATACAGTGCATTGGTATGTGCATCTATTTTCCATTGACATGGGTGCCATGAAGTTAGCCACCTATGTTTTTAGGAGCCCAAAGTCAGCTTTGGAGAAGTTTTTCATGGTGATTACCTTTGCAGGAGGTGTGGGTGAGATGTGGATTTCCATGGTCATTAGTTTGTGGTCGGATATAACCAGGGAGGAATTGACTATTGGTGTAGAGCAATGGTTGCCCATGTTATTAATAACCAGGTCAAGGATGTTGCTTCCTCTAGTGGGGGTAAGAATGAGCTGGTCCAGGGCATTGGAATTGATGAATTTCAGGAAGCATTGGGTTGGTGTATTGGTGTACGAGTAGTTTTCCCAGTTGATGGAGGGGTAGTTGAAGTCACCTAGTATGAAGAGTGTTAGGTTGGACCCTAATAGTTTCCAGGGTGCTTAGGAATGTGGAGTGAGAGTCTTGGGACATGGTTGGGGACCTATAGCAGGCTACAACCTGAATCGCCATCTTACCCAATGTTAGTTGTACTTGAGCTATCTCAAATGCATTATGCTGGGCTACTAGTCTAGAGTTATGCATATCCTTTATGAATATGAAGACACCACTGTCTTTGGAGCTTTGGTCCATGTTCTGAGATTGAAAGGTGTGGAATGAGTTATAGCCTGGTAGTGCAGGGGTGCTTTCTGCTGCTTTAAACCAGGTCTCCATTACAGCACAAATGATGATGTTCTCCATTTTGAGGAGTGCTTCGAGCAAGTGCATCTTGAGATTTAGACTTCTAGTGTTGAGTAGCATGACCCTCAGATTGCATTTATTTATGGCTGTTATGGTGGTAATTTGGTCTTTGGAACATCGCCTAAAAAGGCACTATAGGGTTGGTAAGAGCCTTAGCCAGTATCTGGAAACCCAAGGGTGACAGATGTAGGCCATCTCTGGCAAAGCATCAAGGTCTGTTAGTCATGTCATCCCAAGCAGACAGATACTAGATCCTCTTAGAATGACAGCAGAAACCAATTGTTGAAGTCAGTCATTTTCTTCTTGTACTGCGGTATCATTCTGGGTGATGGTAGGATGCTGTTCAGGGCTAGAATCATACCTGCCTGGGCCACATAATCCGAGAGCTCCTCCATGTCTCTTTTCATGTAGTCCAGGGATGTGCGTCTCAGGTCATTCACACCCACATGGTCAGTGACAGAGTCATACTTGTACTCGTTGTGGAGTGACCTGAGTGTGTGTGTGTTATGTGTCTGATTCTGGCACCTGATAGACAGTTAACTGTTAGGTTCTCCTTATTCAACCTAGTGAGTGGGACATAAGTGTGCCTCAATATCGAGTCACCTATGATTAGTGTATTGGGCAAGCTGTTTTGCCTTAGGGGCTTAGGTTAAGGTGCACACTGTATAGGTGAGCTATGTGTCTTGTGGTTTGTGCTGTGTTGTGGTGGTAGAGTGCATTTCTGCCTTGGAGGACTCTGCTGTTTGGGTAGATTTCTATTGAGAGCCTCCACAAAGGTGGGTGTGTGATTTGTGTTTTTATGTGAGAGCTGTGATGGTGGGTGTTCTGGAGGGCTGCGTGTTACATGTGAAGTGGTGCAGGTGTTGACCTTCTCCTCTTGACCAGCTATTCCGGTCTTGGCTTGAGAGTGCATGGCTTCCAGTTTGAATATACAAGTGCATCTCTCACAAGTCTGAGTGTTGGGAGGTAAGAGGAGAGGATTATCTGTGTACATGAGGCAGTTGTTACACTGCCTCAGAATGCCCAGGTTCACCAGGTTAATAGGAGAAAGCACAGTGAACTGTCTTTTAGACGTACCAGGAGGGATAGTCATTATTACTAAGTACTGGAGCTTTTTCCTTATATATTCCTTTTACAGGAAAAATGTCACTCAAGGTGTCTGAGTCTGTACAGAGCACTGCCAAACACTTGAGGGGGAAACTAATACCCAGACCCTGAAAATTTAAGGATGAAGTATTCCGGCAGATATTCTGAAGTTAGAAAGAATGAAGCAGTACTTACTAGAAATAAAGAATTAGCTTGTCATGAATGATAAAAAGGGGGGGGAGTCACATGAATGGCTACTGCCTGGCTACTACTAATGCTGGTCTCAGCACAGCTTCACTCTGTTGGGATACAATACTCCTTTGCGTCTTCTCGCACCAGAAGCAAAATGTTAGCACCAATCCCAAGAAGAGAAGTCAGCCACTGCCTGTTTGGTGATCCACAGTCTTGTCTCAGGTGACGCAAGGGTCTGCAGGCTTGTAGCCTTTTTCTGGTAGATGCCTCAAATAGCAACCATCATCTAGAAGGGTGTCTGAGCTTCAGACCCTTACGGCTGTTCCTCCCTTTTTGTTTTTTTTTCATAAGGACAGGGTGTCTCTTCATACTAATCCTTCTTGTATGCCTAGGGTGGTTAATGAATTGTCTCTTAATCAGTTAATTTACCTACTTTTTCCCTTCTCAACAGGCTGTCATTGAAAAGTTTCTTTAAACCTTGGATTTACATAGGCAGCTTAGGTATTATGTGGATAAGAGTAAGACCATTCACAAGTCTCAGCAACTTTTTATTTCTTTTCATCTTAGATCTCTTGGTTTGGCTGTTTCTAGATATCTCCTCTTGGATTTCCAAGTCCATTTCTTTTTGTTAGTGTTTCCTTGGGAAAAGCCCTTCTGCCTCTGTAAAGGCCCATTCTACCAAGGCTATGGCTTCCTATCGTGTTTTTTTTCAAGGGCTTGGATACCAATATCATCCTTGAGGCTGCTGCTTTGGTCCTCTGTGCATACTTTCACCAAGCATTACAAACTGGATGTTGCTTTGACAGCAAGAGCTGGCTTTGCCAGAGCTATCCTGCATGGTTTTCTGGAGGGTTCTTCTGGTACGTCCTCCTCCCAACTTTCCTCTCGAGCTTTTGTACTCTCCCTTTAGTGAAGAATACTACAACAGTGATGTGGAAGGACATAGTGCAGTTCTGTAAAATCTTAGCATAACAGTAGATGTCCTTCTCTTCAATGTTGCAGTATTCACTTCCTCCGTCCCTCCTCTTTTTTTCTCTTCTCTGTTTTTTTTTTTTCCTTTCTGGATGCACATGTTCCTTTTTTCCTTGGACTTTTGCTCCTCCTGGAGATTTCAGTTCTGAGGTTTGGACGTCTGTACATCACCTTTATGCCCTGCTTTGTGAGTAGGGAGCATACATTTTATGTACAACATCCATATAATACCCTAAGGCTGTGGTATATGGGCCAGACGTCGGGCTGCCCTTCGCAAAAGATCCCTTTAGTGAAGAATACTGCAACAGTGAAGAAGACATATACTGTTATGGTAAGATTTTCCACAACTGTACTTTATGACTAGGAACTGGGAAGTAGTTTTTGAGCCTTTTGTTTAAAAAAAAAAGCTTAGGAGACAATTCCACTTCTTTTTAAGAGGGGTAGAAAACTGAAGCAGGTTTTTAAAAATATCTCAAAATGGTGTTGCCAATGTAATGTGAAATGGATGATTAAATGTAGTAAGTTGACCCAATGTAGATACATCTATGAAGGAATGAATGTGGTAGTAGCAAACTTCCTTAGGGTGTTGGCCCCAAATAGTATGTTTGATTGTAATACAAAGGAGGTTATTTAGTATGCCCAGTATTTATCTTCTCCGGCTTTTTACATAAGGAAGATAGGAAAAACATTAAAAATAGGATTTACCAGCATGTGAAGGCATTTAAAAGTGCAACTCAACTAATGCTCTTTTTAAGCACTTACTGGTGTGTAAGAATTTTAAGAAGTGTGTGTGTGTTTTATTAAACAAGAAACTACTTTTAATAAAGATATCACTTATGGCATAGGCAAGCATACATTTATATAAATGAAAACAAACCATATTGACATAATTTTAATTGCAAGCGTTATACATCATTTATACTCTATCCAGTTATGTCAATCAAATATTGCATAGCTCATTCAAATCGTCTTTTAAACCTCATTCCTCGTCTGCATGTATTGTTCCCACAATTTCCATTTTTTGTATGTAGTTTGCTCCTACCCTTTTCTAACGACCCCATTTCCAGTTGTTTTGTCTGTGTTACTATATTCACTACTTCTAGTAATTTCCATTTCCTAGTAATTGCTTTTTTGGCAGCCACTATAACTAGACTCAGCAAAACCTTATTATGTCTAGGCAATTTCAATTCTATACCATAGCTCAAAAAAATCATTTTCTTAGTCATACTAATTTGCTCAACCAGTATTCCTGATAGATTACTCTGCAGGGATTTTTTAAAGTCTGCCAATTCATTACATTCCCAGAAAATATGTTCCCATTTACCTCTATCTTCCTCATCACACCTCCAACATTTGCTGTCTACCTGAGAAAAAAAACACTTCCAAGCAAAGATCCTAAATTTCCTAGACTTTGTTACATATCTGGGAGACAAACCTATATCTCCCATTGCTTATTTGTGAATTGCTTATCCAGTCTCTCTTCTTAATCCTTTCTGATGTCCTCTAATTGATTCTTACTGTTATCATATGATATTTTATATGCTGTACTAAGTATTCCTTTTTTAGGAGCAGCGATCTCTAGCCTGCAGTCCAAGTAAATTCTTGGCATCTCCCCATTCTATTAACTTTCCTTTTCTAATTATTTTGTCCCAGTACCTTTGTTCTTTTTCCAGTTTTCTTCAATACGTTGCAGCGCCTTCTTGCCTATTGTCTGTTTCCCTAATTGCAGTCATTCCAATCTGTGGAATCTAATTTCTCCATTCCTGTGTTGGCTAAGTTCCTATAATACTTTTTGCTACTTTATGAATGTAATATCCTGTATGTTTTTTGTTATTATCCTCAAGGATCTGCATCCAGAATTTCAGTCTCTCCTTGTTTCTTTAGCATCCCCATTTCATCGTCATCCCTTCCGCTTTTAAGTATAGCTTTCTGCTTGTGCTATGTATTAGAGCCTTAACTGCATAACTCTGAAACACTCCTTCAAATCAGGTAATCCCAGACTGGCTTGTTTTATTGGAAGACTCAGCTTATCCCACTTGACTCTTGCTGTCTTCCCCCTTCCAGATAAAATCCTTCAGCACTATATTAATTGCTGTCCACAGTGTCTCCTCTGGTTGATAAAAATGTGCCAGATCTGTGTAGAAAACTAAAGGGACTAAAAACATTTTAGCTGCTTGCATCTTGCTATCCATATCCATAAAACAAAGCTTCCAGTTTCCCAGTTATTGTATTATCTTTTGTTTAGTCTCCTCCCATATATCCGTAACTGCCACACCAGAATCCGTTTTAATCCATACTCTTAAATACTTAATTTTATCATGTCCCCATAAACATGGATATGGCTGAACCAATTTGTGTGTGGGTGTATAATTTACAGCTGTTGCCTTTGTTTTACCTTTATTAATTCTGTATACTGAACATATTTGAAACCTTCTCAAAGTGTTCTACAAGACTGAAATATCCTTTTCTGGTTTTATCAGGTATAAAATAATATCATCTTCAACTAGAGACAGCTTTTCTTGACTACCATACCAATTATATCCTTGCATTTCCTAGTCCCTTATTTTCTTTGCCAGTGTTTCTAAATATAATGTAAATAACAAAGGGAAAAGAGGACATCTCACCTGGTTTCTCTGCTCAAACACAAATCATCAGAGAGGAACCCACCCACTTTAATTTTCGCCTCTGATCCCTCATATATCCTCCTATTTTATCAGGGAATGCAAATGCTTCCATTGTCCTACTCATAAACTCCCAGCTTACTCTGTCAAATGCTTTTTGTGCATCAGTATCTACCAACAACAGTGGTATTTTCTTACATTCTGCTTTCTTCATCAGTGTTCTGTTAATGTTGTCAGATGTTTTCCTCCCCTCCACAATACCAAATTGATCCATATCTATCAATTTCAGTATCACCTTTGCCATTGTAGACATAAACACTTTATAATCATGGTTTAGGATTGAAATAGGCCTGTATAAAGCTGGATCTTTACCGTCTTTAGGTATTACATCTACCACCACTTTCTTCCATAATGTTGGTACTTCTCCTCCTCTTGAAATACTGCTAAACAAAACCTTCCACATCTTTATCAAATTTTCCCTCCTAGCTTCCAGACTTCTACAGGAATACCACCTATTCTTGGGGACCTTCCTGTGGATTGGTTATATCTCATCTCCTCTTATCCTGTTAGTAATTGAGCTTCATCTACCTCTTAACAGTGGCATATTTAATTCTTCCTTAAACATTTCCATTTATACTTTTTCCTCAGTTTCCATATTTGTCTGCTTTATACAGACTTTCATAACATTTTCAAAATATTTCCAGTACCTTTACAGGATCTCTTGTTATATTCCTTTTTGTAGGCTCCCTAAGCTTTGTGACAACCCTTTCTACTTTCTGTTGTCTGAGTTGTTGAGCTTAAAGTTTTTTGCAATCTGGAGTTACTTTCAAAAACAGTTACTTGACAGTAATCTTTCTAAACTCTTGCATATTAGTGAGGAGAATATGAGGGGAATCCGTTATTTTTTTGTTTAGCACTTTTGTTCTGCACTTCCTCCTCTTCTTGTACTGTGAGGCTCTCCTATTCTGCAATACTATAACCTTTGTCAATCCCTCTAAATATTTTTTGTTACTTTTTAACCATACCTTTTTTTATTTCCACCCTATTTTTAAACTCCACTTTAATTATATCCCACTCCCTAGCTATATTTTCAGAAGAAATTTCTATCTTCTCCAGGAACTCCTGAATAATTTCCACTACACATTCTTTAATCTCTTTTCACCAGAGAGGTGGGAAAGTACCAGTGTCTTATTTTTATTTCATTTACCATGCATTTTTATTTAAGTTATTATTGGTGCATGATCTGAAATAGTTATTGGATGCATATCAAAACTTTCAGCTAAATGCACATGTTCCTGTGAAATATGTTATGTCTAGTCTAGACCAGTTTTTGTATCTTGGGGGAATAATATGTAAATTTACTCCAAGTTCCTACTATTGAATTTACCTTTTCCATGCCAAACATTTTTATAAATGTCTTCAAAAATCTGCCCCTCTGTGTTATATTTTCCCTTCTGGCCTTCCCAGGTACATCTTCACTGCTGTAAGTCAAATTCTGATCCCAACCTTTAAGTAATATTTCCTGCTGAAAGCTGATTATTTCTCACAGAATTTTTTTAAGCTCCATTATAGCAGTTTTAGGTAGAATGTAAATACATGCCAGTGTAATCCCCCTCCCTTGCCAGTAGCCCCTTAGTTCTATAAATTCTTCCATTATTATCTTTTTGATCCTCAAGTTGGAGCTCTTCTTGCAAATAATATAAGTACTCATCTTTTTATTTCTCCCAGGTATTCTGCTGAATAGCTGTCCCAAAATCCTTTATCAAATCACATGTTCATTTCTTTCCAAATGTGTCTCCTGTAGCATAGCTGGTTGCACACGTCATTTTTTAATATAGTTCACTACTGTTTCTTTGTTGTATGTATCTGTGATACAATTTACATTTAAAGATAATATATTATTCCCACCTTTTATGTGTAACAGCTTTTTTGTTACGTGTCTAGTTCCAGCTTTTGTGTTACATGCATACACTAATGATTGACAGGTTGAGTTGTTTCTTGTCATACCTATTTGAGCCTAAGCCACAGCTTACAAAAGTTTTTTTTTTTATTATTTTTTTATTGAAAGCCCTCAAACAAAAAAACAAACACACACCTAAAACCTATTAACTTAATACTAGCACACAAAATGATGTACATATTTGAATATAGAAGTTTTACCCTCCAAAAATAAATACTTATCCCAGACTGACAGCCGCACTCACAAACTTCGGTTAACCTACAAGGTAGGTTATGCATGCTAAGACACATGTTACAGCCAGTGTTTCTCCTAAGTGCTGTTTGGTTTTGTCTTATCTTTATTACTCTCCCAGGTTGGGAAAACACTTGAATGCTTTCAGAAAAGATTGTCTCCTAGCCATTGAAAGAAATAAGTATTCTGTTTTTATTGCTGTTTATCAGATTGTCTCCATTGAGACAATGAGAACCAGATACAGAGTTGTTTCTAAAGCACTCATTTATTTCCTAGAAAGTGTTCTTTTTTATTTATTTGCTTTTTCTTAAAACTTGTTACTAGATCAAACCAAAGATTTTAATCCAATCATTCCCTTATGCAATAGTGAAGAAAAGCCCATTGCTTGTTCTTGTATTGTGCTCTTTTGACCAGGCATTCTTTTTTATGTTGCAGTGCCTACATTTCTTAAAACTGAGCAAGGAGAAAGAAAGAACAAGGGGAAAAATGCAGAGGCACCTGTTTACTTTAGTATCCCCATTACAGTCAAAACTAACTGAGAAAAGTTGACTTAGTAGCATGCAGATTATGTCATGCATTATAAAAACACTACTATTAAGAACAACATTTTGTTTTACTTCAGTTAACTCATTCCTTCCTCTTCCCCTCCTAAATATGCTTCCAAACATTAATGGCATGAAGTAGAGTATATGCTTTAGAGTTCCCCACAAGTTTAACAAGGTCAAAGTCCAATATTTCCAGGTTTTCTTTTTCTGTCATGTTTCACACATATAATTAATACTTTGTAATCCCACATTTATCAGTTTCTGAGTTGCTAGTTTTATTTTTGTTAATCTCCATCTCCCAAATCCAGTATCTGCTTCTTTTCCAATGTGCTCTCAGTTCTAGTTAACTCTTGTGATTTTTTTTCTCTCTCAAGAATTTTCGGTTGAAACATTGGAAAAAGTTTCACTGGCACAATCTCTCTCTGTGATCTTTCTTATCAGATTTTGAGAAAACTCAGTTTTTGTTGAACAAACTTTTGTATTGCCTTCTTAGCATGCTCTGCATCAAAAAATGATTTTGCCCTTCCAGGAAAGAATACTCTGAAAATAGCTGGGAACAGCAACTTGAATCTCACGCCTGCTTCTCGACATTCCCTGATTAGTGGACTGCATTTACTCCTCTTCTGTCTGATGTACAGTGCGTAATCATTTTCCACAAACACTCCACAGTCTCCCACTGTTAGTATTTTTCTTTCTGCCACAGTTTTGTCAGAATCAACTTCTTCTTCTGGTAGGATTGCATCTTTACTATTAAAGGCCTAGCTTGCTTTCTCATGACCAGGTTTGAAGCATACACATGATGTGCTCTTTCAATTAACAACAACT